>NC_080399.1:44926500-45238500 GCF_030265065.1 Corythoichthys intestinalis
AGTATTCTGAATCTGGCCGAATTACAAACAATGCAACACAGAGCAACTGACATTAAGACAGACAGAATGAAAAGAAAAAAGACTTTGTCTTTCTGATAGTTTCAGCCAGCACAGAAGGCTCCCAAGGCCTCGAGGTGATGCCATTGAGCTAACATGACCAAAGCTAATGCCAACTCCCAAGGGCAGAAAAAAGGCAAGGCATCAAATGACACTCAAGAGCAGTATGACTCACCCGGTTTGCTCCACATATTGAGCTACGAGTTTACAAATGAAGGCACAGTGGCACATTTAGCTTAAATTTGTGTGTATTGCGTTATATTGCAGGGCTCTCAATTTATGGAAATTGTTGCGAGTGAGTATGTATTGTTTCCTCTAGGATTTATTTCAGCAGTAGGACGGAGATACATATACAGTGCCTTGCAAAAGTATTCGGCCCCCTTGAATCTTGCAACCTTTCGCCACATTTCAGGCTTCAAACATGAAGATATGAAATTTAATTTTTTTGTCAAGAATCAACAACAAGTGGGACACAATCGTGAAGTGGAACAACATTTATTGGATAATTTAAACTTTTTTAACAAATAAAAAACTGATAAGTGGGGCGTGCAATATTATTGGGCCCCTTTACTTTCAGTGCAGCAAACTCACTCCAGAAGTTCAGTGAGGATTTCTGAATGATCCAATGTTGTCCTAAATGACCGATGATGATAAATAGAATCCACCTGTGTGTAATCAAGTCTCCGTATAAATGCACCTGCTCTGTGATAGTCTCAGGGTTCTGTTTAAAGTGCAGAGAGCATTATGAAAACCAAGGAACACACCAGGAAGGTCCGAGATATGGTTGTGGAGAAGTTTAAAGCTGGATTTGGATACAAAAAGATTTCCCAAGCTTTAAACATCTCAAGGAGCACTGTGCAAGCCATCATATTGAAATGGAAGGAGCATCAGACCACTGCAAATCTACCAAGACCCGGCCGTCCTTCCAAACTTTCTTCTCAAACAAGGAGAAAACTGATCAGAGATGCAGCCAAGAGGCCCATGATCACTCTGGATGAACTGCAGATATCTACAGCTGAGGTGGGAGAGTCTGTCCATAGGACAACAATCAGTCGTACACTGCACAAATCTGGCCTTTATGGAAGAGTGGCAAGAAGAAAGCCATTTCTCAAAGATATCCATAAAAAGTCTCGTTTAAAGTTTGCCACAAGCCACCTTGGAGACACACCAAACATGTGGAAGAAGGTGCTCTGGTCAGATGAAACCAAAATTGAACTTTTTGGCCACAATGCAAAACGATATGTTTGGCGTAAAAGCAACACAGCTCATCACCCTGAACACACCATCCCCACTGTCAAACATGGTGGTGGCAGCATCATGGTTTGGGCCTGCTTTTCTTCAGCAGGGACAGGGAAGATGGTTAAAATTGACGGGAAGATGGATGCAGCCAAATACAGGAACATTCTGGAAGAAAACCTGTTGGTATCTGCGCAAGACCTGAGACTGGGACGGAGATTTATCTTCCAACAGGACAATGATCCAAAACATAAAGCCAAATCTACAATGGAATGGTTCAAAAATAAATGTATCCAGGTGTTAGAATGGCCAAGTCAAAGTCCAGACCTGAATCCAATCGAGAATCTGTGGAAAGAGCTGAAGACTGCTGTTCACAAACACTCTCCATCCAACCTCACTGAGCTCGAGCTGTTTTGCAAGGAAGAATGGGCAAGAATGTCAGTCTCTCGATGTGCAAAACTGATAGAAACATACCCCAAGCGGCTTGCAGCTGTAATTGGAGCAAAAGGTGGCGCTACAAAGTATTTACGCAAGGGGGCCGAATAATATTGCATGCCCCACTTTTCAGTTTTTTATTTGTTAAAAAAGTTTAAATTATCCAATAAATTTTGTTCCCCTTCACGATTGTGTCCCACTTGTTGTTGATTCTTGACAAAAAATTAAAAATTTATATCTTTGTTTGAAGCCTGAAATGTGGCGAAAGGTTGCAAGGTTCAAGGGGGCCGAATACTTTTGCAAGGCATTGTATATATATATATATATATATATATATATATATATATATATATATATTATTAGGGCTGTCAAAATTATCGCGTTAACGGGCGGTAATTAATTTTTAAAAAATTAATCACGTTAAAATATTTGACGCAATTAACGCACATGCCCCGCTCAGACAGATTTAAATGACAGTACAGTGAACTGCCCACTTGTTAATTGTGTTTTATGGAGTTTTGCTGCCCTCTGCTGGCGCTTGGGTGCGACTGATTTTATAGGCTTCAGCACCCATGAGCATTGTGTAAGTAATTATTGACATCAACAATGGCGGGCTACTAGTTTATTTTTTGATTGAAAATTTTACAAATTTTATTAAAACGAAAACAGTAAGAGGGGTTTTAATACAAAATTTCTATAACTTGTACTAACATTTATCTTTTAAGAACTACAAGTCTTTCTATCCATGGATCGCTTTAACAGAAGGTTAATAATGTTAATGCCATCTTGTTAATTTATGGTTATAATCAGGGGTGCACATAATTTTTTTGCCCAGGTTCTCAGAGGAGGACCTGGAGATGTGACTTGGTCCTCATTGAGCTTAAGAGCCGACCCGCCTGATGCGATAAATTTATGACAAGCTTTACTTAGAGCCAATTAACTTTAATTAATTATATTAACAATTAATGCTTGATTAACATCAACTGGCACAACAAAATTGCCATTACTTTGAAGTGACATGTAAAGAAATAAAAAGCACCAATTCAAAATAAAGGGCATTATGCGGCTCCCACATTAACTCCAAGCCTTTTTAAAAGTGGGATGTCCTCCTCATAAGACCTCATTGAACGTGCATGTTTAGCTTTGTAAAATGCGAGCAAAAACACGTTTGTCAGTGCATGTCGCTGTTCATTACCTTTATTCCGCCACTTGTCCATAGGGCGAGCGGGGTCCTGTTTGACATCGATAGTTTGCTTAATTGCCACATGCTCTGTTTTTTTCGTGCTTTTCAAAGTTTGGATGGCTGAAATTCTTTGACCCTACATAAAATGCGCTGCTCTTATAGGCGACATTGGGATTCTCACAGCACATTTTGTACCGCATTTCCGTGCGAGCATCATTTGCATCTAGCCATGGTACCTCCTACTTTTCAGCAAAAGTCCTTTTATTCGGTAGCTCCGGTGACATCTCTGTCGTCTGTCTGTCTTTTGACGGGGGTGGGGGAACACGGAAGTAATTACTCAGTGTGGCCTGCCTCTTTGACATTTTGAGAAGTTATTTTCTCGTGTCCGCCGCAAATACGGTGGTCAGCCATCGGTACGCAAAAGCGTATGGAAGTCGTTGAGGGCCAGCGCGTTTGTCTACGTCCGGTCCGCATGCGCGCTTATGTGCACCCCTGGTTATAATAAACAAATACAGTCCTTGTGTACCGCATGTATATATCCATCTTGTGCCTTATCTTTCCATTCCAACAATAATTTACAGAAAAATATTGCATATTTTATAGATGGTTTGAATTGCGATTAATTGCGATTAATTAATTTTTAAGCTGTAATTAACTCGATTAAAAATTTTAATCGTTTGACAGCCCTAATATATATATATATATATATATATATATATATATATATATATATATATATGAACATTAGCAGGTCATAAAAAATTGCCAACGTCTTTGTAATGTTAACGGCGTGCAACCACACTTAACCATTATTCTCTGAGATTTTATAGGGGCGATGTTAAGGTGTGTCGTCACCCGTCGGGGCCATTCAATAAACATAAAATTACAGTCAATGGACTGTTTCCTTTGAAATAGCCATGGATTGCGCAATTTTCAACCAGTTTTCAAATGACTTTATCATAAATGTCAGAAATGCAGCCATTTTTTTCCCTGAAAATTCAACGATTATAAGATTTCAAAAACATAGCCACGTTAATGCGGTTTGCTACAAATCAACCCTTTTGCAAATCAGTCAAGAATTGAGCGAGTTAAGAGTATTTTTCTGGAGAAAAATCACAAGTCGCCACTGATTCCGCGACTGACATCTAGCGTTATAAATGTGATATCTATGAGTAGGACCACATTGTATTGACAGCGCACCGTATTACAGTTGCAAAGAAAATGCAAATGGGTCCGTTTTCAGATTAGGCGACTTGATTACATTTTTAATTTATGACAAATGTCGAGTTATATTTTTTTAGGGAGTGAGATATGCAGGGTGAGAAAGACCTGAAATGCGTGAAAAATACGCTCAATGTGTGAGAGTTGAGAACCCTGTGTTATTCACGTGCGTTTTGTTGCCACGAACTGCTGAAGACATTGATCCTTTCATTAGTTTGAAAGCAGCTGTAGGGGCAGAAATTTACAATCTATGTCTCTTCGTGCATTAAAATTTTAATCATACAAAACATTGCCAGTTGTTAATAAATTGACTTGTCATCTAATGCAGTTATTTTCCCGTAAATTCAACAGAACAGAGTTCCTTTTTTTTTGTTTTCTTCCTGATAATTTAACAAAGTTTCCATGTCCTTTTTCCCAGCCCGTTAATGACATATGCGTCACTGATGTGGCCTGATGGCACAACACCCTCAGACTGGATATGGGCCTCAGCCTGCTAACTGGGGATGGCTGCCCAAGCGTCTAGTTTAGATTCTGATAAAGCTATATTTAAAGTATAACCCTGTAAAACTATAGTTGAATGTAGACCATAAACGTCTTACTTGTCCCATTCAAAACACGTTTCATCCTTTAATTTCATTAGAATCGGCAGAGGAACAATAGCTTAATTTTATTGAAAAAACAGTGAACAATGCAAAAGATGTGTGAAAATTGTTATGAGTGTGTTCATGTTGATATTTGTAAGTAATTGTTGTTTTCTGTGTGGTTAAGATCCCTATGTGAAGGTGCAGCTGGCTCTAGACAAGAGGAAGTGGAAGAAGAAAAAGTCAACCATCAAGAAAAACACACTCAACCCGTACTACAACGAAGCCTTCACCTTCAAAGTAACCTTGGAGCAAATTCGGGTATGGAGCACTCGACTGTACTAGCATACTTATATAACATATGTAAAGTACTGTAATTTTTCAATTATAATGCACTCTTCTGCTCTCTCCTTCCCAATACGTATATACCCAATGGTGATGCATTCCTTCAATTTGCTGCTGTCTATGCTCTAAAAATTAAGCACAATTATTTACGTTATGTTGCACCTGACGTAAATGCAATAAATAATCGCGTGTTAAAAAAAATTGACGGCATCAAAGTCAAAGGGGGTTTGCATTAACGCCGTTATTAACGCATTAACGGACAGTACTATTATATGAACTGTATATGACGTCACCATTGTCATAATGTTAAAATAAATTAAGTATCCTCATTCTTAAACCGTTTTATTTATCTAACCATCTGTTTTTGCTGTCACCTTTTGTTATTCAGCTTTTTTGAACAGATAGTAATTTAAAGGTAAATACATACATGGAGATTAATGAAGGGTCGGAGGGGCATGTAATGGCGTACCGCACGCTACACGTCACTTCTGCTCATTAATATTAATAATGTTAGCAACTTTTGCTAAGGGGGGACAAGCTCCCGTTTGTCTCCAATAGTAAATGAATGGAAATAGCGTACGAAAGAGACGTTTACAGAGCTACTGTAAACCTATCAATTCTGTCCGAAAATGATGTCCCTGGTGTCAAATTCACTTGTAAAGAGGTGGAAGAGCATACAAATGTTCAGTTAAAGAGATGGCTTGAGTGTCGAGGGCTGAAAAAGACGGAAAAAAGAAACAAGCCGACCTAAGCTTAGCCTTAGCTTTATCGAAACCTTTTCCTTACGCCACTGACAATGACATTCTCCTGTTTCAACAATCTATCCTTTACCACCAAATGCCCTATCTTATATATTATATCCTCTGGTTGTCTTACGTCTCTGATCGTTCTTTTGGGCAATTTACGTTGCTATTTTTGTGTAGCGATCGCAAATGCTACTCGTTGACAGCCAAGGAACATTTTTAATTTTTTCATTAAAACAAATCTTAATTCAATTGTTTATTTACACTTCCCCCTTACTAAAGTTTTTTTTTTTATTATTTTTTTTATAACAACAGAAAAGGTAACAGTGGCAGTCAGATATGCAGCATGGCAAAACGCCACGCTAAAAAATAAGTAAAAAAATATTAAAATGGCTTAACTCTTTGTCCTCTGAAGGACCATGCCAACCCAACAAAATGTTTACTGCATATGAAATGTGAATGGCTTCACCTTGCTGGCGTTAAACGTCAGCATAAGTTGATCCATTCTTCACATTTTTTGGTTTCGGGAAACGTATGAAGAAAACATCCTTCATGTGTCGTTATGTCTAGAGTTATTTCTACAACCTCCATATCAGCAGTGCTTGATTGGCATGTACGTTTTTGAAAGATTACCGGAGAAAAATAGCAGAAATATAATGGTTTGTATGCGAGGGCGTGTCTGTAATGTCCTACTTCCGCTTTACGATGCGACGTCACGGTCTAAAAACAGCATTCGTGCTGTACGCTATTGCATGTAATTGACTTTCCCATATATGAATTTAAAATTAAGACTTTGCCGTTAAAATGTTGTCTATAAAAGTTGTAAAGCAATAAAACAAGAAAAATGAATGAAATGAACAAAAAAAAATTATAATGGATGAATTTGATGAATTATTTTTCGAACACATCATGTGACTAGCACCTTAGAGCCTGCCATTTGGTTTGCTTTGCCAAAACCACCTGAGGACAGATTCTGGCTGGAATATTCAGTTAAAAAGGATGTGGCATCCATTAGGTAAGACAGAAAAACGCGCGCGCTCACACATGCATGCACGCACGCACACACACACACAGCTGGGTTGCCAGTATATACAAGCATGGGCTAAGCTACTATCCGAGCATATATCATGTAAGGTAATTTTATTGCTGACACTGCATTTCGGGGTCATCAATCTGTTTTGCCCTCTCTGCCACAAAAGTCAAACTCCGCCTATGGGTAATAGTGTGCACCCATGTATGGTCTCCGTACTGCCAGGTGTCCCCACTAAGGAATGCGTTTGTGCTCCCCCTAGCGTGTCAACTTGGTGATCTCAGTGTGGGACCATGACCCAATGACGCCCAACGACCCAACGGGCAAGATCTTTCTGGGCTGCGATGCACAGGGCAACCAGCTGAGGCACTGGGCTGACATGCTCGCCAACCCGCGGCGGCCTGTGGCACAGTGGCACACGCTGCTGTCGTCAGAGCAAGTCAATGCCGCCCTTCCCCTCAAGAGAAAAATACCACTTGCAAGTGTTGAGAAAGTTAACCTTCTACGTGAAATATTAGTTCAAAGTTCAGCTAAGAAATTTTAATATGAACTGCAAAGTAGTTCAGTGATTTAATAATTGAAATTTCTTAACTGTTCATTGAACACAAAACTTTTAGAACTTGTGTCATAAAGGTGAAACATTATTGACTAATGTAAGTAAGAGAACAACATTCACTTAAGAGTTATTGTTAAAAGTCCTATAATAGCCCGTCTGAATCCAAAGCCATGACAATGCTCCTATTTGTCCAGTGAGTAAAAAGTCGGAAAGTATGCTTGTCCAAAGCCAGTGACAATTATGGTACTGTAGATCAGGAGGCAGTTATCATTTAATCAGGCAAGTAGAGTAGGGCTGTTAAGAATTTTTTTGTTTAAATAGCACATGAATCAAATTGACTGGAGTGAGAAGGTATACCTGTACATACTGTATATGTTGTAAAGAACAAAACTTATTTGTCAATAAATTAATACTATTATTCAGTTGATTCGTCATATTTTTTGCAATTTCAGTACCAGTTGCTCACACAAAATTAAAGCTATCTGAACCTTTTGGAATTTCTCATATTTCTGCATAAAATCACCATCAAATGTGATCTGGTCACACAGATGAAAATACAGTGTCTGCTTTGCCTTATTTTTAGGTTTTAGGTTTTCTTATTTTAAAGAGGATAGCATGCAAACAATGACAGAAAGTAAGTGAACCCTCTGCCTAAGGAGACTTAAAGAGCAATTGAAACAAATTTTTACCAAACAATTTAAGTCAGGTGTGTGCCCAATCACTGATGAGTGGTTTAAAGCTGCCCTGCCCACTATAAAACATACACCTCATAATAAATGTCGATGAGAAGCATTGTCTGATGTGCATCATGGCTTGGTCAAAAGAGCTGTCTGAAGACCTGCGATCAAGGATTGTTTATTTGTATAAAGCTGGGAAAGGATACAAAACCATCTCTAAAAGTCTGGATTGACAGTCAAAGAAGTTGTCTACAAATGGAAAGAGTTTGGCACTATTGCTTCGCTCCCAAGGAGTGGCTGTCCACCAAAGACAATGCCAAGAATTCAGGGCAAAATACTCAGAGAGGTAAAAAAAGAACCCTGCTAAAGACTTACAGAAATCACTGGCACCGTCCAATATCTCTCTGCACACATCAACTGTATGTAAAACTATGGCCAAGAGTGCCAGACCTGTTAAGTTTCACGATTTGGTCGGGAGACTCCCGATTTTGACCCCAATGCTCACGCCTCACGATTAGAAAGCTAAATCTCCCGATTTTCCAAAAATGTCAATTTTATTTTATTTTTTTACGTTTTTGATGGTCACCGTTTTGTAAAGATACCATTCAGCCCGATTCGGAAAGTGACCAACAACGAATAGCCTGGCCGTCTCCGACTTCCCTGCCCTCCCTCCCCTTCAGAGCTGGAAAAGCCCAAACATCTGACAGGGAGGGAAGAGGCGAAGCACCACCGACTTCCCAAGATGCTGGCACTAATAAACCGGCTTTTAGACTGGTTCAAGTCTTTATTTTGGAAGGAAGAGATGGAGCTGATTCGGGAAAAACGACGTTCGTCAACGTAATTGCCGTAAGTCTTACCTGCCAGCGATAGCTAACTAGCCTAATGCTAATAGCATTAGAGCTAATGATGGGAGAATGATGACGAGGAAGAAGTCGCTGCTTTACTCTGTGTTTTCGTGGATCAAACATCATGGAATATTAAACCACTGCGGTCCTACCCCCACAATATATGAATTTAAGTGAGAAAGCGTATCGTTACTTACTTGAAGTTTAATCATTTAGATTCGCTATTATGCTAAAGCTAAAGTGTATGCTATACACATTACATTATATCATTATTACTGTGGTGAAACAAAAAATATAAAGTTTCAATTCAAGGTTACAATTCAATAAAAAAACTGCCATGACAAAAACAAATATGATTAATTTTCTAAATGATGTAATTAATGTTTTTAATCTTGCTGATTTAGTCTGACGAAACCCTAATTGGAGTGATGGTTGATGAGATGAAGAGGCTGCTGAGGAAGCTGATGTCCAAATTTGTGCAAATGGATGTGATCAGGAAAGCTGAGGATATCCTAGATGTTGATTACAGGAACAAGGAGAACTGGCATGACACAGGCAACATAGCGGTATCACATGATGCCAGACAATACATGGAGCAAGTTGAAGACTATCTCTGATGCCACCAAAAAGAGGTTCTTTGACAGTGTAGTTAATTTTTACACAAGTGTTGTGACCAAAATGAACTTGAAAAAAAATGGTTGCATTTTGTCTTAGCGATTGTCGCGCGAGCGCGCGTCATCGGGGTTGGCAAACAGAAATCTCCCTATTTGCAATTTCTACAACTTAACAGGTATGGTGTTCATGGGAGGACTCCGTGGAGAAAGCCACTGCTGTCTAAAAAAAACCTTGTTGCTCGTTTAATGTTCGAAAAAAACATTTGGACACTTTACAGAAGTTTTGGCAAAATATTTTGTGGACTGATGATACCAAAGTTGAATTGTTTGAGAGTAACACATGACGTCATGTGTGGAGGAAAAATGGATCAGCTAACCAACATCAACACCTCATCCCCACTGTGAAGCATGGTGGAGGGAGCATCATGATTTGTGGCTGTTTTGCTACCTCGGGGCCTGGACAACTTGTAATCATTAATGGAAGAATGAATTCAAAAGTTTATCAGGATGTTTTTCAGAAAAACCTGAGGCCTTATGTCAGACAGTTGAAGCTAAAAAGAGAATGGGTGCTGCAACAAGACAATGATCCGAAACACACAAGTAAAACAACTTCAGAATGGTTTTAGAAGAACAAAACATACGTTCTGGAGTGCCCAAGTCACATTCCAGACTTGAACCTCATTGAGATAGTCTAGCATGACCTAAAGACAGCGATTCATGCCAGACAGCCCAGGAATCTGACTGAACTACAGCATGTTTATAGAGAAGAGTCCTGATCGATGTGCCAGATTGATCTGCAGCTACAGGAAATGTCCGGGTGAAGTTATTGCTGCCAGAAGGGGTAAAATATGAAAACCTATAAATATTTGGGTGTTTTTTTTTTCAAATGTCTTTTTATTGGTTTTACAAAAATACAGAACACCCCGCCCCAACTAAAAAAAAAAAAAAAAATGTTTCACTCTAAGTTATCCAACACAAACAACCATGAAGTCTAAGTCTAATCGTAAATGTCCAGACAGTCATAGAAAGTTCTTCTGTGCTATCACTTCCAATACATAATGGTTACAGAATAAAAATACAGTGCAATACATTCAAATGTCCCACCAAATAGGAGCAGCATGGAAAGCGACCGTACCGTTGCCCATCCCCCATGGCTATATTAGCAATATAACAGTGTATATGTCATTCCTGCACTTGTGTAGCGGTGTTGTCAAAGAATGAAAGAAAAGGTCCCCCTGTACTGTAAAATTTCTTTTCAGAACCACGAAGAATATATCTGATTTACTCGAGCCTAAGGTTCATCAGCACATCCCTTATCCAATGCGACGTGGGTGGGGCAGCCTCCTTCCACCTCAAAAGAACCAAATGTCGCGCCAAAAGGGTGGTAAACGCAATAACCCTACACCCCCAAGTAGGCAGCCACAGTCCCTCCGGTAAAACTCCAGATATTGATATTAAAGGATCAGGAGTGATTCCGACCCCTAACACTAGGGAGAGAGCTTCAGAAATACCCTTCCAAAATATTTCTAAGTTTGGACATAACCAAAACATATGAAATATTTGGGTGGTTTTAGTTAAAGCAGACACTGTATTTTCAACTGTTGGATTTTGACAAAGACCAGATCACATTTGATGGTGATTTTATGCAGAAATTTGAAAAGGTTCAGATAGAGTACTTTTTCATACCATTGAATATTTATTATTGAAATCAGAATAGTGCAAATAATAGTTTTTTTTATTGTTCTCTCTGAGATAATCCTGGCAAGTGCAAGGTGTCAATAAGGCTCTGCCATACTAAATATGGCTCACACAGTGCTTAATGAAATTATTTAAATGTTACATTTGTCTGCATCACATTTGCGAATAAATGCATAATAAAATAAATAATGTCACATAAAAATAAAAAATTGAAATGAGCAAAAATGTCTTTAATAAATAAAAATAATAATACACAAATATAATCACGTTTACACTAGTTACCCCAATGTGCGATAAAGTATTACAAATACAGGCAGGCAATCATGGCACCAGAGTTCAGAGTCTCCAGACAATACTAATGAGTGACAATTACCAAAATGCATTTTGCTGGGCTTTTGCACAAATCTTTATTCATAAATCAGGTGTTTTATTACTTTTTTAGTGACTATTTCTTTCTGGTAACGCAGTATTTATATGTGATGGGTTTATAATTAATTTGTTTTTTATTGTTCATTTTATTTGTGCACCATGAATGCAATTATGCATATAGTCTTTGTTCACGTAACAAATCCCAAGCATTAAGCTTAGAGATATCTAGGGGTCTGTCAAAGCATAGCAACAGCACTAAACAGTGATCAGCCCTTGTATTAAACCTGAATGCTTGTACAATTATTTCTAAGTCAACAAGTATTATGGCACAAAACTAATGTCAATATTTTCTTATTATAAATGCTTTTATCCGATAACATCAGACAACACTAATTGTAACACCCTGTAAATTAAATTATCCAAATGTTTTGAGAATATATCTGGATGAAGAGGTAGAGGAGTAGCAATTCATGCTAAATCTATATCTTTCCATCTCTGTCTTTTACGCCATTTCCAAACAGAACTCTTTAAAGTTATGAATAAAGTCTGCCTGTCATTTAAATCATCTCACCATTGTCTCTGAGGTGGTGGAGAGGGTCAGCAGTTGTAAGTTACTGGGGTTGACCATGGCAGAGGACCTATCCTGGAACAATCACATTGCCTCAGCTGTTGGTAAGGCTGAACAGCGCCTCTTCTACCTGAAGAAGCTGAGGAGCCACAACATCCCCAGACCGCTGCTGGTGAACTTTTACAGCTGTGCCATCAGCAGCGCTTTGACGCATGCATTTCTGGCTTGGTACTCGGGCTCCACCAAAGCAGACCAGCAGGCACTCCAGCGTGTGGTAAAAACAGCAGGGAAAATCACTGGTACCCCCCTCACAGAGATAAGCACCATCTACAACACACGCTGTCTTAACAGAGTGCAGAACATCCTGCGGGACCAATACCACCCTGCCTATCACCTGTTCCACCTTCTACCCTCGGGTAGAAGGTACTGATCCATGAACAGCCGTACTATAAGACTTGCAAACAGTTTGTACCCTCAGGCCAATAGACTGCTGAACACACAAGTACACTGAAACTGCTGTTGTTGTTGCAGTTAATAATGATTATCATTATTAGTTTTGCACTTGCCACTGTGGGGAGCAAGGGGCGGGGGCATGAATGGCTATGTAAATTTATTAATATTTATTTATAGTGGGGTTTGTGGGGGGTGCTCGGGACACTTTACCTTTATCCAGCTCTGCACCAGGCACTTTTTAATGGGTACTGACTCGTAGTGTTGTCGGAACTCCAATCAGAATTTCGTTATTATCCTGACAATGACAAATAAACTCTGAATCTGAATCTGGGATGTATTTTCATTGAAACCCTGTTTTACTGGTTTTATGTAAAATCTTGTTCTCTATATTGTTTGATCTATTGGACGGTCCTTTTAGCTCTGTCTGAATGTTTTATGTGAAACTTGTTTTCTGTCTGATATATTTTATATCTTTTCATTTTTTACTGCATTCTTGTCTTAACATTGCTGTAAATACATTAAAATTTGTACCTCGGATGATTTCTCTTCCTTAAATAAAGATTATATGTAATATGGTAATGTAATCTAGGTAATATTTACTGTATATGTACAGTATAATGTACCGTATATTTACATCTGCACTTTTTGTTGTTGTTGTTGTTGTTGCGTCCCCAGTGAGCCTGAGAAGTAATCAAGCAGAGTGGCTGAATCGTCGTCTTTTTTTTTTTTCTTTTGGTGCTGCTTCAAGCCTCCTGAGAGGACCTGACACGACTAATCATCTGCTTGCAGTAATGCCGATGGTCCAGGGGCAGCGCAAAGGACAACCTTATAGACAAAATCTCCAACATAACAGAATGAAGCAAATAAAATTCATCAAATTACAGAAACTATTAAAAATTATTTAATATGAAAATTAAAATTAACACTTGACGCAATGTGATCCCCGTGCCAACAACCTAATAACTACAACCGGATCAATCTTACAACTCCATGCTGTTACAGTAAGTAGTCAAACTATTTAAACAAGTATATGGTTGTCTCCTAAAACTGTATACATACCCTTTTGCAGTTGATAGCATGACATACAGACATGCTCAGACTTGAACAGCATTTTCATACCTCCGGGAGCATTTTTTCAAAGTGTAGTCTAGCTGCCATCATTAATTCAATGGGATTCATCTTCAAAAATAATAATGAATAGACAATTTAGTTATCAGTTTTGAAAGAGTGTTAACATTTTTTGAGAGTTGTGTGTATAGGGGCTGGGCAACGATTGGATTTTTTTTATCGTGATAATTAGCATGAGATTCTTGCGATAAAGGGCAATGTCACACGCATAAACCAGTAGCACACTCTGAATGAGCCTGCCTGTTTAGTCCACCACTCTTATTGACAGGACTCTGAACTGAAGCTGGTTTCTGCTTCTTATTGTGGCATGCCCGTCTCAATTGAATCTGTCAAGACAGACTTAAATAAGACAGACAAAATGGTAAATTGAGAGTACTTATAGACAAGATTCCTGAGCAAAATATGGGCGACGTCATCTTGGAAAATGTCTGCTCCCAACTTCCGGTTTAGAAAGAACATCATGAATTGTGGTTGAAGTAAGCATTGTGTTGACAAAGTAAAAACTGCTAAATCAAGCCAGATGAACCCAAAGAATCTCCAAAAATGGATTCAGCACAGCACGACGTAGATAAGACGTAGATGAGATTGTATGATTGTTCTTATCACTTCGTTGGTCATTCGTGGACAAATTCATAACAACCTGTCAGCCTCTGTTGATGTGAGGTATAGATTTATATGCCGGCCACTTGAGTGACCAAAATGAGGTGAAATTACAAATTATATTACATTTGCTGAATGCAGAAGGGCTGACACGGATTTTGTTGTTACAAGGAAATACTACAAGGTATGCACATGTAAACAAAAATCATATGTCATTCGCTTTTATTGCTGATATTGATCGCAATAAAACATTTGAACAACATGATTCCATTTCTTGTTTTATTTAAAACGATTGGTGCATGTGCAAAACAGGTCAATAAATCACAATTTATAAAATTATTAGAAAAACAGCATACAAGAATGTGATATCAGGCAGCAGCGCTCCGGAGCGGCTTGAGAGCCTCGCCGAACTTTCACCCGACATTACGCAGATCGTCGACGGGATCCAGACGGGCTTTCTCCCGCTATCTTTGGTAATTCCAGCTCCGTTAGCCAATCTTAAAGTTGCTGCATTAAAAAAGCTCGTAGCTGGATCTCGGGATTGAGCTGAAGGTCCGCCTCGAGGCGAGCCACCGTCTCCAGCCCCAGCCTCTCGGCCACCCCCGGGTAGGACACACGTAGTCTCAATCGATATATGTCCATCAACGTACAGCAAGTCTTGATGTGAGGCACATCAACTTATCTTTCCTTGCCAAACAGCGTTTTCCACCTGTAAACGAACAAAAAACTTGTAACACTTGCATTTTGCGTAGACATAATTGTGCCATCTACGCGTGCTAATTAGTACAGTACAGTAGTTGTAGTAAATAATATTAAACATCATCATAATTACAATCATCGTAATAACAATATCAAATTCAACAAGTTGTTTCATGCGCAAGATTTTAGCTTTAGTATTTTTTTGAGCACCGGACGCATGAAAATGCATGGTTAGGAAGAACATACCTTCCACAACACAGCGGCAACATGGCTACAGAGACACCCGGTCTTTGTGGTGGCACGAGCTTGGTTCCACATCCGCATTCATGAACATGTTGTCCTCCCCTGTCGTGATGATGGCAGATGGATGCGGTATTTCCAAATTGTCTTTTTTAAGGGATTTTGATAAGTAATGTTACTCCAGCTCCAATGTTGTTTTGGATGGAGAAATTCTAAAACGGAAGTTGCTTGCAGACATAAGGAAGTAAAGCGGAAGTACCACGGAAACTTGTCTATTTAGCGAATTTTATCTACATGTTTTCCATGCCCAAAGCGCTTTACATTAGCACACATTTATTCTTTCACGCACATACTGTATTAACACACCAATAATGCTGCTGCCATTCAAGGCGCTGCCAACCTATTGGGGGCAAATAAGGGTCTAATGCCTTGCCCGAGGGCACTTTGACAGTGGGAAGTCATTGCCAGGGATTGAGCCGCTGACTTTTCAGTCCTAGGACATTTAGAACTACTACTCACTGCGCCATGGGTGCCCTGGGCAAAAGCGTTACTTTTCCTTTAGTGGTTCTGATGTCGATGCAAGATATATTGTTAAAATGAGAAAATTATTAGGATAACATTTTTACAATTTTGGTTTTCTTATTTCAACCTTTTGTAAAATACAAATCAGTCCCTATCTACATAGCTGTGCTATTAATGCACTGCATTCACTACCAAAATGCTCATAACTAAAGAATGATGAAAGGATGAAATGATTAAATTTTAATGAAAGATTGGGAATCTTTCTTTTTGTATGCTCTGTGTTCATGTAGCCACAGAACACAATATTCTGTGGTTCAAAAGAGGGGGATGTCTTGTGACATGATGTTTGATAGTTTGATAGTGAATGAGTTAGGCTGTTGAACTTTATTAAATTTTTTATAGACCAAGTGTTTAAAAAGATTCAAGATATAGGAGGCAGACATACTTACGCAGGGCTCCATTAATGATCTGAAGTGAAAGTCATTTTGTTTTGCTGAATGTGTGACAGTGTTATTGATACTATATTTAATATATATTTAACTCCCCCTCCCCTGGTGTGGCATCAATACGCTCCTGTTCATTAAAACTATGACAAATACAATTTAAAGTGTTTTTTTTCTTTTCTTTTCTGTTGTTACTTGCCATTTTGTTGTTGTTTCAGTCAATTTGACATTTTGCAGCAATCAATCATTATATTTCTGCTTGTGTTTATAGAAAGGGCAAAAAGTATTTCTGCTTATTGTTATATCTCGCTACTTGACAAAGGCACTTGATGATGATGATGATGATGATAAAGAGGAAGAATTGCTGTGACATCAGGTTACCAGGTTACCAGTCATCCAATGACACACAACACAGGAGGACGAAAACACTTAATGAAAGCAAGGGATGCTTTAGTAAATCTGTGAATGCGCTTGACAAGCTGCTGCAAAAACACAGTGAGTTTGCATCTTCTTACCTTAACCTTAGGTATATATTTCACATTTCTTGTTGATCAACTCCTGGTCTCGCACATTTGAGAATTTAAAAAAAAAAATTTTTTCTCTCGTTCACATTAATGGCAAAAATGAAAAAACTGCCGTCTTACTCCAGCATGTTGGAGGCAGCACTACCTGACAGCTAATTATTACTGAATTTAGTCAACAAAGAGAAGGAAAAACAACATGCTGGACTGTCTAGCTATTCACTAGCCAAATTTCATAGTCATTTACCTCTGTTATATCTTTCATACTCCCCCTTCCATTTTTAGTCACGTAAATGACACTTGAGTAAATTTAATCATGTGCATATCTATATATCATACTGACATCCCCGTCTGCAGGCTTATCTTTTTTCTGGTTATAATATTAAAATGTATGAAGGAAACGTGTCATTTTCAACGGAAAGTGTTAATTTGGGCCATAGGCGGACCTACTATTCAGGCGAAGTAGGCGATCGCCTTAGGCCCTCAACCAGTGAGGGGCCCACAACCAGCTGCCCTTGCCCCAATGAGCAAGGGCTTGGGCAACCGTGGCCAGCAGCACCCCCAACTATTCATCATGTATAATTATGTCAGCATACCAAACAAACTAATAACAAAACAAAAAAAAAGCCATTTGAATGCTGCATTTATATCATCTATCCCCCACACACACGCACTACAATGGACTGTTCCACGACGAGGAACTGAGTATCAGTCGCTTAGCTTCATTTAGCTCCGCTTAGCTGTTCGCTAGCTTCGCTTAGCTCTCCCGTGTTCTTCACGCCACTAAGCTCGCTATTTTTACAGATCACTTGCTACTTTGCACGTCTGCTATCGTTTATTTCGAACACATGAGCGAACATGCTCTCCATGACAGCCAAAGTGCCGTGAGGTAGACGATGAGAACAGGCCGCTAATGCCTCGCTTAACTTTCTTCTTCTTCACACCGAACATAAAATACACGACAGTACACCCTGTGGCGAAACAATGCAGTACAGTTCCAATCAGTCATACAATAATACTCAACAGCTGGTTAAAGTGATCCTCGATCTTCAAGACAAGTAATTCTTAAAAGATAAATGTTAGTATCAGTTATATTAATTTGATATTAAAACCCCTCTTAATGTTTTTGTTTTAATAAAGTTTGTAAAATTATTTTAAGTGATAGGTCGCCATTCTTGTTACGTTGCAGTGCGTGACGTCACCGGGCCCGTTGCCGAAATTTAAGCGTGTCACCCTTAGCGACCCCAACATGTCGTGGGTGCTGCCCTTCCAATTTGAACCAGATCGGAAAAGTGAAGCGCAGGACATCACTGTCGGTCGTTCACAAGACGAGCAGCAATGAAAAAATGAGAGCAGGAAAGACAGTACCTGATAAGACAAGAGTTGGGAAAAACTGGTGATGTACTCGCGGCAAGTGCGTCTCAATTGCTGGCGAAAAAAAAAAAATCTATTAGTGACACCACAAGCAATGACGAAGAATGTTTGTTTTACGGAGTGGAAAGCTTTCGGTTAGCAGTTTAGGGAACGTACCTCCGGTGAACATTTCAAAATAAAAGCACATCATGTTCATCATATAAATAACGATTTCTGGAGTTAATCCCACATACTTCAGAATTAATATTATAATATGTAGAGTAAATACTACAGAATACAGATTCTACTATGAATAGCTTTCAAATTACACTCTATGACAAATATGATTGGCAATGAATAATTATTATAATTATTATACTACTATTATAGATATAGTAGTATACAATAATGATAATGCTAGAATTTTTTTTTAAAGAATTGTTTTGAATAATGTTGGAAAGGCAAAGTCATTGGTCTGAATCAGTTTACTTTCCATTCTTTTGCACTAGAAAAGGCTATCAACATTAACCTAATTGTTTATTTGTGATTAATTATTGTTATTTACATGATTATTTGACTTTAATAAAAAATTTAAGTGTTCCAAAATAGTTTTGTGAATTCATAAGCGTCAACAAAAGTTTCATTTCTAAATTAGTAAAAAAAAATAAAATAAAAAAAAATATTAGATTAGTCGACTAATCGTAAAACTAGTCGGCTGACTAATCAGGAGAAAATTTGTCGTTTCGGACAGCCCTAGTGTACTGTACCGGAACATATTTCCTCCACACCCTTCTCACCTTTTTAACCCCTGACCCATGAAGAAGGCCCCTGGATATGTTCGCCTTAGGCCCCAAAATTGCCAAGTCCGCCACTGATTTGCGCTGGTTTTACTGAATTTGGGGAAGCAAGGGGTTCGTTTTGCAAAGGCTGGAGAGGCTGTCTTTCCGACATTGTAACTCTAGATGGCAGTAAAACGCCTGAATGAGTGATGCCATCCTCCAATGAAAACGAAGAAGAAGAAAGACGACGCGGAAGGGAAAACAGACGCGCTTCCGGGGTGGCTCGCGCTCCTCGGCTGGCTAGCTAGCCGGCTAGCGCTCGTTCCAGCTACTTATTCAAATAACCAATTTATCAGGGGCTTTACCAAGTTAAATCTTTTTTTTTACTTGTTTTGAACCAGATGCGGAATATGCTCCGAAGATCTCTGAGGAGTGACGTATCACGGATTCGCAATGCGACGTAGCGGTGTATGAATGATTAGCTCCAACTACTGCCGTTCACTCACAAGTTTGCTTGGCGAAAGATCCTGTTGAATACCTCGTAGTTTGCACTTTAAGGCCATGGCATGACATCCACATGCTGAGTTTGCCACTTCAGGCTTTGGCGGCTGAGGCGCCCGACTCATTTTGATGGCGGTGTTGCGCTGATCAGGGTCAGCCGCCAAGATGACGCGCCGCCTGAGCCGGATGCTTGTGCCCTTGTGTGCAGGAGGCCCGACATGGACGCCTGCTCTGAGCGCAACATCCTGGCTGTCGAAAAGCTGCCGAGTATTAAGCACGACGGACGCCGATGTGGTAACAATCGTCTTTTTTCTCAGTTGCTGCTCCCGTCATTCAGTCAGTTCTCATTCTTGTGGCTTCCTTTTCTCCAGCAGGACTAGTGAACACTCTACACAAGATCTTCACCAACCAAAACCGTCCCAACATTCAATCAATCAGCCGTCTGGAATGTGCTGGTACGTATTTTTCATTTAAATGTTTATATTTTTAGTCAGTTAACAAATATTGCTTACATACTAGCATACTTAGAAACTGCACGTTTTTCAGGAAGCGTGGGTAAATTGCTGCCACACCTGAAAGAAAGTTCAGAATCACATTTTATATTTGAACAAAGCAGCATTGATGAGACTTTCACATGGAACACAACCAAGGATTTTTTTGTTGTTTCAGGTTCCTGTCCGAATTTGATGATGAGTAGAAGAGACGTGGCCGACATGCCGCCCGCCCCTGCAGCGGCTCTAACCCCTCAGCTGCCTCCCCGGGCACACCACCACCATCGACCTCTCTGTATGTCGGTGTCATCAGACAGCAGTGGACGTTTTAGGGCTCTTGAAACGCAGGAATGGAAGAACAACCTCAAAGCCCAGGTGTGTACCAATTAGGGTTGCAGCTAAGCCTGTCGCAATATGCAATAATTCCATTTATCGCACGATAAATCAAAATGAAGGCGGTAATTTTTCCGCTGCAATTTATCGCCTCGCGTGCACGTGCGTGCCTCGCGTGCGGCAGACATGCTGTTAAAAGTTCGGATTCCTTGTTACCAACTGCGCAAAGTGCATCTTCGTTCCAGGTCCTGCAAAAAATAGCGCCGGAGCCAATTGTTCCCATTATATCCTATTGTTCAACAGTTACCGGCCGCATCAGTGCTCCCGATTGACTGCGGACCACCTCCGCCGTGCCGTTGTTGTTGACGTGTGGGCGCTCCCGTCAGGGGTGACATATTATGCGGGGCGGCTATTTTTCGGCACAACACTGGATATTTGAGTGGCAAATTAAGAGCGCTGTGCTTCAAACTCGTCAGTCGTCCTGTTTATGAAAGTCGATTGTCATATGCTGGCGTTGTGCAGTAATGAGCAGATGTGACTTCTGTGTCGTTTGCTAACTTTTTATATGCGCGCACACACTAGATATCATGAAATAACAAACTAGATGTGCTCTGTCCCATGCCATTGGCTACGTGAGCCCAGAGTGATTATGGGACACGTAGTCCATATACTACATCGATGAATTATAAACCTCCATGACTGAATGGGAGTTAAGCAGGCCAAATCAATCCATACCAGTGACTATAGATAATGCTGCAAATATTGTTAATTCAGTACGGGATACAGATGGATTTGGATCACAAATAGGATGTTTTGCTCATGTAGTAAACCTAGCTGCTAAGAGAGCTGTAGCAATCAACAGTGTGCCCGCCTCACTTTACAAACGGTAAAGATTGTTCTCAGCACTTTTATACTAAATTTCTTCAGATCGGTAAGAAGTAAGCACATAGATATTATGCACTAAAATGCATTTTTATATGATGGCAATTTAATTTTTGCTCGTTTGGGAAAAAAAAAACAACTTTTTTTTTTTTTTTTTCAGAGCATAAAATCAAATCGAAAATCGTGACCCCCGTAGGGCTGGGCGATATGGCCTTAAGCACGTATCACAATAAATTGAGCAGATTTACCTCGATAACGATAAATGACGATGAATTCACCCAAGCAGACTGTTATATAATTTGAAAATCTGAATCAATGCATGAAATACAGATTAACAGTTTCTTGTTGATTTATTTACCAGCTTTCAATTTAATATATTTAACAATTGTACATGCAGTCTAAACATTAAGTATACAAAAATTTATTGGGAACAATAAGAATTCAAGTATGAACATTTAAAAAAGCTTGTATGGCTTGAACAATGTACATTGTCAAAATCAATATGCCTGTGCAAACATGTCATTGTAACACAAATTACTTACAGCTTGAACAGTACACATCAAAAAGACAACTTATTGTTAATGGCTGCTGTGACATAATTACTCAACACAAGTGTTTACTGCAAGGTTTCAGGGTTTTTTTCCCCAGTGCATTTTTTAATACATACACACACACATTAAAGCTGCATTGATCTAATGACACAGAATTAAGCACATACAGAAAAATAGCTGGGGCCATTAAACAGTTATAATTTTCACTGTTAGATTGTACTTTATGCTGAATGCTTTACCATCACAAAAGCTATCAGAGAAATCACACACAGACAAGAGATACACAATAACGTGATAAACTAATGCTGCATTCCAGAGAAGTGGGAAGTCTGATTTATCGCACTCGGATGGTACCAGTTCCGACCTCAAAGTGTTCCAAGCAAATGTAAACAACAAAGATGGCTGATCACGACGAGGTGTTTTTTATTTTGGCCATCCAAAGACATTTTGACCTCCAGCGAACCTGCCTTCCTATAAGCGATCAAATAGTAGAGGGAAAAACGACGGCTGCGTTACAGCCCACACTGTAAACTGCCTTTTTTAAGTTACATCCTTTGCTGATCGTCACTATAAAAACATAGCACAACAAAGATAATTCACTGTATGAGAAAAAAATACATGGCGTCTCAAATAAACTTGATTTACTTCATTATTGTGTTATCATTCAATACGTTTTCATGAGCGCCATTTTGTCCAGTGACGTCAGATTGAAACAACTTGGAAGTCGGGGTAGTTATTTTTTCTCCGACTTCGCGACTTGGACCTCCCAGTTCGAGTGGCGTTCCAATGATATTTTCCTACTTGAAGGTCGGAAAAGTCCGACGTCCCACTTTTCTGGAACGCAGCATAATTGCTAGATGCAGTCCGAGACCAATCCACTCATTAAGTTCAGCTGTTTCGACAAGTTTAGAGCCGCTATCCCACTCCATCACGTTCATTTGTACCGCTAGCGTTAGCCACTAGCGTTAGCCTGTGGCTTGGCTACCAGTAGAAAGCATTGAAAGCATCCTCTTTGGAAATCGTGGGAACAAGGGAGGACAGCGGGTGAAAGCCCGTCTGGGTGCCGCCAAGAGTCTATTTAATGTCGGGTGAAAGTTTGGCGAACCTCCCTTAAGCAACACTCCATCACGTTTGCTTGTTGCGTTAGCCGGTAGCGTTAGCCTACCGGGCTCGTTTGTTTGGCTTCCTGATAACCACGTGACTTCATAAGTAAGCACACACTCTGCTTTCATGAAGGGGAATGAACATAGCTGAACAACACTGAGTCAAAGCGGGATGAAAAGACTATATTTTCTTGTTTTATTAAATTACCGAATTTACCGTCTTGGTCAAAATGACGTCGGTCATTGTAAAGAATTTCGGTACCGGTAAATTTTCGGTTTACCGCCCTGCTCTAGTCCCCCGCATCGAAAATCATACCGAACCGTGACTTAACTGTATCGATGCATCCCTATGGAACACCATTGCAGAAGCCATGAGGGGAAAAGTTTTCATTTGCCTAAATGCTTAAGTTATTAACTGCAATTGTATATTTTTTTTCTTGAAAAACACATTTTATTTATTCTGTGTTTCTATGCGGTATTAATATTGTCTTTTACTTAAGAGGCATGGTCTATTGTTTTTAGTTGTGATTTCTTATCGCGTTTAAATGGGTGTACTTGATCTGTTAATATATACTGTATTCTTACTGTGTTATTGTAAATTGGTTTTAAAAAAAAATTGGGGGGGCGCAATAATATCGCATATCGCAATAATTCATGAGATAAATTATCGCACACTAAAATTTGTTATCGCAACAGGCCTAGTTGCAGCTATCGATTTTTTACGTAATCGATTAAACCACATGAGTCAAACCGGTCCTCAATGGGCCGCAGTGTGTGCGGGTTTTTGTTCAAACCCATCAGGAGGAAAGCCTTTTCATCTGGTGTCTTATAATTGATTGCAGTCGGTTGCTGCTTGTTTTAGCAGAAACCTCATTGTTTGAACTGTCTGTGCTGGATCTGTTGGAACAAAGACCAGGATCCACTGCTGCCTTTTGTAAACCGGTTTGACACCCCTGGATTAAACTATCAATTAGTTAGTTCGAAAAATCAAGTAATTGGACTACGAACATTTAATGTGTTGCTGAATAAATTTTGAGATATGTAAAACAAACAAGTGTTTATGCTTGAAATAATATTTATTTTGGCTTGCTAAGATTACACTTTCTAAGGTGCATTAAATGTGAATACAAAATAAAATTGCTGAGTGTTTCTTCAAACTATGCAGAATTGTGCTTTCATTTCGCAAGAGCAGTAAACTCAGGCTTGGCCTCAAACGAAAAAAACGAAATAAATAAATTAGGATCTAAGTACAACAAAAGAACAATTGGCTAACTTGCATAGTAAAAGTCCACTAGCTTAAATGCTGTAAAATGCTAACAAGCAATGCTCTTAACAAATCGTTCAAACACATATTCCCATAAAAAAAAAACTGCTAAACATACTTCTAAACTAAATAACGAATACATAAACAAACAGTAGCTCAAACAATAACACATTATGTTGGTCTTAACAGGGAGCAGCTGGATTCAGCCATGTTAAAAGAGTTATGGCATATGCACTAGAGGGCAGTGTATCCACCCAAATAAATTAAACTAAATGCAACACTTTCAAAACAAACCATTAAAACGTCACTCTCATTAAACGAATCCTTGACGCAGAGAATTTTGATTCAAAGCTTTTTTTCTAATCAAATTACTCTAGTTGATCGATTAATCGTTGCTGCACTAGTAACAATATTCCTTTATGTCGAGGAACCAGAATACAGTGTTACCTCTATATACAAATTTAATTAGTTCCAGGACCTGGTTTGTAAGTCCAAATGGTTGCATGTCGAGTGGGATTTTCCCATAAAAATACATTATAATTCGTTCCACAGCCTAAAAACCTAAGCTAAATCCTTAATAACTACTGCTTTACAATTACAAATAGCAATTAAACATAGCAAAACAAATAAACTATAAATACAAATTGGAATATTAATAATATAAAAAATATTATTATAATGATGTAACGAATTGGGTTTTAACGTGGCTGTTGTGCTTTGCATGCTGTTTCATGCCGTATGACTGACGACACAGTGAGAGAGGTGCGAAAGGCTTTTTACTTCTTTCATGTTGTTGGCGGCGGCTACAGCGGACAGTAGCCGTGTTGTATTGCCTAAGTTCTGAAAAAATGCTTAAAACCCGACGAAGCCGGCGACTTCCTTGCCGATGTTACATTAAGAATAATTGTCACTTTATAAAGACAGGCAGAGGAGGACCGTCGAGATCATAGACCTATTCTGGCCATATTATCGAGCCAGTTCACTGACGCGCACACCACACTCATATTTTTCTCATTTCCATCTTAACTTCAATGCTAAGCGTCCGTTTTTCACGACCTGCGGTAATCTTCTTGGAGCCCCTGGTGATTTCTCTCACAAGAAAATCGGCTGTGCGTCCGTCTTGCGGGAAAACAGTGAAATTGCGACGCTGTCATAAATCGTCGTATTTCGAGTTTGTCATATGTCGAGACAAATGACGAGTCAAATTCTTTAAGTGGGATGTCAAAAGGATCGTATGTCGATGCAGTCGTAATGTTGATGTACAACTGTAGTTTAAAAAAAAAAAAAAAACCTTGAGAAAAAAGTGCTGAATCAATTGACTAGTAAAGCATGTGTAACAAAAGTGTATAGGTCACACATTTAATTTATCTGTAAAATAAAGGTGCAACAATTAAGTAATCAATAAATTGATTAAAAACAATGGATTTGTATGTTCACCATAAAAGATGACGAATTGTTTTTATGTTGAATAAAAACAAGACATTTGCAAACATCAGCTTTTGCATTGGAAAATTTAAAAAATTAAAATAAAAAAATTGCTTATTTTCTGATAATACGGTCCAAACTAGTAACTGGATCAAATCAAAGGGATTCTCTGTGCAGTCTCAAATTAATTTGAAAATGGAAATTTTTTACAACATTTTCCCGGCCCCTTTTAAAGGGGTATTCATTCATTCATTCATTCATTAAACGTGAGCATTGGTTGCAGCCCTACTGTGAAGATGCATTTTAAAATAATTCAGAAATTGTTAGTATTATTTGGTGTCTTTTCAGGACTTCATCATAATTTGCGCGCCTCATATAGGACCACAATAAAAAAAAATCCCACAATTAATTGGTAATTTACATAGCCATTAACTTTGTTTTTCAAAACATAAGGACTCCACCAACAGTGTTGTTAATAACGGCGTTACAATACAACGGCGTTACTAACGGCGTAATTTTTTTCAGTAGTGAGTAATCTAATTAATTACTTTTCTCATCTTGGCAACGCTCTTACCGTTACTGAGAATGGATAGGCGTGCGTTACTATATTGGGTGAATGACGCAAGAAAGGTCTAAGGGAGACGGACTCACCGAGACGACATGCAGAGCAGGAGTGGGGAGGAGGCAAAAAAGTTGTGACGCCGAGCAAACGCGATGCGAGGTGCCTCCAATAATACCTGACTGTAGCCGATAGCCTACAAACTACACCCACATGATATGGTAGATATGGTAGACGTCACATAGATATAGAACTAGATGCGAAATGACAGACACGGCGGCATTAACAACGTGTACAGTATAGGAACTAGATGCGTTAGTAAACAGCCGCCATCTTAAAGCAGTAACCTTCCTAGCGAACCTAAGTAACTTTTTATCTAAAATACTCCTAAATCGGCAAAATCTTGACTTGAATCAATCTTTAAATGATGAAACAGTTTTAAAACCTCCACATGTCAAAAGTAGACAGAAGGGAACTAATGCAATAATGGGAGCAATTTTAACAACTTTTTAACGGTTGATTCAGGGTAAAGGGTAAATTAGGGTAAAGAATTGGGCTAGGGCCAATTGTCCCAAAAACCTTTTAAGTTTCACGTAGTGTGACCTATGTTTTTTTTTTTTTTTTTTTTTTTTTTTTTTTTTTTTTTTTGAAAACTAAACAAAACATGCAAATTATCACCAGTTACTTTGCCAAGTAACTAATTACTCTTACATTCAGGTAACTGAGTCACTAACGCAAATTACTTTTTGGGAGAAGTAATTTGTAACTGTAATTAATTACGTTTTTAAAGTAAGATTAACAACACTGTCCACCAATGACATGAACCTGGAGGAATATCTTCATTTTTCTTTTCTTTTGACAATTACATTTTAACACGATTGATAAAGTTACATAACGATGTGATAAACAGTACATTGACTCTACATTACTACTTAAAATAAGAAATTACTGCTTGAAAACTATAACGTTATAATGTATATTTATTTTATTTACTTATTTATATTTTGATAATCTGGCAGCAAAACATATCTGTGCTAAAGTAAGGGACCCTACTGTAAAATACGTGTTCCTCAAGAATAACAGGATTGTTTGTTGGCGCCATCTTAAATATATTATAATAATATATATTAAATATATATTTCAATTTAAGTTTAACTGTTACTGATAATAGGCAAAATGTTGTATGGCTGTATGCGGTGGTTTAACGAACTGAAAAATGAGTCTTTGATGTTTTGGGATGTTGTCATTAGATGGATCAGGCCCACAGCGCAGGCGCCGCCAGCAGCACGGGCTCTCTGGAGCGGGCATCCCTCTTCTGCGCCTCAGGCGGTCCTGCAAAGACGACCGGTCGCTTCTCACTATTCTCTCCGCCATGGAACATCAGTTCTGAATCAGACTCCAACCCACCATCTCGATCTGGCTCCAAGAAGTTGCGTAATTACAGCCGGCGGGCAGCCACGAGCCCGGCTTGTGACAGCGATCAGCACCAAGGTGAGGTTGAGGGCGGCGGGGTTGCCCCACAGCATTTCGAGCCAGTCATCTCAAAGGTGACAGACTACATTTATGTGGGCAACCTAAATGCAGCATACAATGGACGGGCGCTTTGCCGCAACAACATCGACAGCATTATTGATATGAGTGGTGCCCCGGGCCAGGCTGCTCCCACCCTCAGCCTCATCCCATGCACTTGCTCGCGTGGTGCGAGGCACAGCTGGTCCCGCCTCAAGGTTGACATTGGCGATGTCAAGCAGCGTTGCTTTGAGGACATCAACGAGTGCATCCACGCCTCGGCCGGCAAACGCAAGCGGGTTCTGGTCCACTGTAGGGACGGCTTCTCCCTGGCACCCACCTGTGTCATCCAGTACCTAATGCTCAAACGCAACATGAGACTAATGGCTGCGTACGAGCTCCTAAGAGCAAAATATCCCGTTAACATCCGCGAGTGTCACCGCAACCTGCTGGTCAGCCTAGAGAGGACGCTCAGGCCTGGGGATGTCGACCCAGAAAGTTTCAAGCAGGCCATTTCCAGGAAGGTAGCCTGGACCTGACTCAAACACCTGGGACGTTCTATGGCAAATGTTACTCAGTCAGCTTGCACTAACGTTACCTAAAGTCGGAGATGTTTGGCCTGGTTCTGGTTTCAGAGATTTGCAATTTGTGCCATGTTGTGTCTCAACCACCAGGTCATATTAGTCAAGAATGATTGACTCGATTGAATGTGGTTTTGTTACCACACGGTCCAGCAAGGATTCCTTGAAGGACCTTCAGTAGATTTTTTTTTTTGTGAGTGCTCCCTGCTCAAAAATTGATTTTAAGTCAATAAAGATGCTCATTCCTTATATGGTAGTTCCATGACTATATCTCAGATGAGATATGTTACCCGATTGTGCCGTGTGGATCTCACATTGAACTTTTGGTGTTTTCACTTCTGATGATTTGGTTTAAGCTCCATCCCAACATAAAGGGATGGATGAGGCCTGTTTCTGATTGCAGGTCTGTTTTTGGTACTGGGTGTTGCCTATACCTCCAGTTGATATTTGTAAGCAACCATTCAATGGTTATGTTGAATGTGCTTTTAGTACCTGGTGTTCTGGTAATGCCTTGTGGAAGGAAATTCAGTTTATCTTTGGTGAATGAGTTTTTTTGTCTGTTTGTTTGTTTTTAAAGCTCAATTGAAGAGATGAGTGTAACTAGTTTTTGGAACCAGCAGATGTCTTCTTGGGCTCTAGTTTTATTTCTGTGAGATTTACTTCCCTACTAATAGATTACACTTCAAGACTGCATCGGAGATGTGTGAAACATGATCATGGTTCCAGAAATGTAGCATTACATGGATGGCCCTTCATTCTTTATACAGTAAGTGTTCTCTGCCTTAGATTTGGTCACAACATCAAGAGATGAGTAAAACCTAGAAATTGTTTCAGGGAGCTGCTTATAGTTCCAGATGACATTTCAGCTGTCATTTAAAACTTGTTAGAAACTAAATTGTTGACTCTAACGAACATTGTTTTAGTATCACAAAAGGATCATGGACATCAAGTAGATTGTTTTTTTCCTCTTGCATTTAAGCTATCTTAACTATCTTAGTGCATGTGTGAATCCTAGTTTTGGTTCCATATATGTCGTAACGCATGGACAGACCTCCAGTAGATCCTTTTTGAATATACCATCCAATAATTGTCTTAGTTCCATCTCAACATTTCATGATGCATTTCTGATATCAGGTTGTTTCTTGTGGAACTGTAATTGATCTTTTATGAGTGTTCCCTCCCTACAATTTTTTTCCCTTCACACCACAAGATTTATTAGAAATCCTTTTTGATGTTCAGCTGGTTTCTGGTGGACGTCTAGTTATCATGTAAATAACTATCAGTTTTTATCTTTGTGACATCTCAGGATATTTGACACCCGCTTCTGATTCCAGATAGGTGGTGTCACTCTTGTAGTTGTTAATGAGCATTTTCTCTCCAAGAACTCTTAACCCTGCCCTACCACCTCCACCACAACTTCTCAATTTGTGTGTGTCATTATTCTGGCAACAAGCAGTCCATTTCAGGTCTTTTGGATGCAACCCCAGTTCATCCTCTCCCAAACCCTATTGGTTTTAACTCCCTTGTTATCAATGAGATGAGTGCATAAATGTCCTGTCTGCTGCTGGAACAACAATGTGAACATGCACACACAGAGTTCTCCTCTGTGAGGAAGAACTTGATCCTGTTCTCCATTTGTATTGCTGGACTATTTGATGATTTTTGATCTGATCTGTGTTCACTGTGAATTTTCTGGATGTTTTGTGATCATTTGAAGGAAGTTCTTGAGGACGATTCATGATATAATGATTGTTCTTCACGACAACAATAATTTTACGTTGACACCATGCAAACTCAACAAAAGGGACAATTAATATGGAAAAACACGTTAGTAGTACAAACAAATAATTTTAATAATGACACCAGTCCTCAGTTTAACATCTATTTAATCTTAAAACCTAATTTCTTTTCATAATATTTTGACTTTTGGCTCTGACTCTGTTCTCAAAAGTTTTTACAGCTTCCATGATCTGAACGTTTCCTCTTTAACTAGCATTTTCTTCTGGTATTGTTACAACTTTGATTTCTCATGTAATTGTACACAACCAGGCACTCATAATTGCAGAATTCTCCTGGTAACAGCAATATAATATAACCGGTTGATAAATCCTCCATGACCTCCAAAATATAGTGTGTGTCAAGTCCCAATTACTTGATTTGGGAACTACATATCGCCATCCGGGAACAGTTTTATACAAAACATTACATCAAGTAGGACACATTTGCGTTTGCCTCCTCCAACGTCTTGCAAGGCTGTCGTGAGTCTTGTTGAGAAGTGAAAATGAAATTATATAAAACACTATAGACATTACATCACAAACGCAAGGTCTATAAGATAGGGTTTTCTTAGTTTTGCTTGTATTTGTACAGACATTTTGAATTTTTTTCTTTTAATTTAAGAAAATTAATTCCATATATTATAAATTGCAGTTCCATTTAAGCCTGTTCTTTATTATTGTCGCTTATTGTCTAGAAATATAAAATTTTCAACAACTTTTTTCATTGTCTTTAATGTCAAATTTGCCATTTGTATTCCAAAATTTACTACCTTTTAAAGTACTGTACAATCATGTTCTGGTGATTATTCTATTTGTTTAATATTCAGAAAAATCCAGTGATATTCCAATTTAATTCTGTAGAAAAATTTAATTTTTCTAACCTGACCGTTTTTTTCCTCAATGTGATATCTGCCTACGATGATATTTGACATTTTACCTATGAAACACTGGGGGGGAAAAATCATGATTGTGATTTTTTTGTTTTTTTAAGGAATCACTTTAATACTTAATTTTAATAAAAATGCTAGCAAACAAAAGAATTTAACCAAATTGAGCCAGAGGTTGGTTATTACTACAATCATGTTTTTTTTTTTTTTTTTTTTTTTTTTGTGTGTGTGTGTCTCCACGCAAACTAATTAAGGTTCAATCATTTCAAGTCATGGTAAGGGTCAACTATTTCAGACAATAAAACAACCATAATTTTAGCAACCAAAAGGTTTTTCCAATCAAAGTCACATGCAGTACTTTTATGATAAAAATGGTGAAGTTTTATGTTGTCAAGAGTCCACTTTCTACCACCTTATGACAAACCTTTTTACGATATATGCAAATATTTTACAAGTTAAATAGCAACGAAAGGATGTTAACGGTTGAAACGGCAAGATGTGGATATGCTAACAGTGTAACAGTATGCCGTTTTGGTTCGATTTGTGATGTAACATTTGCACCTTGCTATATGCTGTCAAAGTTAACGTCTTACATTTTTGAGCGCGCAAACGTGAGCTTTTGTGAATGGTGGCTGTATTATATTAATGCTTTCTTTGTCCTTTTCTGTGTGCACATTAATGTCTGTAGTGAAGGTGAAAGTAAAGGTGATTCTTTTTGATGTTCTCAGGTGATTCCTCAGTGGTCTTACCACGTTTGTACTGTTTGATCATTAAAAGCTAACGCGAAAATACTTTAACTGTTTTGTGTGTGTGCTTGTGCGCAAATGCTTTAAAGACATTATTTTTGTGACTGGTAGGCATAGCTTGTTGGCTAACTAAGCTGTAGTGGTAAAAACTGGGTCAGGTTTTGATGAAAGAGTAAGTTGCAGTTGTGCTGAATAACCACTGTAGCGATGACATTGCTCAGTCCTTATATACACTGCTGGCCAAAGGTGTTGGCACCCCTGCAATTCTGTCAAATAATGCTTAATTTCTCCCCCCCAAAATGATTGCAATTACAACAAATGCTTTGACAGTAATATCTTCATTTATTTTGCTGCAATGAAAAAACCACAAAAGAAAGGGGGGAAATTAAATCATTATCATTTTACACAAAACTCTAAAAATGGGCTGGACAAAAGTATTCAAACCCTTTGAAAAATCATGTGACGCTTCTCTAATTTGTGTACTTAACAGCACTTGCTATTTACCTGTGGCACATAACAGGTGGTGGCAATAATTAAATCACACTTGCAGCTAGTTAAAATGGATTAAAGTTGACTCAACCTCTGTCTTGTGTCCTTGTGTGTACCACATTGCGCACAGAGAAATGAAAGAAGACCACATAACTGTCTGAGGACTTGAGAATTAAAATTGTGAGGAAGCATGGGCAACCTCAAGGCTACAAGTCCAGCTCCAAAGACCTAAATGTTCCTGTGTCTACCGTGCGCCTAGATGTGGACGGAAAAGAAAACTGACGAGAGACTTCAACTAAAGGTTGTGCGGATGGTGGATAAACAACCTCGACTAACATCCAAACAAGTTCAAGCTGTCCTGCAGTCCAAGGGTACAACAGTTGCCACGTTTACATGGAGCCAAATATTCCAATTACAATCGGAATATTTGTTCAAACCGAATAAATGTGTTCCATATAAACACCTCATTCGGAATGAACAGGGCCAAACCGGATGGAATTTCATTCCGATTCACAGAGGTGGAATATTCCTTTTCCCAAACCGATTACAAGTAAAATTATATCATATAAACAGGGAAGCGGAATGGTGTCTGGTTGCGTTCTTTCTGCACATGCTCTGTACTGACGTGGTGACGTCACTTGGTGACGTAATTAACGTCACTTGCAACATGGCTTCCAAGCACAGCGCACCTAATTGGAGTCCGGCGGAAAGATTGTATTTAATTCAAACTTTAAAAGAATTGAATATAATTACTATTTAAAAATGTTCACGAGAGGTTACACGAAGCCGGAATAGACCGGAACGTTGACCAGATTAGAAACCGGTGGAAAACCGGCTACTACAAGGCAAAATAGCAAAACAGCAGAAGCGGATACGACCCCACAAACACAACAAGTGGGTTTAAGTTAAAACAGCAGCACTCCGACGATCGATCTCCATGTTTTGCAACGTGACGCTTTGTTTTGATTAATCTGCGCATGTCAGACGGCAGTTGTCAAACGTCCTTTCGGAATAAAGGCAGTCACATGTAAACGCTGTATCGGAATAGATGAAGTGACATGTAAACAGCTGATCTGAAATTTCCATTCGGAATGATTTGAATCGGTATGAATAAAAGTCAGCATGTAAACGTGGCTAGTGTCAACCAGTACTATCCGTCGGCATCTGAATGAAAAGGGACTCTATGGTAGGATACCCTGGAAGAGCCCACTTCTGACCCAGAGACATAAAAAAGCCAGGCTGGAGTTTGCCAAAACTTACCTGAGAAAGCCAAAAACGTTTTGGAAGAATGTTCTCTGGTCAGATGAGACAAAAGTAGAACTTTTTGGGAAAAGGCATCAGTGTAGTTTACAGGGGGGAAAAAAACCGAGGCTTTCAAAGAAACGAACACGGTCCCCAAGGTCAAACATGGTGGAGGTTCCCAGATGTTTTGAGGTTGCCTCGCTGCTCCTCGCTTGACCTTGTGCATGGCATTATGTTTGAAGATTACCAACAAATTTTGCAGCATAATGTAGGGCCCAGTGTGAGAAAGCTGGGTCTTCCTCAGAGGTCATGGGTCTTCCAGCAGGAAGAGAAAGCACTGGAGACTTCTAAAGTGGCCAGCAATGAGTCCAGACCTGAATCCCATAGAACACCTGTGGAGAGATCTGAAAATAGCAGTTTGGAGAAGGCACCTTTCAAATCTCAGAGACCTGGACCAGTTGGCCAAAGAAGATTGGTCTAAAATTCCAGCAGAGCATTGTAAGAAACTCATTGATGGATACCGTAAGCGGTTGGCCGCAGTTATTTTCTCTAAAGGTTGTGCTACCAAGTATTAGGCTTAGGATGCCAATACTTTTTTCCAGCCCAGTTTTGTGTAAAATGATAATGATTTTTTTTTTTTTACATTGCAAGCAAAATACACGAAGATATTGTTACCAAAGCATTTGTAATTGCAATCATTTTCTGGGAGAAATTGAGCATTATCTGACAGAATTGCAGGGGTACGAACAGTGTTGTCACGGATTACTTAAAAAAGTAATTACTGATTACACCTCAAAAAGTAATCTAGTTACTTTACTGATATCTTTATTATCAAAGTAATTACCGTAAGTTACTTTAAAAGTAACTTATCAGTTATTTTTTACCAATTTTTCTCCTTTTACTGCCTCAACATAAATGTAACAGAAAAATGTCATCGTGTGTAATTGAATTTTTCACATAACGCTTAATCTTTGAGTTAGCGGGGGTTTAATTAGTCGATGGAGTTGATTTCAACCACCATTGACTTGCCCTAGCTTACCCATTCCGGAGCCTTAAAATCAACAAATAACTGACAAACTGCACGAAATTTGTTCAAATCAACTCCAACGACTAATTAAACCTAAATTAGGCCTAATGTAAAAAATTCTGAACTTCCCCTTTGAAATAAATACCTAGCTGTTAAAATGTTCTCTATAAAAGATGTAAAGCAATAAAACAACAAAAATTAATGAAATGAACAAAAATCCTACAACGTACAGTTTTCATAATGGATCAAAATAATTTTTTCGAACAGATCATGTGACTAGCACCTTAGAGACTATCCTTTGCTTTGCTTAGCCAAAACTACACCAGAGGAGGCAACGAACACGAACAGTGTCAAGATGTGTATATATAATATATATATGTATATATATATATATATATATATGTGTATATATATACAGTATTGTCCAAAAGATTGGAGACACCTCGAAGGCGGATACTTTGAAGAATGTAGAATACAAAACATGTTTTCAGTTATTTCACTTTTTTTTTTTTTTTTTTTTTTGCCATTCCACATGTTCGTTCATAGTTTTGATGTCTTCAGTGAGAATTTAGAAAACCGGTAGTAGTAAAAATATATAAAACACAAAAATGATAAAGTGTGTCCAAACTTTTGGAAACTAACTTTAATCAGATTACTGGCTTGGAAAAATGAATGTGTTAGATTGCTCATGACTTAAAGTAATCAGATTACAGTTACGCATTACTCGTTACTGAAAACACTGTGTGCCAATACTTTTGGCCAGTAGTGTAGAGTAGTAGGGCCATCTCATGCCAGTTCTCCTTACGTCATCAAGCACCTGTTTTAACCCTGTCCAAAAATGTAGTGAAAATGACTTCGGAATCTTGACCGGTAATCATTTTTAAAGTTGTCAGCTGGTGGTGGTGTACTTTTTTTCCCCCACATGTTACATTATGTCTTTCACTAGCCCCCATTTCCCTTAGCAATAAACAAACTTGCGCTTGATTACTAATGGATGGTGTTCCCAAGGCGATGTTTAAATGTAATGGTTATATGCTTTCCCATTTGGTTATATTTGTCCACCTAACTCTGAACGTTCTGTGGAAACTTCTTAAGAGTCTCCAGCTGTCTTTTTCTGAATCTTCTTGGTTTTCCACTTCCTGCTTGAGTGGGACTTTGGGAATAGAACCACAAGAGAAAGTTATTTTGGGGGGAGAGATTAATATGTAGTCTCACAGAGGCTACTAGCTGATTGGGTGGTGCAGAAAAATATACTGTACGTCCATAAAGAGAAAGACGCGGAATGAAGAGCAAAGGTTTATTTTCTTACCGTCGCTCCTTTTCGTTCCTTTAGAGGTAGGACCAAAATATTTCTATAGTTTTAAATTATACCTGACTTAATGCATGTGTTATCATACATTTCCTGTCATCTCTTTATCGTTGCTAATATCTTTGTTTTTTTTAGACTTCATAACAGTTCAGTCTGATTTGTACCGTATAAACCTGGCTACATTTGTGTCTGTTTGTTTAGCTTAGAATATCTTTTATGTCAATACCTAAAAACTGCTTACACTCAATGTTAGTTTCATTAAGTTATTTTCAATAATAATAACGCAATCCGTTATGGAGCAATCTGTTAAAAGCAAATAGCCCCTGGAACGCCCATTTCAATTCCTAAAAATCTACCCGCCACAATGTCTTCTTGTGACATCAGAGCAGAGTCTTTTTTAAAAAAAAAATAAATAAATAAAATTATGAACTAACACATCAGTGGCATGGTACATTGTTTTACAGAAAATCGAACAGACAAGCCTCAAAACTGTCCATTAAAAAACATGAAATTACAATCATACAATAAGAAATATTACTAATAAAGTCAAATACAAAAATAAATAAGCCAATAAAATACAATTATAACAAAAAGGGGTGAAGCTTGGGCTTCTCAGGATGGTTAAGGTTGTCAACTATCCTTCATAGTGTGAAAGCATTTTTTTCCCGCAAACAATCTGCTCAAAGGCAATATTCTATACAAGTAATTGTCAGCCTGTAGAAGGCAAATAAATTACTTTTTAAAAGGTACAAACCATGTATTTTGTTGTAATATGTTGGTCACATTTAAGAAATATTTTCACACAATTTTAAAATAACCTTTACTGAGTATTTCAGTATTTAGGTATTGATTTATCATTTAAATCTTGTAAAGGGTGTTAGAGAGTATCTAGCATGAAATAATTTATTGGGTACTTCAGTAGATTTAAGATTATTTAGGTTATTTTGTGTAAGCCCTGCATTTACATAACTTATGCAATATTTCATTAAATTTAAGTATTTGCTGTTGAAGGAAAATGTTTTATTTCAAATGGTGTAATAATTATCATTAGTTGAAATTTTGAGTTGTGTGTTTGTTACAAAAATCTTTTTTCTCCCTGTTTTGTTAGTCTTTATCACAGCTTGACAAAATCACTTCATTCAAAATGTCAGCGTAAGTCACAAATTTTTCTTTGTAAAATGGTATTTGTGTGCGTGTCACGTGCGTACACGCACACAAATAATAAATGCATGTGCGTTTGTTTATACGTTCATACGTTTGTACGTTTGTTTATACGTTTGTACCTACGTACATGCACTCATTTGGGTTTCATTTTTTCAGGAAGAAAATGTCATCAAGTCGTAAACATCACCTCAAGGTACAAATATACATTACAGTACAAATTAGTATAAAAATGATGTATAGTCAGAGGGGGCCCTGACAGTGTGCAAGTAGTCATGAAATATGGAGACTATCAAAATGTTTAGGGCCGGTCGTGGGTGTTCCAAAAAGACATTGACCCAAAACATGCCTCAAATAGCACCAAGAAATGGTTGGGGACCAGTGTCCAGTGCCAGAAAAAATAATGAGGCCTACAAAGAAAAGAACACAGTGCCTATAGTCAAACATGGTGGAAGTCCAATGATGTTTTGGGGTTGTTTTGCTCCCTCTGGCACTGGGTGCCTTGACGGTGTGCAAGGAGTCATGAAATATGGAGACTATCAAAATGTTATGGGCCGGAATGTAGGGTGTAGTGTCAGAAAACTGGGTCTGCTTCAGAGGTCATGGGTGTTCCAACAGGACAATGACCCAAAACATTCAGTGCCTCAAATAGCACCAAGAAATGGTTGGAGACAAAGCACTGGAGAATTCTGAGGTGGACATCGATGAGTCTGGATCTAAATCATATAGAACACTATGGAGAGATCTCAAAACTGCTGTTGCGAGAAGGCACCCTTCAAATCTGAGAGACATGGAACAGAAGAGTGGTCCAAAATTCCATCTGAGAGGTGCACGAAACTTGTTGATGGTTATAGGAAGTGATTGCTTTCTGTTATTTCTTATAAAGGATGCGCAACCAAATATTGAGTTGAAGGTGCCAACAATTTTGTCCAGCCCATTTTTTTTGCATTCTGTGTAAATTTTTGAACATTTTGGCTTCTCTCTTCAGCTTTTTTTGTGTTTTTCCAATGTACATTCAAGAAATAAACACATTCATCCTGAAAACATTTATAACTGGATTAATCTGTGTGAGAAATGCTGTATTTTCTGGAAAAATTCCAGGGGTGCCAATAATTTCGTCCATGACTGTAGATACACCTAAAAAATAAATATAACTGTTACGTGCCAAAGACGGCTCGCGAAGGGCGTAACATAAAATAAGCCACACAAATGTACGAGTGGACACAAATGTATTTACACAACAATCAAACTCGCAATGAATATATACAGAATGCCGACGAAGCGTGACTTCAGGGGAAGCCCAGGCCAAAACAACAAACAAAAGGAACTACACTTAAACCCCACTCGCTAACTAAATCCTGATCATGTAAAAGGAACAAAGAAAAGACAGCTTCTAACCTAACTTCCTACTCTTTACAAAACAGGAGAAAACGGGTTGAACAGAAATGGCGACTTACCCTTACTAGCTTCAGTGCTCTTATTTACAGTGGTGAACAAAAACGATCCAATAACGAATAAACACAAAAGACCTCACCGAAAAAGCGGGAGTGTATCAGACTAACGATTAAATGCAAATGAGCGTGAATGGCGAGCAAAGAGCTGGCGAGGAGGACCGTGGCAGAATACTGTCAAATGCGACCTCATAGAACGTTGACAGCGGCAGGTTTAAGAAGCTTGGCGTCTTTTTCCGTGGCCAATCAGCGGCGGTGACGTCGTCGGTCCGCCCTGCGTCGATCAGCTGTCGTCACAGTGGGAGGGGAAGCAGCCAGCTGGTGGAGGCGACGATCAGCTGACTGGAAGAACCTCAGAAAATTAACTATTAAACGGCCAGGGGCCGTCACATCTTTGTGACACATCAATAACATTGTGGAAGAGGTAAAATACAGTTTGTGTTTTTAAAAAAATATATATATATATTAAATGTACAAAGTTCACATTTTATTTTAAATTCATACACATAGTGTCACAATGGAGGGCAAGCGGGCGATGAACGTGAACCTAAATGTGGGGAGGCAAGTGAACTTACTGTAAGGGACCACGTAGGCACCTGATATCACCCTCATAAGAACTGACACCCACACAGAAAACTTGGAAACAAAGACAACGAGTAACGAGAGGAGGCTCACCTATTAGCACAAAAGGTTGAGGGGTAAAAGTAGGCATACAACAGGTGGCACAAAGGGGCAATAACAAGGACAAGATACATGAAGGAATCATAAACAAGTCACATCAAGGAAATAAACCATAATTGTACTGAACAAAACCCAGATTTTGACATATAAAGTGAGATACAGTACTTACAGCTTTTATTTCTGCTAATTCTTACGATTTCCGTACAGATAATGAACGCCTGAAATACAGTCTCTTGAAAATTAGGTTACATGCATCAATGCCCTGTAGCATGTAGGTACTATCTGCCTTTAGGTCATCTACGTTGTTGGGGCTGTGGTCAAATCAAGTCACATATATTTTTATAGCCCACTGTCTGTCTGTCTGTCTGTCCCTTTATGTTTCTTTACCTCTTTTGTTTTGAAATGTGTTGATGACTGTCTTCTGGACATCTGTCAGAGCCTTTAATGGCTTATGCATTCTTTGCAGGCATTTGGATTTATTTAGCTAATAAGGGTGTGGCATTATGTTTTCGATACATACTGAACTTTTCCATATTATTCAAATTTTTGGAGAGACCGAAACAATCCAAATTACAAGAAACAAAAGTTATGTGGAATGACTACAAATAAGCATTTCACTAAAGACATAGACAGTATACTACAATTTGTGATTTTATGAACATTACACTATAGATGCACTCCTGTAGAAACAAGAATTGCTCACTGTGCTATATAAAGTTCAATACTCAAAACTTACACAACAAACAGTACATGGTATATTACACTAGAAAATGTATTGCATGATTATTATACGACTGTAAACATTGTGGTCGTATTGACAACTTGTGTCTGATGTTGACTATTAACTTAGTATTTTATGTATTTTTGTTGCGTGTGTTTGTCTTTAGGGTGTGATGCTGGCCATCGCTAAAGGTTACCTTGAGCAGGAGGCCCGTCAGCGTGAGGAGGAGCGGGTAGGCTACATGGCTCAGTGCTGCCCTCCGCTGGTGCTGCCTAACACCATGCAAGCCCTACAGGTAGGGTGAGCATGGGTGTGTGTGCACATATGTACTTGACGTGTGTGAGTGAGTACACTGATTGACTGCATATATTCAAAATTAGTGCATGCTGTACTACGTGTGTGTTTGCAATACAATGGTGTGTATATGTAGTATAGGTGTGTGTATGTGTGTCCAGTAAATTCAACACTGATGTGTGTTTGTTTGCCATTTATGCATGTAGTATATCGATATGTGTGCGTTTGTATACAACTTTGTGTTGTTTTAGTACAGGGATGTGTTTGAAGGGAGAAAAATAGGCATGTCTTTGTGTGTGCATGGATGAACAGGAGTTGTGCAGGGAGATTCACCAAAAGATCGACGCAGTGGATGAGGAACGCTATGACCTTGAGGTAAAGGTCAACAAGGCCAACAAGGAGGTAGGATGCACCCTCTTTGAAAATACACCCTACACACTTTCTTTGTTTTTAAAAAAAAATAATTTTCCTTTTATCCCAGACAATAGTTATAGGTAGACAATAGTTATTAGGTGCTTTAAATACATGACATGACCTTCATCAGAGAGCCTGTAACTACTGTCTGGGATAAAGGAAAAATTCGACTAATTTATAAGTGTAGACAAAATGAACTCAATACAACTAGGATTAACAATGCTTATTAATTAAAAAATATGCATGTGAGGTGCATGTATTGCTTTTGTCCACTTTGTTTTGCAACCCTTATGTTCTACACCAGGGATCTGGAACGTATAGCTTGCGAGCCTTATATGGCTATTTTGATGAAAGTATTTTGATGAGCATGTCTGGCTCCCTGCTGACTGCATTCGACATTTAGATTGTGGCATAGGCTGGCTCGCTTTACAGAAATGAACTGTGACGAGCTGCTCGTTTATTGACACACTAATCTTAGGGGCCGTTTACATGGTGATGCTGCGACACACTGGCCTTTCCTTTAGGTTACACGGTGATGGCGAAAACGGAAGGCGAAGACACAAACTTTTGATTCCTGCCTCCAAAGCGGAATGACTCGATTGCAAGGATTGCGCCGCAACCATATGAATGAAACGCTCTCGCTCCGATGATGTGTGATTTGGGCAAGTGCAGTCAATGCTACTAAACATTCAAAACAGCAAACATGGGGGAAGGTCAGCTTTAATTTACTGTTTTTATAATGTTTTTAATTTAAACATATTTTTTGTTCGCGTTTTTGTGCTTTTTTTTAAGCACAAGAAAAAAACGTGTGGACGCCATTGCTTGAAGTGTGCGGGTTTGTTATCTTCCGGGCTGAGGAGGTTGTTGTCAAGGAAGTGCATCATTTGCTTTCGTCTTGTAAAACAGCACTGATCCCTAGGGCCTGTAATGAATTCGCCATCGCTTTCATGCGGACATCATTCGAATGGAGACAGAATAACATAAACGAGCTGTGACAAGTTGTTCGTTTATTGACAAACTAATTATAGGCTACTGTAGATCCAGAGAAGCGCACCCTATCAAGCTTTTTGCTTACTCCAAAGCAACTTTTGGGTTGTGTACTACAATAACGGTGAAAAACCACATTTTAATCACAATTCAACCTAAAGTTTTTGGCACCCAATATTCAGCGCATCTCTAGATTTAAAACCATTGTATTATTTTTTATTTAATAAATACAATATTAATAATTTACCATATATGTATTAATTATTAAATGTCAAAAATACATTTTTGTTAATAGAACATATTGTCAAAATAAAACTTTAACAATATTGTATAGCACCGATTCCGAAGAATTCTGGGAAACTGTTTTCTATTGAGATTGGTGTCAAATTTAACTATTAAGTCTAATAAGAATGGTTCCCTCCGAAAATGCCAAATTCTGTCAAAAGTAGCCCACATGTATCAATTCATCACTGCCTTTCCCTCCCGAGTTTTTGAAAATTTGGAGGGGAACCGTCGCCCAATCTGGCAACACCGCGCTCGTGCCTGTCTTGCAAATGAAGTGTTAAAAAAACGCAACAAATACATCAGGACTCACAGAACAGATTCTTACAAGCTCGCTGTGTGTGTGTGTGTGTGTGTGTGTGTGTGTGTGTGTGTGTGTGCGTGTGTGTGTGTGTGTGTGTGTGTGCCAGAAAGTATGTACAGTACGCAATATACATATACAGCGTATGGCTGTCACGAAATTACATTTTAAAATTTATGGGCTTTTAGGCGTTCTTAATCAAAACGTTCCCGACCCCAGTTCTACACTGAACAGTATTGTGATTATGAATGAGTGTGGCTTTAAAAGCGATGCCTGGCCTAGTGATTGATTGGTGCTAGCAAATGAGAGTTTACTGTTTTTGGCTGTGAGATAGCAAATGGTTTAGGTGAGACATGACTGGCACGTCTGCTATGATGGCAGATTGAAGACCTCAAGATCAAAGTCCAGGATGTGACAGGCAAGTTTAAAAAGCCGACGCTGAAAAAGGTGCGCATGTCAGCCGACGCTATGTTGAAGGCGCTGTTGGGCTCCAAGCACACCGTCAATATGGAGCTCAGAGCCAACCTCAAGCAGGTCAAGAAGGAGGTCAAGGACGAGGTCAGCACAACACACATTTTAGGAAAGAAACACAACCTTATTCGTGCAAAATTTTAAGATGTAAAATGTTATGTTCAGAACTATTCAGAACCGTTCAGACTGTCTATTGCTGCCATTCACAGCCATTGGGTTAATGTACGTGTTTGTTTTTGTCGAGGACAAGGAGTTGCGCGATGTCGTCGACTGGCGCAAGAACATTGAGGACAAGTCGGGCATGGATGGCAGGAAGAAAATGTTTGAGGGCGACGCCTAACAACACACACGATTGGACGGCTTGCTCAACTTGGGCCTTCATCAAAAATAATTTCAGCTAGTTTATTGAACAGCACCAAATAGTACATGATAAAAACATCTCATCAGTAATTTGAGTTCTCATAATTTTAAATGTCATCGTTCCAGCAACAATGTTCCCCTCTAATTTTTCATGTGTCTGAGCAGACACACAAGCTCCCTGAGCAAACTGAGGACCACTGTGAGCAACATCAGATGTGTACGCTGTGGCCACACACCAGTATCACGCCTGTTCAAAACCTTGGATCATAGCATGTTACATGGTTTATTAAAAGAATGAAAATACAGCAGCAATTGTATTAGTTTACTTTTAATATAATTAATTTGGCCCACTTAAAATAAAAAAGACAAAAGTCTCATTGTTCATGAGATGTGTACTATGTTATATGTTAGAGTCCTGCTATAACCATGGGAAGAGTCCTGCTTTGGCCTGGAAAACGTCCAATTGTGGCATAGGTGAGTTAAAAAAAAAAAAGAAACATAATGAACAACCACAATGGGATCAAACTCCCCCATTAAACCTGTTCAGACAATAAGGACACTCAAGATTCCGATCCTCCTCATTTAAGCAGCTATACAGAACAGGTTAAAAATAACAACAACAAAAAACAGAAAACATCTCACTCAGTTTCACCGCTTGTTCTTCAATTTGCACATAATGTACTCTGAGAGCCATTCTACCTTAAAAGAACCTAATTTCTTTTTACTTTGGCTTGATGAGTATAATATCGCTGCCAGTTCCTTTCGCCATGATAAGGGGTTAGCATTTGCGTCTCAACTCCGCTGCACTGTTGTTGGCTAGCTAACCTGCAAGGGACATAAGGGCTGCATAGTGTAAGTGAAGTGAACTGTATTCCATTATTGGCTAGACACCTGTTGCTCTTTGAGTTACGTTGCAAAATGGTACAAAAAACAATTTTGTTGGTCTAATTAACTAGATTATATCAGTTCTAAAATCAGATATTAATTAATACTGTAGCGCTTGCAAAAATTGGCAGCGGAATGTTGCTTCCGTAAATCAGCACAGGAGTCTAGCTCACTTTTCACTCCACCACGCACCAATAAGAGTGTCGCGTTGCTGTATTGAACGCATAGGAGTGTCGTGCTGCGGTGCCAAAGTAGTCCTCGTGACACTACAATATGTTTCTTTTTCATTTTATTTTGTGCGCTGCATCGATTTTCTTGTGCACCGAGTTTGTGCGCACGTGCGCAGCTTAGAGATGACAATGCCAGCAACAACACTGTTGATTGGATGGCGATTTCAGAAATTGTCATTTCATGGCCAATCACAATTTTTGCTACATCTTCATTCACACTTTATTCTAACTTCTTCATTGTATTGCCTCTTATTATCTAATTTTTGTTTTTTTACGCTCATGCCTTTATTTCTTGTTTTCTTTATCGTCCTCTTCACGTTCCCATCTTGATAACGTCTTTCCTCATTTCATTCACATTTTTCTATTCCTCGTTTTCATTGTCATTCTGAATTTCCTCATCTTTAATTTAGGTTCTCATCCTCATCTTCATTCTTATGTTTTTTACCCTTCTTACATTTGTCCTAATCTTCACTCTCAGTTTCTTCACTTTTATCCTCCTCTCCTTTATTTGTATGACCTTTGGTCTCCATAATCCTTATGTTCCCCTCTCTTTATTTTTGTCTGCATTTTCACACTCATGTTCTCATTCTCTTCCTCACCGTCATCTTCATCCTCCTGCCCCTATCTTCATCATCATTTTTAATTTCCGTGCCCCAATATTTATCCTGATGTACTCATATTGTTTGTCCTCCTCGTGTTCCTCGTCCTAATCTTTGTCCTCATTTAGATTTTCCCTAGTCTCATCCTCTTTATCATGTTCCGCTTCTTCGTCAGCCTCATGTACTTCTTATCCTATCTTCACATTGTCCATCTATATTCTCATCTCCATCCTTAATTTTTTCATTTTCCCCTCATCTTCTTCCTCCTCTCCATGGTGGCCCTCCATCCATCACTATCCTGAGAGGAAGAAAACAATCTTAAAGGTCACCTAGTTATTTATACAAGGGGGGTTCGGGTAATGTGAAGGGGTCCTTTTGAAGGAGGGTCTGACTGTGTGTGCATGCGTTGTATTACATGACCTTGCGTGGCCATTGGCCTGTCTACTAATCCGCTTCCCTAAAGAGGAGACACTGCATTCCCGCCAGCTTGGCATTTAAAGCTCATCTCTGCCCGACCAGGACAGCGACCCCCCGACACCGACCAAGACCGCCGGCACCACCACAGCAGGTCAGTGACATGTGACTCTACTCCATGCAAGCATCCTTTGACATCTTGTTTTGTATTATAATTAACTTTTGATGCGTTTTGTAATAATTGCACTCTGAGTAAGAGTGGTATTGCACTTGTTTGACTGCAAAATTGAATAATTTTCATGTTTGTTTCCGTGACAGCGGTCACTTAATGCCGACTTAACATACATTCTATAGCTGTCATCGACGGTGTCAAATTTCAGCACAAAAACGCAATTTTAGCTAAATAATAATAATAAAAACATACTTAATGCTTGAACATATGTTTACTAATGATTGAGAAAGTTGATACTTTTGTACTTAGAATGCTTATTCTTTAGGACTCATCTAATTGGTAATGTCCTATTCCAATAAAGATAAAAATAAATGAAGTAAAATAAAACCAGAAATAAATATAACAAAAACATATTTGAAAAACACATTATACTGTATATTATGCATATTTTAAAAGGATGGTACGTGTTTAACTGTATATATTTTGGAAGTGTCACATTTTGATAAAACTCAAATAAAGATAAAGGAAATACAGCAAAGGAAATAAAGCATTTCAAACAAATGTATTTGACATTTTTTAAATACTTGCAAATGTCATTTGATACAAGTCTGCTTATAGTGGACATTCATTAGAAGTCAATTGTGGGGTCAAGTTTCATTAAAACGCAAATTCAGTTTTCTAAAGTTCCATTGCAGGGAATAATATTTTTAAAAATTTGGGATCTGTATGTCTTTATCATGAAGACTGGTGTAGCAGTCATGAATGTTGTAATGAATTCTTTTGAAAAAAACATATTTGATTTGATTTACTCGGCAGAGAAAATTCAAGTTGCACTGTGCTTTATATTAATACTTTTAATCCAGTACAAATATAAGTAATACAATAACTCAAGTACATTTGATATAACATTTAAAATATAATTTATGATAAAATTATAAAAAGTATATTATTAATAAGTTATTAACAAAAAAAAAAAAAAAACATCTTAACAATTTAGCAGCATAATGAAATAAATTATTTTCCTGTTTACATTTATTTATTTTTTTGTCAAAAGGCGATAACTAATTTAAAAAAACAAATCATTCATCATCATCATTTAGAACTTGTAAATAAAAGAAACTGCTAGAAATTAAAAGATTAGGTAAAGGTCCTTTAGGAATTTAAAGAAGCTAGATTTTTTTATTGTAGTTTGTCTCGCCACATAGCTTCAATTTAGCTGGCGGTTACTGTGGGTTTACCAAAACTATTTTGTCTTTTGTTATGTGCTAGAATAGACATGCATAAAGGAGTTATTAAAATACTCACAAAAGACTCTTAAATGAGGATTTGCAGACAGAGATTCTCTTTTGTTCACTGCTCAGGACCGAGTACTTCGAAGACCTGTCTCTTTTCTACTGTTGTGCAGGATTGTTCAATTTGGATCTTCTACGCTTGATTGTCTTGACATCCATGTACGACAAGAGTTGTATCTTGTTTTACCTTGTCTATAGTGCAGTACTAATTTATTTACTGTATAAGTAGTCCCTGGGTTACGACATACCCGACTTAAGTGATTTCGACAGCACAAGGCTAGAGTATCGTCCGCTATTTTGTGTCCAGTAGTTTTTGTGTTTTTTTGTTGTTGTTTTTTTTGGGGGGGGGTCGCGTAAACAGTACCTTATTTTACCTCACAGTATTTATTTTTTACTTAATTTTATTGATACGGCCGTTCTGCCCCTTTGCGAAACACGTATTTGATTATAATGTTGGCTTATGTTTTGTGACGCATGCTTTTATTTTGGTGCAGGAAGCATAGAGCAGGTAGTACGCACGCGAGTAAGAGCGCATGTACACACGAAGAACGTATCTGCGCACACGAAGGAGAGTACGCGCACACACACAAGGTAGAGATCATTTGCTCCCACGAAGAAGTCTGGCAGCCCAGTGAGAGAGAGAGAGGAAACGATAACAGTTTTGCTCTCTGTCTTTCTAGGACTTAACCTCCACCGTCTTGGCGAGGACAGTATATTGACATATAATATATTTTTCAGTTTTTGAATAGTTATTTTGAGATTTAGAAGGTATTCAGGGGTACTTAAAGGGTTAACTCCACTTATGTGGAAATTCGGGTTACGTCGCCAGCGTAGGAACGGAACAAGTTCGTAACAGTTCTCTTCAAAGAAGAACGTCAACTTCCTCATCAATGTTCTGCATTTGTTGAATAAGTCTGTAGTTTATGCAAAGTTTCTAAGGGTGGTTGGCTTCTCTGCTGCGTGAGCCCGCAGCGTGATGCTTGTGTGTTTGAATAGGATGATAGTCTGATTGGCTCAGAGGAGTTGGCGGCTTTTGCCAAAATCTGTATGCTATATATCGTGTTTGATTTAAACAGGATATACAGAGAATACCATTAAAACAGATTTTGGCGCTTAATACAGCGTCATACAAAAGAGTAAATTGCAACAATCAGGTTATTTCTTTTTTTTTTTTTTTTTAATGGCGTTTATCAGTTTTTGCAAATGAACACATACCAACTATACATACCAAATAAACATTTTAAATAATTTTCAAATAAATGTGAAATGTCTCCTGAAAATCACGATCATTCCAAATACCAATAACTTGTTTTTCGTTGTCTTGGTTGTCATGGCAACAAGGACGACACGGTACCATGAAACTGACCCCTGTTCCTAATGATGCACATACACTACAAACAATAAATATGTTGATTCATTCAGTACATGAAAAAGGATGCTTGTAGAATGTGAGAAGACTTTTTAACTGAACGAACTGTTAAAAAGTAAGCAACAAAATGGTGTGTGTGTGAAGCTGGCAAGCTGGGAGCAGCTGAGTTCTATTTATTTCTCTTCGCTCATGTAAATGATTCTTGCGGCTGCGTGTTGGGTTACGCACCCGAACAGACAATCCCATCCGCAGATGTCCCTCAGCATCATGTCCCCACGCCTCCCAAAATACTTCACAAACCCAACCCCATCATACACACCAATCTGCTCCTCCACCCTAGTAATGACAGCCATTTGTTTGTGTGCCAACAGCAAGGATGCGCTCGTCACTCAGACGTCTTTTTCTTTTAAGACAAGCCTGCCATCAGTTTTTCCTTCTCAGCGACAGCTGAGTAGACATAAATAGATACTTGCCCTCCAAAGACCCGCTGTCTGATACCGAGCGCTTTGGTTTGGAATGGGTTATTACAGAATTGGAGGACATTTTGCCTTCAATATCCATGAAAAATAAACCTTTAATTATTTGCTGCTACATTCATTTATCAATAATAGATAATAAACTACCAAAACCTTGATTAGCTCAATTTACAAGTCAATGGTAAAAAATGTATTTCACAATTCAATTGATCTTTACAATATTTGGCACATAATGACAGTAAAATCGATGCAAACCATAGTAATGTTAGCTTCTTCAGGAGCAGTTGCTAGCTGTATATCGATCTGTTACTGCTGACCAACAGTACAAACTTACTTCAATGAATAAATAAATAAATAATAAATAAATAAATAAATAGAAATAAAAAATATTGATCAAGTGCATAAGTGAGACATTCAATAAACAAACAAACGAACTAAAAGATCAGATGGAACACATCTAAGCAAACATTTCATGATTCGTGTGGAATGTTATACCTAACAAGTACACAGTTAACTGATCAGCCCTAAGACAAAAAAATAAAAAATCAGACTCAGAGGATCAATGTGTCGTAGACATCATGAGCACAGTGTATATACCTACCAAATTTCATGTGATAAAGTGAAAACAATCATACAATTAGTTGATTTATTTGTTTTTCAGGGCATGACAAATTGCATGTTTTCAGCATTCATTCGTGCTTCCTCGTTCTCTGTCTTGATCTCTCTCTATAAGCAAATTACTGTATTTTTCAGATGGAGGAAGTTCAGTACACAAATACATTTCTCTTTTCTTTAGAGAATTGTCTTAAATATTTCATGTTTTTTATAATTGATTGGTTTTGGCTTGTCTTGTCTTGTGAGTTCTGGTCTCAGTCAAGTCTTGCTAGTGTGGCTCTGGCATAGCTGACATACTATCCGTTTTCATTCTAATTCTTAAGACAAATACACAGTGTAAAACATAATAGTTCGCTACTATCTAAGGGTTGACAGTTAAATTACACCCACTGTTACATACGTTTGTTCATTTTGAGGGGAATATGGATTTAAGGGTATTTACAGTATATATCATAGATTTCACTTATTGCAGGGATGGTCTGGAATATAATCCCCACAATTCGGGCCCACTGGACTTTTGTTTTTTCTACTGGTGCCCTGTCGCAACTTCAACAATTGTGTTGAGCCAAGGTGTCCAATTGCAAGAACAAATAAATGGCAGCAGAAGGCGTAGAAGACGAAAACATGGAAAAAAAGCTATCAATATTTTCTTTTGTCATTTACAATACTCTAAGTAGATACATGTTCATATCAACATATCGTTTAAAATAACTGCTAAGCTTTCTTACTTTTTATGATAAATACCTTTATTGAATGAGGCAACACTGAGAGCTATCACTTTTAGTGTACTTAGCTAATATTAAATTTTATTGAAATAACACAAAAAACGGGAGTGTTTTTTTCCCACATTTGTTATACAAAGTCTTCAAGCAATGATGCAGTCGTACTGGTAGAGATTGCGACACAATTAATTTAAGGCGCAACAAATAATGGTTTAATTAGGGAGTATTACAACAATTATTAAGGCATTTAGAAATGTTTTGTAACTTTGGGGGTACGAAAGGTTGTTGGTCCATTCGGGGTCGTGCCCTCTATCAGAAGGCAAGCGCACCAGGCGCTGAGTACGAGGAGCAACTAAGAAGCTCCTAAAGAAGGACCTACGGAGCTGACAGAGCCAAACAATTCTCCAAGCTCCACCAGGACACTACAGAGCATTGATTAGACTAATTCGACAAAGGAGAAACCGCCTTGAATTCCTAGTGCCATGCTCAAATAGTCGATTCATTTAATTGGTTATTTTGGCTCTAAAGACTAGTACCATCGGTTTCATATCACAGCCCATTAAAAATCCTTGTCTGGCTGGGTAATTATTCCTTCCAAAAAAGACATAATTTTACGTCAACTTATCATTGTTCCATCTACATCTATTTGAACAATAATTCATTTAGTCCAATTATTAGTTACCCAACAAGTAGTGAGTCACTATATAGCCAGCTTGTGAGACCTACTGCTACTGGCAGCACATGTCGCAGGGATACGTGTTAACATTAGCACTCTAACTAACAAACCTTTGAGCGATAACCAAGATTGTCTGGACACTTTTCAACAGGATGATATTTTTAAAATTAAAATGTTGACATTGAATCCATGTGGATTACTTGAGACATCTTCAAGTCCAAAAATAAAGTTCTAGAAGACAACACACATTTAATGCTCTATGTGATTACTCTTCTACAAAGTACAAACAAATAAATAACAGTGAATGATTTTGGACAAAGATGATAATTAAAAATATACAGTAAATACAGTTATCCCTTGCTACTCCCTTGCAGATTTTTTCAGTTAAAAAAATAAGCAAATACAGTATTTTATTTAAAAATGTTAGGATATATGCAGGTATACATGTACAAGATATTGGTTTTCAAATGTTTCCTGAAAATGTCCGAACTTCCGGTTTAGAAAAAAACATCATTAGTTGCAGTTGAAGTAACCAGAGTGTTGACAAAGCTAAAACTTCCTAATCAAACCACAGGAACCCACTGAATCTCCAAAAATGGATTCAGCTCAACGTAGATGAGACGTAGATGAAATTGTATGATTGTTCTTATCACTTTGTTGATCATTTGTGGCCAAAATTATAACAACCTGACAGCCTGTGTTGACGTGAGGTGTAGATTGATATTCCGGCCACTTGAGTTAACAAAATGAGTTGAAATTGCACATTTTATTACATTTGCCGAATGCAGAAGGGCTGACACGGAATTTGTTGTTACAAGGAAATACTACAAGGTGTGTACATATAAACAAAAATTGTATGTCATTTTTTCTGATCGCAATAAAAAAATTGGACAACATGATTCCATTTCTTGTTTTATTTAAAACGATTGGTGCATGTGGGCGAAAAATGAGGGATCACTGTATATAATTTTGGACAAATGTGACACTGAATTATTGTTGTTTTTTTGTTTTGCAGATAAGGTCAATATCGAGAAGCCATCATGGCCACCGAGTGAGTAATGTCACTGTAATCAAACATGTTTACAGCTAGAATGTCGACAACTTTTGTGTTCCCCTGAATTATAATTTGGAGGCAATTAGACTCAATGGAAGTTTGAAGATTGTAATTTGGGATTGTACAACATTTGGGCTAAACCTTATGAATTAATTCAGTGGATTTGGTTTCTGATTCAAAATGCTAATGAGAATCACAAATTTGGAATAAATATGCCAACATGCGTACAGGTGGCTAACATGTTAACAGTTTAAAACCTAAATCATGAAATAATTTATTGCTGTGATCTGTGCAGGAAGCGACTGTCTGCCAGGCGCAAGCACACTCTGAAGGTAGGCGTGTGTGTGTGTGTGTTTGAGCGGTAATATACTGCGTGCATATACTGTTTACATGTGTGTATTTGAGTACTTGTGAATATGTAATTTGTGGAATTTAAGTACTAACTGAGCCTGCGTCTGATGTCAGAGTTGCATGCTGGTGGTGGCCAACAACCTCCTGGAGGCCGAGGCTGCCGAGAAGGCCGGGGAGCGAGAGAGGTTCCTGTCCGACAAATGTCCTCCAATGGACATTCCATACTCGGGTGATGAGCTGCGGGTGAGTGAACCCCCACCACCTGTCTTTGCTGACATCAATATGCTCAAGCTCCTGCGATGTTCTCCTTAGGAGCTCTGCAAGAAACTCCGCGAGCAGATTGACATCAGTGAGGAAGAACGTTACTGTATTGAATTCAAGCTCAACATGGTCCTCAATGAGGTGAATAAAGTTTCTTGTGATATGGAAAAAAATCTGGAAGGTGGGCTTTTTGTGAATAGACCATTTATCGTCCATGGACCTTTGTGAGAACAGAACATTTTCTGGTCAATGTTATGTTTTGAGATCATTTCTACTAATAAGAGAACTTTCTGGTCCAATTATATATATTAACCTGGAGATTCAAAATTATCTCAAAGGCCAAAATGTTTTTTTTCTTTCAAATGTTTATTCAATTTTGTATCAAGCCTTATACTCGTATGAAGTCCACTGTCGTCCAGCACCGTTACATCACATTAGAACATTAGCTTAGCTCATGTGCTAAGCACTTATCCTAGCAGAGGACACAAGTTTGCGAGCCTACTTTTTCCAGTTTTCAGTCTTTATAACAAAGCTAACATCTTTACAGATACTCATGTCAATGTGCGTGATCGTCAGACTTAAAATCCTGGCTGGTATTACGGTGTAACACTGGGTTGTCAAACCGATTCCACATAGGGCCGCAGTGGGTCCTGATCTTTGTTCCAACAGATCCAGCACAGACAGTTCAACCAATGAGGTTTTAATTTTCATTTTAATGCTGTATCAGGACCCCTTCCAGAACTAGTATCAGTGCAACGCAAGTATGTATTTACGTATGTATGTACAGTATGTGTGTACAGGTAGTCCCCGGGTTACAATGTACCCGACTTACGTGATTTCAACTTTACGACGGCGAAGTCTCGTCCGCCATTCTGTCTCCAGTTGTGTTCTTTTTTTTTTTTTAGTCATGTAAACATTACCTAGTTCTTGCTACGCCCACCCCAACCTCATGTTCTTCCCTGGCCGCCGACAATGCGCCTTGTTCGATGCTGCTGCTGCCGCCGCTGCTGTTGCTTCTCCCCCGGCGCCGACTCCTCATGCGAGTACCGATCCGTTTTTTTGACGACTGGCTTGCGTTAAGAGAGGCGATCTGAGCAGCCATGATTTTTCCCTACTCTCTCGCCTCCCTACTCTTTCCACAGCGCCCTTTTCTCTCAGCAAAACAACTCAACGCGAGGAAAGCAAGAATAGGTTTTTTTAATTCAATTCAATTTTATTTGTATAGCCCTAAATCACAACAAGGTTGTCTCAAAGGGCTTTGCAGAGGCAATATGATACACAGTCAGAAACAGCAAATGAAGTAAATAAAGATGAATAAATAAAGTTCAAGTCCTGGGCATCCCCCATCCTTGGACCCTCCATGTCGGCAAGGAAAAACTCCAAAAACTCCAAGCTCTTTGGGAGAAAATGAGAAACCTTGGGGAGTATCACAATCAGGAGAGATCCACTCCCAGGACGGATAGACAGGATGCACCAGGACTGCTAATTGGAATTAGCAGACGGGGTTACAGTTTGTAAAGATGCAGTAGAGTAAAGGAACAAGAAGAGGTCCATCTAGCCAGATGAGACGGGGCTGGCAACGAGGACGTCCATCCAGCCAGGGGTCCAGATAGTCAGGAGGCTGCAGCTGAAAAATAGCCCCTCCCCAGAGGAGAGGGGGGAAAGAGGACACTGGGTGACTAGTGATGAACAGACTAGTTAACTAGATATTAACATTGGAAAATAGAAATAAAGTAAGACAAGTGGTAGGTAGGGTGAGAAAAAGGAGATAGAACTCAGTGGCTGTACTTCCCCCAGCATGGTAGCTCCTAGTGCATCTTAGACTGAACTGTGAGTCTAATGCGACTTCAACTAGCCTGACCATAAACTTTGTCGAATAGGAACGTTTTTAATCTAATCTTAAATGTGCAGACTGTCTCGGCTTCTTTAATATTAGCTGGAAGCTGATTCCATAAAACGGGCTTGGTGGCTAAAGGCTCTAGCTCCGACAGTACTTTTAGAAACCCTGGGAATTACCAGTAGACCTGCATTCTTGTATTTAAAAAAAAAAATTTAAAGCCCAAATAGTCATTCAATATAATAGCATTTAAGACAACGTACCGCAACAACATATCTTATTTTTTACATGATCTTATTACTATGACATATAATACATTTTTTTGGACAGTTATTTTGTATTTAGGGGTACTTAAAGGGTTAATTCTGACTTACTGGGAAATTCGGGTTACATCGCCAGCCTAGGAACGGCACTCATTCATAACCTGGAGACTACCTGTATTTTATGTGGCTTAATGGATGGTGAGATGAGGCAATTTCTTTTCAACTGGTTTTTATGAGAAGAAAAAAGGCATTTTTTTGGTGAAATGATTTTTTTTTAAGGACAGCGTGCCAGGAAAATGCTAATATGTTAAGAGTCGCGTAACAAATATGTTTCAAGTTTTCCTTCCGGTTTTACGCGGAAATCCGGGTTACATCGCCAGCCTAAGAATGGAACTCGTTCGTAACCTGGGGACCACCTGTTTTTTATGTGGCTGAATGGATGGTGAGATGATGCAATTTCCTCTCAACTGTTTTTTTTTTTTTCATGAGAAGAAAAAAAGTCTTTTTTTTTGTTTTATTTTTTTGTGAGATTATTTTTTTTTAGGACAGCGTGCCAGGAAAATGCTAATATGTCAAGAGTCGTGAAACGCACAGGTTTCAAGTTTTCCTTCTGGTTTTGTCTTGCAGGTCCGGGACCTGAATATCAAGATCGTAGACCTGAGGGGCAAGTTCAAGAGACCCCGTCTGAAGAAGGTGCGCATGTCAGCTGACGCCATGTTGAAAGCTCTTCTGGGCTCCAAACACACCGTCAACATGGACCTCAGGGCAAACCTCAAGCAGGTCAAGAAGGAGGTCAAGGAGGAGGTAAGAAGTGTATTTGGTAACAATTCGGAAGGTTACAGAGATATTTCAAGAGGTTAGATGATCCTTTAAAGTAGGGTTCAGTAACCTGTATGACTAACAGAGCCAAAAACCCACATATTTTAAAAACTTCATAAGAGCCACACGCCATATATAGTATATAAATGCCACACACAATGATACTAGAATACCTAGAACTGATCAACAGGAACCAACCTTCATCCAGAACTCAGTAGGGATGTGGCAACCATAGAGGCCAAGGCCAAGGTTCCTGTGGTGCTGGGAGGATAGCGTGGTTCCCGTGGTCATGGGAGAACTTTCCAAACTGGGAGAGTGGCTCCAGCAGATCCCAGGAACCTCAGAAGCCTCAGTTCAGAAGAGTGCAGTCCTAACAAGCTAAAAAGTACCGATTGGTATCAGATATTTAGACACGTTTGTTAATCGTTTAAATGTTTGAAGATGTTAACAGATCTTTGAAACTGTTCTTGAAATGTTTTGTCAAAGTATGTTGGCAGATTTCAGTAATCTGATCATATAGCTCTCGATGCATCTAAGAAATGTGTCAATTTTTGCTAGATGACAACATGTTTTGTGTCTTTTCAGGATAAGCAGCTGCGCGACGTTGGAGACTGGCGTAAGAACATTGAGGACAAATCAGACAGGAAGAAGATGTTCGACAGCTAAACATCGATGACACCTGGCAGCTTCAGCTCGTCTCGTCCCAAACTCAAGAGTTTTAGCCCAAAATGTGAAAGTGTGAAGACATTCAACATAATGTATTCTTTAGGTGCTTTGTAAGGTTCAGATAGAAGACAGGAAGTTGAAATAAATGATGGTTGGGTTTTGTGGTGTTTGTTAGCCTTCATGCTAGCTAGAATACTTGTTTTGTTTGGAATAAAACTCTTGTGCTTGAGCCACATTACTTGTTTCTGGGTTTCTTCTCATGTTCAATACTACAGAGCAGTGGCGGGCCGTTGCTCAGTGACCCAGCTCTCATCATACAAATGTTTGTTGGACATGTGAATACAATATACCTATATGAAGATTTGCATTTGGAATTAATTTCTACCTCTCTTTCGCTCTTTTTCTGTCTCTGTGTAGAAACCCTTTCTCGTAAAAAAAAAAAAAAAAAGTGCCAGTATGCCAGACCGATGACACTACCTCTTTCCCTCACATGGCAAAGCTGTTCTTGCAGGGACTTTAACGTAATTAATGATGACACACCTATCTATATGTTAGTGACTAAATGTAGGTAAGCTTCGCACTTAGTGAAGCTGACACTGGAAATAACTATTTCTTTGATTTATGTCCAAATAATCCATTTTCAATTGTTTACTAATTTTAGTTTTGTCAGTCTTTATTTTGATAGTACTTCTTAACATTGTTGAATCCTTCTAAAGTCAAGTTAGTCAACTAAAACAAAGTTTTCAGATTTTAACTAGGGCTGTCAAACGATTAAAATTTTTAATTGAGTTAATTACAGCTTGAAAATTAGTTAATCGTAATTAATCGCATTTCAAACCATCTATAAAATATGCCATATTTTTCTGTAAATTATTGTTGGAATGGAAAGATAAGACACAAGACGGATATATACATTCAACATACGGTACATAAGTACTGTATTTGTTTATTATAACAATATATCAACAAGATGGCATTAACATTATTAACATTGTGTTAAAGCGATCCGTGGATAGAAAGACTTGTAGTTCTTAAAAGATCAATGTTAGTACAAGTTATAGAAATTTTATATTAAAACCCCTCTTAATGTTTTCGTTTTAATAAAATTTGTAAAATTTTCATTCAAAAAATAAACTACTAGCTCTCCATTGCTGATGTCAATAATTACACAATGCTCACCCATAAAATCAGTCGCACCCAAACGCCAGCAGAGGGCGACAAAACACCAAAAAACAAAAGTAACAAGTAGACCTTACACTGTGCTGTCATTTTAATCTGTTTGAGCAGGGCATGTGCGTTAAATGCGTCAAATATTTTAACGTGACTAATTTAAAAAATGAATTACCGCCTGTTAACGCGATAATTTTGACAGCCCTAATTTTAACAGTCACATCTAACGCTTTTGTTATTTGACACAATCACTTTGTGTCAACTAATTGACAGAGAATATCAGTAATATTAATTGAGTTTCAATACTTTCACATTTATTTTACCTGAAAATATATAGTGGTGCTTACCTAGATTTATCAAGGGAATTTAGCTTCTCTTTAGTATGCTGAAGAAGTTAGGATGACTTGTTATACACCTTTGCTAACAGATGAGAACACTCACGCACGTCATGAATTCACCAACTATGGACAATGACAGTTTCATTCCGAGTTGAGTCTTTGCGCCATTCACACTATCGGTACCACTCGCGGTACTACACAGCTGCCACCACTAGGAGGAGGCTGTGTAGCGTTGCCAGAGGCATTCCCTGTCTCCCAGTCTTCATTTTAGTGCCATTATTTGCGTGAATGGTGCAAAGACTTTTGGATACAACTTCCGAGTTCCGTGCTGTACATAATTGGTGAATTCATGACATGTGTCAGTGTTCTGTAGATAAAAATATTTTTAAAAATAGGCCTAACTGTGTCTCCTGACCAAAGGGACGAAGAATTTCCTTCTTTATTCTAGTGGTGGGTAGAGTAGCCAAAATTTTTACTCAAGTAGGGGTAGTGTTACTAATATCAAAATAATAATAATATTACCTAAATAAAAGTAAACGTAGTCATCCAAAAAATATACTCAAGTACAAGTGAAAAAGTATTTGGTGAAAAGAATACTCAAGTAATGAGTAACACTATGAGTAACAGCTTACGATATTAAATTTTTTGTTGTTGTTGAAACAATGTTTTTTTTTTGTCTCAGAAGTCGATATGAACTCTTATGGAGTCATGGCTTTCGAGTCATGTTGATGGCAGTGCTCTATGTTAAATACTTCATTTTTTACGGTGCTTTAAAGACACCACGTGATTGTACAAGCTGGCGTCATTATAGCCCTCCGCCTTCGTGAGGTGGAGCTCAATATGAAAAACAGGGAGGTGGAGCTCATGCATTTGCGCATCAGGGCCTGGAGCTAGAGCGGACCCCATGCACATCCACCCTCTTAGCCACGCATGCAACCATGACGCAGCCCAACCCATTTGACGCAAATAAGTACATTGCATTGGTTCCTACGTTTCGCGACAGAGAGGTCGACTTGTATTTTAACGCCTTTGAGCGCATCGCCTCTGCTCTTGCTTGGCCGAAGAATTTGTGGAGCATTTAGCAAATTAGTAGGGAAGGCGCAGGAGGTGTGTTCATGTCTCTCCATGGACGAAAGCATGGATTACAATACTGTGAAAGCTGCTATGTTGAAAGCGTATGAACTTGTACCTGAAGCGTACCGACAGAAATTCCGGGAGTGTAGAAAAACGCCGACTCAAACTTATGTTGAATTCGCTCGTGAGAAGGCATTACTTTTAGATAGATGGTGTATGGCGAGCGAATTAGTCCTCCTTGAGGAATTCAAATTGTGTCTGTCCGAAAATTTAGTTATGTATTTAAATGAACAAAAGGTGGACTCCGTGTCTAAGGCTGCCGTTATGGCTGATGAATTCGTGCTGACTCATCGGGGCGTGTGGTCTGCTGATCGCCACGATTAAGTCTCGGTTAACTCTACTTTGAAAAGTCAAAAAGTGCCGCCTAGAGGGTCGTCGCGGCCAAGCTCAGTTTCTCCTTTTAATGGGGAGTGTTTTTACCGTCACCTAAGAGGTCATAGAAGTGCTGCCTGCCCTGTCCTGCAAAGGAAAGAGCAACGTCGGACCTCTAGTCCGCCCAAATCCGTTGGTTGTATCCAACAAACCTCTGCACCGTCCAATCTAGCAGCAGAGGGGGTTAATATTGACAAAATTAAGGAGTTGTATAGGCCATTCACTTTTGAAGGCCAAGTATCACTATTAGCTGATGGCAGTAACTCGGTGCCGATAAAAATCTTGCGTGACACTGGTGCAAGCCAGTCCTTCGTCTTAGCCTCTGTTTTACCGTTTTTCGGCTGTCTCGTCGTTTCGCTTCAATTCAATTTTATTTGTATAACCCTTAATCACAACAGAAGTCTCAAAGGGCTTTACAGAGGCAATATGATACACAATTAGAAATGAAGCAACAAAGATGAATAGATACAGTTCAAGTCCTGGGTATCCCCTATCCTTAAGACCCTCCATGCCGGCAAGGAAAAACTCCAAAAACTCCAGAGTCAATTGGGAGAAAAATGAGAAACCTTGGGGAGTACCACAGTCAGGAGAGATCCACTCCCAGGATGGATAGACAGGAACCCCAGAACTGCTAATGCTAATGACTTCAACTAGCCTAACCATAAGCTTTGTCGAATAGGAACGTTTTTAATCTAATCTTAAATGTGCAGACTGTCTCGGCTTCTTTAATACTAGCTGGAAGCTGATTCCGTAAAACGGGCTTGGTGGCTAAAGGCTCTAGCTCCGACAGTACTTTTATAAACCCTGGGAACTACCAGTAGACCTGCATTCTGAGATCGGAGTGTTCTGTTGGGGCGGTATGGAACCAGAGCATCGGTGAGATAAGGTGGCCCCAACCCATTAATGGTCTTAAATGTAAGAAGGAGTATTTAAAATTTAATTCTAAACTCGACTGGAAGCCAGTGAAGTGCCTGGAGCACAGGGGTGATGTGCTCTCTTCTATTGGTTCCTGTTAAAAGTCTTGCTGCTGCGTTTTGGACTAGCTGAAGACCTTTTAGAGAGCTTTTAGGACAAGCTGCAAGTAGGGAGTTATAGTAATCCAATCTCGATGTAACGAACGCGTGAATTAATTTTTCTGCATCGCTTTTAGATAAAATATTTCTAATTTTGGCGATGTTGCGCAGGTGAAAGAAAGCCGTTCTACAGGTTTGTTTAATGTGTGCTTTAAACGATAAGTCAGGGTCAAATAAAACTCCTAGGTTTTTAACTGTGGCGCTGGAGGCTACACTTACATTGTCCAGAGTGACTATCTGGGCAGCTAAAGAGTCTCTAACACTTTTCGGGCCTATTATAAGGACTTCTGTCTTTTCAGGGTTAAGTAGAAGATAGTTAGTGCTCATCCAGGTATTTATATCTCGGACGCAGGCGCTCAGTTTTTCTACTTGCCTGACCTGCTCAGGTTTAATTGATAAATACAGTTGTGTGTCACCAGCGTAACAATGAAAGTTAATGCTATGTTTTCTGATGATATTACCTAGAGGAAGCATATACAGCGAAAACAAGATGGGCCCGAGGACAGATCCTTGCGGCACACCATAACTAACTCTAGAGTACGATGATGATTGCTGGTTTACATTGACAAACTGGTACCTATTAGATAAATATGATTTAAACCAGCAGCTGGAGCTGTAGTGAAATCCAATGTGGACCGTGAAATGTTTATAAGGGCTCAGCAATGTAAACCAAGTATAGATTTGTGTGTGTGAAAGCTACCCTGCCGTGTCCTGACAGTTCCACAACTTTGGTAAACAAGGCCGTAGTTAATAAGTGGTTCCCTCCTTTTGTTAGTGACGAGGGGTGGGACTCTGTGGGGCCACCAAAACCTGGTAACGCCAATGTGTGCGCCCACTTGGCTAAAAGAAGACCCTATCGTGATTGGCCCTCCGAAATTTGCAAGTGTACTTGGGGTCGAACCAGCTACCGCTAACTATTACCGTTACAATAGGGTATAGGTTTGTTTTTAAGGTGGGGGGTGTGACGGCCCCTGGCCGTTTAATAGTTAATTTTCTGAGATTATTCCAGTCAGCTGATCGTCGCCTCCACCCGCTGGCTGCTTCCCCTCCCACTGTGACGACAGCTGATCGACGCAGGACGGACTGACGACGTCACCGCCGCTGATTGGCCACGAAAAAAGGCGCCAAGCTTCTTAAACCTGCCGCTGTCAACGCTCTGGGAGGTCGTATTTGACAGCATTCTGCCGTGGTCCTCCGCGCCAGCTGTTTGCCCGCCATTCACTCTCATTTGCATTTGATCGCTAGTTTGGTACACTCCCGCTTTTTCGGTGAGGTCTTTTGTGTTTATTCGTTATTGGATCGTTTTTGTTCACCACTGTAAATAAGAGCACTGAAGCAAGTAGGGGTAAGTCGCCATTTCTGTTCAATCCGTTTTCTCCTGTTTTGTTTAGCGTAAGAAGCTAGGTTAGTGGCTGTCTTTTCTTTGTTCTTTTTCATGATCAGGGTTTAGTTAGCGGGTGGGGTTCAAGTGTAGATTCCTTTTGTTTGTTGTTTTGGCTTGGGCTTACCCTGAAGCCGCGCTTCATCCACCTTTTGTACATATTCATTGCGAGTTTGATTCTTGTGTAAATAAATTTGTGCCACTTGTGAATTTGTGTGGCTCGTTTTATGTTACGCCCTTCGCGAGCCGTCCTTGGGACGTAACAAATGGCAAGCTTGAGTCTGATTGGTATAATGGAGTCATGTGATTTTTGTTGCATCGTCTCTGGTGAAACTGGTTGATCTACTGTTGGCATTGCGGCACAAGAAAAAGTATAATCTAATATGTACATTAAAGAGAAAAATGTAATGACTAGTGTAGCCCAAAATAGGACATGAGTAGGGTTTCTTGTTCACAAATCTACTGAAGTAGATGTAAAAAGTATGGCTTAGTAAAACTACTCTTTGAAGTACACATTTCTCAAAAAGGTAGTTAAGTCAATGTAACAGTAAATGTCATGCGTTACTACCTACCACTAGTTAAATCTCGCAAGTTTTACAATATTTATTAATCCAGTGTTTTTTCTTTTCTGAGTGACTGCACATTTTTACAATATTACTATCTTGAAGCACACCACAAACTGAAAATGTTCCAAAATTACTTTCTGTACAGTATATTTAGTTATAAAATGTGAAACATTTCAACAAAATGTGTACATGAAGGTTATGCTGTCATATCATCAGTACCAATGTTGAGACCAAACTTACGCCTTGTATAGGTCAAAAACTATTTTGCTGCCACTTATTGAGCAAGTTATGTTATTGTGTAATGATGCAGAAAATAGGTATTTTCCCAATAGAAAATGTTCCATTCAATACTTTGCAATTTAATATCGAGTTTAGACCGGAGTTCATATAAGGCCACTTAACAATAGTCAAATGAATTAGCATTGGCTGCAAGACCAATGACTGCAAAAAGAGTCAAGAACCAGCAACAAATGACCTGTGACCAAACTTGCAGACAACAGACAACACATTTCTCCTAAGAATACATGGAGGAAGCTTATCTGGGGCTTCTTTGCTTCATCTGGCAAAAGATGCCCTGAATCTGTGCAGTGTACAATGAAAGACTATCAAGGTGCGGTAGGTAGCAACAATAAGAAAATGTTGGTAATTTGAGGGTAATATCTCTCTACAACTATCAACTAGTTAATTTTTGGAACAGTGAACATAGTTTGAAATTTGAACTAATCAACAATAGACTGAATTAGGTCATTATAAAATTTGTGAACCGAACTTTGAATAAGGTCAGGTAGGAAAGGAACTCTCTTGGTCTAAAATCACTGGTAAAATTCAGGTTTTAAAAACATTCTAAATATCTTGCTCACGTGTGTGGGTGTACAACAACAAAACAAACCATTTCCGCTTTCTGCCAAAACCCTATGATGAATAAATGGTCATTCAAAGGGGATGTCCAGGTAGTCTCCTGGGTTACGAACTAGTTCTGTATATGCTAGCGACGTAACTCGAATTTCCTTGAAGTCGGAATTTATCCTTTAAGTACCCCTAAATGCCCCCTAAATGTCAAAATAACTACCCAAAAACATGTATTGTGTTAAGGCAGGACAGGTGAAGCCAGTGCGGACCAAAATGCGACCCGGAAGCAGATGAACTGAGAAGTGATATTCATTGAACACAGGCAAGGTGTTGGGTGGCGGTGGGGGGGTGTGGGGGGTGGAGGGTAATGAGCCAGTGTATAGCTGTGGCAGGTGGCTATGTTCTGAGGGGAGGCCTGGCTGGGTGGTTTTCCAGAAGGAAATGATGGAATTAGATAGCATTCAACAATGAGAGTCAGGCTAAGGCCATGTCCACACCAAGCAGGGCTTTTTTTTTTTTTTTTAACCAAGGATGGTGCCCTAATACATCGGGAAATTTTTTTTACGTCCACACCAGCACGTTTGTAGAAGAAAAAAAAAGCTTCCGCAGCCAACCACATTCATTCGTTTTTAAGTATGAACATTAATAACAATGCGCAAAAAATAATTGTTCATAATACGCAACACCAATCCTTCGCATGTGTTCTTTAATACGAAGCACTGCAAGAGTTTGTAAATAAATGGAAGCAAAAAAATTAAAATTAAATATAATTTACTCCAAATGTAAACATTGGTCTCATGTGTGATGTAGGGAAACAGTTTGTCGCAGTTGGTGACGTTTCCACAGTTGTCAGTTATCAGTTAGAGTTATCGGTTATCAGTGTCCACATGATGGTGCCACAAACGCAGAATTTGCAAATCTTCACTTCTGAAGGAGTTTGTAAGAACTCTCTTTAAATGCACGTGTGGATGATAGGCCAAACCGTAGAAACATTTCTTCTTTTTGCCAAATACCCTGCTGCGTGGAGACATGGCCTTAGTTGGCCGATGTACCAATGTTCACAGGCAATCATCTGGCCCCTGCTTGATGCCCAGTCCGCTCCTTAAAACCAGTGGTGCTTGCAGATGAGCTGCAGGTGTACTCCCAGGTTTGCCACACCCAGCCTGCCAAGTTTGAACTAATGCCACAGGTCAAAACAGAAAGTGTTACAACAATAAAAGTAAGTAGAGGTGGATGTGGGCAAGGACCACCACATATTATACATCATACTAATAAAATAAAGTTAAAAAAAGATACTGTACTTACCATCAATGCTGAGAGGTGTTTCTTTTTTGGGGACATGATGCGAAGACAAAATGGTGGATGAGACTCTGGCGTCGTAAAGTTAAAATCAGGTCAGGTACGTCGTAACCCAGAGAACTACCTGTATATACATGGCCAAAAATTTGAATGCGCAAAGGGTTAACCGAGGGAGGGTTATCAGGTATAAAATAAAGCTAATTGAGCATATTCATGTTTTTGAATGTGTTTAAATTGCGTATGACACCAAAAAGCATGTTTATTTCATATTTCACGCGATGTTTTATGCTCCTGAATGAAATGGACCGCTTGGATGTGTGTGGAAGCGATCGTTTTATATATTCAATTTTTGAATCCCGTGCCATGAAAATGAGTAACTTCCGGCTTCAGTCTCGGGTTTAGGACGAATGCGAATGTGACGTCACACAGGTCAGCATCTCACAATCCAGCATTGCTTTATAGCATGCAGATGGACTGCGGATTCAGCTGATTTTGCTGATTAATTCATTAATTTTCACATCACGCCAGCCAAACGGCTCCAGAAAATTAATGCTGCACCAGGGAGCCTTGTTGAGTTTCAAAAGGTTCCCGTTCACAGCGGATATTGGTCAAAACAAGTCAGACAACTGTGGGACCATTTGACTTACGAGAAAATGAGAAAACTATGTGTTTTGTATTATGTCAAAAACTGGGATCATGGCACACGTTTTAATACAGAGGTGGCTTGCATTTTGTGGCTTATTGTCCACCGAAAATGCAACTCGGCTGACAACCGGCAGCTTGTCGCCCCCCACCCCAATACTCGTGCTATACTGGGCTTATTGCCCTCTTCGTGTGCCCGATGTTCTGTAAAAATTTCAACCACATCAGAAATTGCAACTTTGTGTTAAAAATGGCCGCGAATACAGCGATTACAAAGTAAACACTACAAACTTTCTTTAAATAAAGGACTATGTACTTACGTTTGATCATGGACGGAAATGTAGAAAAGTTCTCCTCAGACACAACCTGCCATGTTAACTGCACGGCACTCTCTGTTTACGTTTTCGCCGTGTAGTAAAGCATTATTTTACGCCAATCAGCAAAGACAATCAACAACCGCGCTATCGTGTGTGTGACATGATCCGGGCTAGTTTTGTGTGATTTTTTGCTTCGAAAAGCGAAAATAAGACTGAGACGTCAATCAGTTCGGGTTAGCATGTCGGCTTGCTGTCACACCTCTTGTTTTGTATAAATTCTCCGAAGCCGGGGCAGGGAAATGACAAAAGCCTGACTAACTACAGTGGCATAAAATATCGTTCAGGGGGTGTGACAGTAAAGGTGAAGTTGACAGTTTTGACCATTGTGGAGTAATATTGCCATGTCGTGCTGAATAAATGCATTTTTATTATTTCATATTCCATTTAGCAAGAATGTTATTAGTCATGACCATCCCATTTATTTAGCAATTGGGGAAAAATACTTCGATAAAAAGAATATCCTGGAAAAATACTGGAATAGAGAGACTGAAACAATGACATTTTGTGGCTCTCTTCGTCGCATTTTTCTCGTTCTGAATAATTCCCCCTCAATGGGTTGAATTCTAAATTAGATGAAACCACGACCCTGCGTACGTCATCCTCCTGTTGGGGACGCTAGAGCCCTATAATTGTAAGTGTGGCTAAACGGCAGATTAAAAGACTAATTTCTCGTCATCAGCGCTTTGCCAAATCGTATCAAAAATTATGATTCTAATTCACATAATAATACTGTTTGAGACTTTTTTTATCCTGTCGTACGCACTTCAAATGACGGTGTTTCACCAGGTTACTGCCTGACTACCCTGATTATTAAAGGGTTATTTACTGCATGTAAATGTAGCCACTAATCACAAGGCCAGCGTGCTGCTTACTATGTGGACAATTTTCACGATAAAAATATCCTGCCAGTAATGCAGAACCCTCCATGCAAGCGGAGCCTAAAGCAATTAGTGAGGAAACCAAATCCGAGCACAAATTGAAGCGCAAGTCTGGTGCCACCATTTTTGCAACAACAACGCACACTTTTTAAGAATTTGCCACCCTATGCTGGCAACCTGTTAAACGGGCTTTTTATATACTGCATCAATGTCAAAGTTGTTGGGAGCATCAACTGTTATGGAAACCCCCTGTGAGCCTTCGGCGTTAAATACACACTTCGTGAGTTGTTTTGAGTCGTTAGCCCTGTACACGTTAAAACTAACATGCTAAAGGTGTAGCACTGGAGGCTGTTGATGTTATTTCGACCTCATACGTCTTTTCCTTTTAACACCTTTGCAAGTTATTTGCACCAAGATGTTGATGAAACATGCTAAAGCAATGGTTAGCTCATTAGAGGTAAATATTATTTTTAAACCAACAAAAAAATTAAAACTAAAGTAGCTTCTAAATGTCCTCACACGTTTTGATCACAGTTTAACATCAGTTTCAATGCTAAGATACTCATAATTCTAAGTGGAAGTTGTTTCTTCAGCTTTTTTCACAAAATTGCTGGCTGATGTCACCCATAGTGTTAGCCGCCATGCAGGCACCATATTTTTTCTAACAGTTCGTGAAGCCCATCTTTGGGGTAGTTGGATGGTTCTTGTTTTCTACGTCATTCTATGGGTGGGAACCTGGCCATTAGGGTGTGTCAAGAAATAAAAAGTTGAGAAATGAGAGGGGGCCCTATGTTTTCAAGTTGTCTTATGATATACTTGATCATAATCAAAAGCAAAAAAATAGTTTTGACTTTATTTACCTACCCCCTTTTTTGATTGAAAAAAACAGCATTTTTTGGGCGTTTTTGCATTTTTTGACCATTTCCGCCTAAACCCTGTTTTTTCAGATATGTAATTTTTAATGCAATATTTTTCATCTCCATTTAAAACCAGATATTTACTACAGTTGAAAATGGTCCCTTTAAAAATAAAAAAATGGTCCTTTTAAAAATTAAACTTATTTAGTTTCCAATAAAACTTTTACTCTTCTAACATGCCAAGACATGCTGCCGGCCATCACAGATCATTAAGAGAACACTTTGTACCCGAACATATTTGAATTGAACTGTTGAACCTTTTTATTGATAACTCCTATTGAGATGGGTCCCAAGACCAGGCATGAGGCTGGTACTAGTCTGGCTGATGTGACAGGTCCAGGAGAACCGATGATACAAACTGAGCTCCCTACCCTCCGGGGTGTCCTGAGGCATGGCATCTACCTGCAGGAGAAGAGGCTGTTGGTGGATGGGGTGGATAGGAGGAACTACAGCATCAACCAGCTGGTCAAGGATGTCAGGGTGGAGTTGGTGGGCTGTTGGCAGAGGGCAAATGCTCAATTCAGTCCCCCGGTCACCATAACAGACAAGTCCATAGAACGGAAAATCCAGGTGGCCTGGACTGCTCTGGAAAACTTCGCCTGGAACAGAGGGGGCATGAATTGGTCACCAGGATTGCCCCAGAGTGAGCAAACCATGCAGAGGACCGGACAGTCGGCATGACGGTCAACTGCACCACCTTGGGCTGGGTGCGGAGGCAGGATAGCTCAAACAGGACATTCTTTGGACCATCCACCCAGCTGTTGTTGACCTTTACTTGGAACCAGCAGGGGAAGTAAACATTAATTATGAAGGAGATAATCTCCATCAGCGGCCACCAACGGCCACCAGTGTCACCTGTCCGATGGCCCCCAGGCAGCAGTTTCATTCTTTGCCTGACACACATTGGGATGATTACACACACAACTGGGTGCCACCAGACTTTTACTTCTCAACCCTTTAAGGTCTGGGCCTATTTTGTCTGATTTTGCATGCCTTTGAAGTTGCCTTTATATTTCAAAGAAAGAATTGTTTACGATGGCCTGGTTTGGTCCCTTTTTTTGTGACACCTTGAACTTCATGTCCAAACTGTTGTTTCCTTCACTGACTAATTATAAATCATCATTTTGGGCCCAAAAAGACCAAAAATTCCAAAATCGTTTTGTCAAAATTTTTAATATTGATGTCCAATTGACAACCAAACATGCGTATCGAACCGTTTTGAAACTTTGTAATATTTATTCAACATGTTAGGATGAACATTCAACCAAAAAAATTTAGAATAAATAGTCTTATATTTCACAATTCAACATAAACAACAGGTATAGCCATAGGCGTTTTTTGCCTTTATACATGCTCTTGTCAAAACAGGTTATATACAGCAGACCAAACAGTGAAGAACAGTGAAAAAATATATACCATCTAACACAAAAAGTGTTTAGAGGCCATCTCTTTATGAGTTTAGGTATTGCGGCCCATCACCTGATGAAAACTATGTACACACAATCAAGCTTCTTGAACAAACATTTATATACCCAAATTGAGAAGACTTATTGTGGGAAAAATATATATATATATAACGTTGGGAAAAAAAGTATTTTCAAAAATATTTACAATAAACAAGTTAAACTATTCGTGCCACGTGCCAGGACAAGTGGTTACAGACCAAAAAGTAGGAAGTCAACTCATGTGATTTGTCCTAATACTGGGTTCCCCAGTACACATTGCTAACATTGCTTACACACTAACCTTCTGCAGTCACACTCATAACGGCTCTATCTTCCTTTTTTATGCTACGACTGTTGTACTTAAGGTTTTAAACCAGCAGGAGGGCAGCGTTCGCTTCTTGACGTGCATGGGCAATAGGTGTTCGCATTTTAGAGCGAATAAGAAATGACCCATCTCGAGACGGCCGTTGTTGTTGAAAGTTTTTTTTTTCTTGTTTCAGGTGACAAAAAGTATAATTTGACTGCGTATATTAGCGGATTGCTTTATTTTAGGATGATTGTGATGTGTACTGTGTGTTAATATAGTTCAGAAATATGTTAATCATTAAGTATGTTTATGTATGACAGCAAATGTGTTCGTAATGGCGAGCGGACGACAAGTGAAAGCTAGTAGTGACTAAAATGCAGAAGTTAAATGTTTTGTCACAAAAACTTGTATTTATTTATTAATATAATTATATAAGTATTCACATTTTAGAGCGAATAAGAAATGAGCCATCTGAGCAGCAATGCGAGACAGAAGCTGTTTTTTTTTTTCTTGTTTCAGCTGTACAAGAAAAATGAAAATAAAACAAAATTAAATGTGTAGCAACAGACTGCAGCATTTAATCTCTGTCTGCAACACGCTACAGATGCATAGCTATCATTTCAACTGACTGCCACACGCATCATAATTTTCGTTCTCCACTGCCGCACTTGTCCTGAATGCCGCCTGATCACTGGCTTGCCAAAGCAAAAAATGTGAGTGCCCCTTACTGGTTGCTGTTTTTAATGCTTCCCCAGTGGCCCTTGCGCCCACCAGGTTTTCCCCGAGGTCCTAGCGCCCTTCCAATTCCATAACTTTTTTTTTTTTTTTTTTTTAATAATTGAAGATTTGCGAGCCAGATGCAGGTGTCAAAAGAGCCATATCTGGCTCACGAGCCATAGGTTCCCAACCTCTGGGCTAAATGATCAATGCAAAATAAATCTCTATTGACTTATACTTTCATGTGTATAGGTTCGGGTGATACAACGTTCGATTCAAACTTTTGTTTTGAAAAACTACCAAAGAAACATTTTGAAGTGCAAGTCCCTTTATTTAAAAACAAACAAACGTGGAGCTATCCATAAAATGCGTCCATTTCTGGGGGACACTCGAGCACCCTTTGACTTAAACTAAAGTACAGTGGTACCTCTACATACGATCGCTTCGACACACGAACTTTTCGACATCCGACGTAAAATTTGACTCGCCATTTGTTTCTACATCCGACGACATGCTCGAAATACGACGACAATGGCAGCACCGCAGACGAATGCACGGCGGATTTTCTTGTGTGACAAATCAACACAGGTTTCAGAAAAGGTTGGTACAGGTGGTGAAACAAGGAAAAAGTTGATGCTTACCTTCGAAATGAAGATGCAAATGACAGAAAAATATGAGCGTGGGGTGGGCATCCGTGAAATGGCTCAACAATACATCTCCACGGTCCTCCTCCGACCATCGTTCGCCAGTCTTTATAAATTAAGCTGACAATTCTTATTGTCTCCAAAGAAATCGCCAGCTTCGCCACGTTTTCATCATTTCTTTTACAACTTATTCAACACAAAACGCCTGCTGTCTGCCTCAAATGATGGTGTTCTCAAGAGAACATTCAAAGTGAAAGTGAAACTCAAGCTCACCGGTCTGTTTCTGGCACGTGAGCCCCGCGGTGCGTTCAGGTACACAAAAAAACGTCCGCCTTATTAGAACCCGATTCGTTACACTATTACAGGAATTATTATTATTCTTTTTATTACATTATTCCAATTTTGATTTATAATTTATTTGTTTTGCTACGTGTAATTGCCATTTGTAATAGCACCAGCAGTATTTTTTAAGGATTTAGTGCAGGTTTTTGGGCTGTGGAACGAATTAATGGAATTATAATGTATTCCTATGGGAAAATCCTGCTCGACATACGACCATTTCGACTTACAAACAAGGTCCTGGAACGGATTAACTTCGTATGTAGAGGTACCACTGTATTGTAATATTCAAGTGATTTTGGAAAAAATTAAAGAAAAAAAATCTGGGCTATGCAAGGACCGATCTAGCTGAGGCATACTAGATTACCCCAAACTCAAACCAAAGTACTCTCATGAAATTCATATATATGATTTCATTTCACAGATTTATTTTTTTCATGTCAGTTAATGTTCATGTCAGTGTCCCCCTGAAGTGGACCCAATCTTGGGTAGCTCCCCATTTTTTATTAAAGGAACTTGCACTCTGAAGCAACCACGTTGCATTACCATAATGTACATAATGCAAACAATGATCCAAATGAGGGGCAGCTAGCTTGACTTCATTGCTCCTTGTGGAGGCTGGCCTGACCAAAGTAGTTTTGCTGGTTGACAAGTTCACACAATTTAATGTGATAGTAACTCTGATGCAGGTCAGACTTTCAGTAGCAAAATTAGTGGTGTTTCCCCCACCTCCACAATATTGACATCTTTTTACTTTACTTACAGTGACTGCTGCTGCCCGAAAAAAAACTTCAAATATCCCTCCTCTTTGAAGGAGCAGCATCTTGTCGACATGAATCTGTCAAGGTTATGTGAGTGTGCGTGTGTCTGTGTGGCGTGGGTTCATGTCATCATCAGCCAATCAAACGTGCGTTGGAAGGGGAAAAAATCACATTCAGCAATTGAAAAGGGATAAATGTAAGTCTGAGCATAGTGAAAATAATTCACTTAATAATGGTAGTGTCTATTCTATCCTTAATACATATGGGAAGACAATCAAAATTACCTATATTACTAGACACATCATTTAATGCTAATAAGGTTGCTTACAAGTTGGTGGGCACAATTTGAGCAGACTGAAAAGTTGGTAGTGTTAGGTCCCCATCGTCCCGATGCAAACCTACGACCGTGGTCTGCCTAAAACTTCCGTTTTCAATTTTTTTTACCATTGACTTCAATGGCGCTGGAGTGGGATCACTCGCTAAAAACCCTGAAAAACCACGATTTGGAAATACCGCATCGTTCTGCCATCTCGACATGGGAAGACAACATAAAGAAGGGGCCGAGTGTGACCACAAGTAAAATATTATCGTATTTTATTGAATCTATGGGCACTGAATGGAAACGCCTTCAGGAAGCTCCGAGGCATTCCAGTACCTGCACAGCCACAAAGATGGATGTGTCCTCATACACGAATACAGGAATTTTGTCTTCATGAAGGTGAATGTAGAACCAAAGCAGTGCCTCAATGCACGCTTCGCAGCGCACCGTCAGCTCATTACCGAGATCCAACTACAAGCTATAACTGCAGCAACTTTAAGATATGCTATTGGAGCTGGAATTACCAAGGACAGCGGGAGAAAGCCTGTCTCAATGCTGCCGAGGGTCTCGTAATGTCGGGTGAAAGTTTAGCTCCCTTAGGCACTGCTGTCTGACAACACATTCCTCGTATGCTCAACCTTTGTTAATATTTTTCTAATCATTTTAATAAATTGTGATTTATTGACCTGTTTTGTACATTCACCAATAGTTTTAAATGAAACAAGAAATGAAATCATGTTGTCCAAATGTTTTATGGCGATCAATACCTGCAATGAAAAAGGATGACATACTATTTTTTGTTTATATGTACATACCTTGTAGTATTATTGCCTTGTAACAACAAAATTCATGTCAGCCCTTCTGCGTTCGGCATATGTAATAGAATATGTAATTTCACCTCATTTTGGTCACTCAAGTGACCGGCGTATCAATCTACACATCACGTCAACACAGGTTTACAGGTTGTTATAATTTTTTTCACGAATGATCAACGAAATGAGAACAATCATACAATCTCTGTCGTGCTGGGTGCATTTTTGGAGATTCTGTGAGTTCCTCTGCTTTAATGATGCAGTTTTGACCTTATCAACACACTGCTTAATTCATCCGTGATTCATGGTGTTTTTTTTTAATCGGTGTCCTGCCAAAATGTCCTACATCGGCCACACGTCTACATGAGGCGAACTTGACAGTACTTGAAGTACTACTGTGCGCTCTCAACTTGTTTTGTTTAGATGGATACAGACAGAACTTACTGTAAAATTGCCTTAAGAAAATACTTAAATGTAGTTATATTTGGCCAAATTGGGGGTCTTGGAGCGGAACTTCAAGTCACCTGAGTGTTTTTCGCCATATATAAATATATACAGTACATACATATGTGTGTGTGTGTATGCATAATATTTATACAGAAATCTTTATACATTCTTGATTTTTTGTTGTTGTTAAACAAATATGAATTTTTTTCTTAAGATATGTTTGTTTTAATATGCAAAAAACAAAAAAAACCAAACGCATTTGTCAATTACTGGATCTACCAGTAAATAGTTACAAGTCTGATTGGCAGGCACATTCAATTGTTCACTGATTTTTTAGTTTGTCTTTTATTTTTTTCTTGCGGTGATGGCAACCTTTGTAAAATACTTTTTGCAAGTATAATTTTGCATTAAATACTCCACTTATTCAAGAATGACTTCATTTTAAGCCTTTATCATCACAGTAATTATGGTGAGGAGGTGGGGTTGTAAGGCTCCTCCTTGGTCTCATAGATTTGGAGAGGGAGTTGTTACTTGATCAGTGGCAAGCATCCTTGTCTTTTCCATAAAGAGGAGCACTCGTATTTTCATCTTGATATGTAAATCTATACGAGTATATATTGGGGCGCGAGAGCCTTGTCCACTCTTACCGCTGCCTTTGCTGCTGCTTCTCCTTGGTCGTCTTTTTCTTCCTCGGCACAGGTGAGCTGGCTTATCTTGTATGTGCTTCTCCTTCTTCTTCATTGACCTTCTGACCCCTAGGCCTCCTTAACAAGCGTTTGAGCACCTGCTGTGTGCTTCACTCTTGGTGACTTATTACGCTTTTTGTAGTCACATGGTCTTTTCTGGAGAGCAATGCTAAGTGCATGAGCAGTTTGTTTGTTTTTTTCTAGTGATTGTCCAAGTGATACCAAGTTATACCTTCAAAAGTCGGTAGCTTTCCAAATACCACCAAGATCACCAACATTAAAATACTGGAGCACAGTCAAACCACAGATTGGATGACCTGTTCTACCAAATGAGTCACAGACCCCCAACAGGACAAGTGTATTTGCCTATTGGTGGCTGGTGACAGCAGCTAGAACAGCACAAAAACAAAACAAACTCAGCATGTCCTTGCTCTCTCATTTTTATCCAACCAAAACATGGTATAAACATTGTTTGACATGATTTAAGACGTTTCTTCACCTGGATTTCAAATTATCTTTATTTATTTTGCCATATATGTTTATGTTTCTGTGTTTTTTTTCCCATAAAGTCAATTTTTTTCCCAATATTCTTTTAAATGAAAATTGTGCTTTGTATTGTATACTGTATATGACTTTCAGAGGTAGTTTTTCTTATTTTAAGAACCTATTTACATTTGGTCTCTTTAAGTTCTTGATTCTAATTTTCATTAATAGAATGTTTACATTTCCAGGTAATTACTTTATTAGTTTGTATTTATTCATTCCTTTGTATTTGAGGAATGTGTTTGATACATTTTATTTTTTATTCATTTGGGGTTTTTTGTTTTGTTTTGTTTTTTGAAGAATGCTTCTTTACACATTATATATTTATTTACATTTAAACCTTTTAACCTGTATATTTTTTCTTGTATTTAATTTTTATTCATACATTTTTTTATCTTTAGATAATATTTAATAACAATTCAATATTATTCTTTAGTTCTTTGAAGAATCTTGTTTTTTCAATTTGATTTCTTAATTTTTCACTTTTCACAATTTTATTTTTTCACGTTCTTGGTTTTTAAATTCATTTTTCAATACACTTTTTGAATTGTTAGGGTACGGGATGCTTTGGACGTTAGTTTTGTTGTTTGTTGCAGGGTTTGGAATTTGTCGCAATGCTTTTGATATTGCGGATGTTGACAGTTTGGATCAGCTTGTTATTTGATATTTGTCAGCTTTTGGATGAGAACAGACCATCAACGTGGTCAAGTTGCGCTAAACTGATGATGATGATGATGTCTCCTGAGGTTTTTAAGGCGATGAAGCTTTGCAGTATTTTTAGGCGGGCATTGGGCGCTGGCGCTCGACGTGCTGCAACAGCTTTTCCTCAACAAATTCTTTTCCGTGAAAGGAGTCTCGTCGGTGTGGATTCCACTGAGAGATTTGATTTCTCGCTATTCGCTAAGGAGATTAGTAGGGGCGACATTTGACCCCCAGCTGCTATAAAGTCCAAAGTTAGCAAATCGTTAAGGTACCACATTTGGTTCCTCTTCTAATTTGTCCTCTTCTTTTTGTTTGTGGTCGCAGCTCACAGCCCAGAACAAAAGCAAACATGTCAGAGTAAGTTTTAGGATTTCAAAAACACAAACTTTTCCTCAAGGGACCTCAAGTGTGATTTTTATTCATTTACATTTTTCAGAAAAAAGATGTCTTCCAGCCGCCGGCATCACTTGAAGGTAACCCTTGATAACATAGGAGCACATTGTTTTTTGGGGGTTTTCTTTAAAAAAAAATTTCAATTTTTTTTTTTGTTAGCAATTTGGAAGAAATGTTTCTTTTCCTCATCAATATGACAGCGGTAATGAGAGAGAGAGAAAAAACATTAGGAGATTGATAATCACCAACAGTTACAGCAGTAATGTTGTGTTCATTATTTTTTTTTAACCCAAAAAAATAAAAGAGTAAAATGTGACATTCAACAATTGTTAAGAGCTTTTTAATTGATTCATTGATATTTATTTATTTACTGATTGATTGATTATCAAAAACTTTTTTAATTTTGCCGATTATTCGTTTAGACAACAAAAATGCTGGATGTAGGCCTACATAAAACAATTTTAGAGCTGTGGTTCTCAGACACCTTAACATTGTAGCAACTTAAGTTATTTGGCCCTTCAAGTCAAACTATTATAACAATCTAAAATAATAGGCCTGAGTTTTCATCAAAATCAGGAATTTTTATGCTTCTCAAGTTATGATGTAAAGGGTGGAGAAAGTTAAAAGAAAGCCCGCCCGTCTCATCAGACCACAGTAGATGGTTCCAGTAATCCATGTGCTTTGTGGACATGTCTTCAGCAAACTGTTTTGCGGGCTTTCTTGTGTACCGTCTTCAGAAGAGGCTTCCTCTTGGGGTGACAGCCATGCACACCAATTTGATGTAGAGTGCGGCGTATGATCTGAGCACTAGCAGGCTGACCCCCCCACCTCTTCAATCTCTGCAGCAATGCTGACAGCACTCCTGCAACAAGTCACATGACATTTGGGAGGGAAAATGACAAGCAGTACTCAATTTGGACATTTAGGGATGTACGTAGTTCCCAGGCAGTGTACTCATTTATGTTGCCAGGGGTTTGGATATTAATGGCTATATTTTGAGTTATTTTGAGGGAAACATAAATGAACTCTATTATATAAGCTGGACACAGACTACTTTTCATTGTGTCAAAGTATCATTTTGTCAGTGTTGCCCCCATGAAAAGATATACTTAAATATCTGCTGAAATGTGAGGGGTGTACTCACTTTTGTGATACACTGTAACTTAAGTAGCAACATTATCATGATGTGCTAGGCTGTGGTCTAACTTGAAATGAAAAACTTAAAAAAAAAGAAAAAAGTATTGAACAAACATGAAGCTCTTTTGTCAAAATAATTAATTAATTAATTAATTAAATAATTTAAAAAAAAAAAAAAAAAAAAAAAAAAAACGGTTTAAACCACAGAGAAAAGCGGCTCATACTCCCAAAAAGACATTAAATGTTCTCGAGGATTTTTTTTTTTTTTTTTTACTTCAAATTGTCCTTAAACAACAACAATGGTAAATTGTAGGAGAATGTCAAAAATACATGAATTATTCGGGGGAGTTACTCTACTGAAGCATATTTTACTTTGTACCACGATATGTTGAATGTAAAAACGTTTTACCTTCACATAATTACGATGGCGGGTTTATGTTTAAAGCTGAGATTTAAAAACTTCAAAATGCAAAGAGATGATTTTTTGGGGGGAGGGGGCCATGATAAGTTCTACAGAGTGGAACTTCCTTGTTGTGACTGTGTGTTTGCTTGCAGAGTTTGATCCTTTCGATCGCCTTCAACTGGATCCAGCAGGAGAAGAAAGATCTGGTGGTGGCCAAGGAGAACTACTTGGCCGAGGCGTGCCCCAAGCCCAACCTCAGCGGCGACCAAGCAACACTCATGGTAAGCTTAACTCATCCCTAATATGTCCATTCTCGTCTCTACATTATATAGGGATTGTGCATCCCAGCACAAAAAAATATTGCATAATCGTTTGAAAACCAAACCAAACCATTTTTATTAAATGTAATATGGGAGAAAGATGTCAATAAAAGCCAATCTTTCCAGGAAGTAAACAAAATTGATGTAAGCAGACAGTTTCACATACCAGAACTGTTCAGCCAATAAAAATAAATAATTCAGATGGTCTAACATTGTTTGTAACATCAGTTCTACCCACAATTCACTATAGGCAATTGCAATGGCAAAGTTGTTCACATGTGAGTCCTGCTGCTGAAGGCTGGTCTATGTTTATGCAATTTGGATCAGTTTTGCATCTCCCAGTCTGCTGCTCTGCAGTGCAAGTGCGCTCCCTGTTGTGTAGTGTATAGACATTTCATACAAAGATTCCATGCGTGGCTTGTACTTGAAAGAAACGGTATAAAGAAAAGGAGAAAGCCATACCAGTATGCAACAGTATTCGGCTTACTTTCTTCCATGGTGCCAAGGGCTTGTTGAAAGGTTGGCGGCACAGTGCACACTATTTACACCTATAAAAACCTTGTTTCTTCTCCTTAGCACATTTTCAGCCCAGTTTTTATTTGAAACAGTGGTCAGGCAAGTCGGAAAACAGGAGAAAAGCAAGGCAACGGGTGGGTTGAAAAAGATGTTTCGTTTAAGAAGACCATTTCACTTTGCTCAAACCCAAATGTGGAACAGCTTTTGCTTACATGCAAGATAGATAAAAGACAAAGAATGAGACACCGGAATAGGTATACAGTAGTAACTTTAAATAGTGCAGGGTTCTCATCTTATAAAATTTGTTTAGAGCAGTGGTTCTTAACCTTGCTAAAGGTACCGAACCCCACAAGTTTCACATGTGGATTCACCAAACCCCATCGGAATTAGAAAATAAAGTTATTTTTTGTCAAATTCAAAACCAATATATCTAAGCTAGCAAGCTAATAATTTAGCAAATTCCCCCGAACCCCACAAGTTTTACATGTGGATTCACCAAACCCCTTCGGAATTACATAATAAAGTTATTTTTTTGTCAAATTCAAAACCAATATAGTGTGGAACAAATAAGTATTTAGTCAACCACTAATTGTGCAAGTTCTCCCACTTGAAAATATTAACGAGTCCTGTAATTGTCAACATGGGTAAACCTCAACCATGAGAAACAGAATGTGGAAAAAAAAAACTGAAAATCTCATTGTTTGATTTTTAAAGAATTTATTTACAAATCATGGTGGAAAATAAGTATTTGGTCAATACCAAAAGTTAATCTCAATACTTTGTTATGTACCCTGTGTTGGCAATAACGGAGGCCAAACGTTTTCTGTAACTCTTCACAAGCTTTTCACACACTGTTGCTGGTATTTTGACCCATTCCTCCATGCAGATCTCCTCTAGAGCAGTAATGTTTTGGGGCTGTCGTTGGGCAACTCCCTACACAGATTTTCTATGGGGGTTGAGATCTGGAGACTGGCTAGGCCACTCCAGGACCCAGAAATGCTTCTTACGAAGCCACTCCTTTGTTGCCCTGGCTGTGTGTTTGGGATCACTATCATGTTGAAAGACCCAGCCACGAGTCATCTTCAATGCCCTTGCTGATGGAAGGAGATTTTCACTCAAAATCTCTCTATACATGACCCCATTCATTCTTTCCTTTACACAGATCAGTCGTTCTGGTCCCTTTGCAGAAAAACAGCCCCAAAGCATGATGTTTCCACTCCCATGCTTTACAGTGGGTATGGTGCAATTCAGTATCCCCCCCCCCCCAAACAAGAGAACCTGTGTTTCTAACAAAAAGTTCAATTTTGGTTTCATCTAACCATAACACATTCTCCCAGTCCTCTTCTGGATCATTCAAATGCTCTCTAGCGAACCGCAGACGGGCCTGGATGTGTACTTTCTTCAGCAGGGGGACACGTCTGGCAGTGCAGGATTTGAGTCCCTGGCGGCGCATTGTGTTACTGATAGTAGCCTTTGTTACTGTGGTCTCAGCTCTCTGTAGGTCATTCACTATGTCCCCCCGTGTGGTTCTGGGATTTTTGCTCACCGTACTTGTTATCATTTTGACACCACTGGGTGAGGAGGGAGTTGAAAGTCCGTGTTGCCCAATGACAGCCCCAAAACATCACTGCTCTAGAGGAGATCTGCATGGAGGAATGGGTCAAAATACCAGCAACAGTCTGTGAAAAGCTTGTGAAGAGTTACAGAAAACGTTTGGCCTCTCTTATTGCCAACAAAGAGTACATGACAAAGTATTGAGATGAACTTTTGGTTTTGACCAAATACTAATTTTTTACCATGATTTGCAAATAAATTCTTTAAAAATCAAACAATGTGATTTTCTGTTTTTGTTTTCCGCATTCTGTCTCTCATGGTTGAGGTTTACCCATGTTGACAATTACAGGCCTCTCTAATATTTTCAAGTGGGAGAACTTGCACAATTAGCGGTTGACTAAATACTTATTTGCCCCACTGTATCTAAGCTAGCAAGCTAATAATTTAGCAAATTCCCATTCAAAATTCTTTTTATTTTGACAGCATGGTTTACAAAAAGGTAAAACTTTAAGACCACGCTGCCCATTGTTCTGTTGTATTTCCTCATATTAAGTGCGAGTCGGCCTTTCACTGAGCAAACCAGTTCCTCCTCCCACAAGATCGAGGACTAACAGTTAAAAGAAATGGATTAAGCCTGTAAATTGGGAGCAAACCAGTCCAAAACCTGGTCTTAAAAGCAACTTTGCCAATTTAATCAGCGTATGAAAATAGGGCTCTGCATTTCTTTATCTTCGCCGAACCCCTTAGACTTACTCACCAAACCCATGAGGTTCGATCCAACCCAGGTTAAGAACCACTCATTTAGAGTGAGGCTGTGTGTGTTTGTGTGTTAGTTTAAATCAAGTCAAATTGTGGCAGTTTTTGTAATATTTGCAGAAATCATATTGTTTTCCAAATAATTAATAAATCACATTGTCATGAAATTGAATATCTATATGTCACTGGGTGATGCTGTCATATGTTGACATAATATAACGATGATGTCATCTGGTGAGGGTGTCATGATATTCCAAGATGTAATAATAATTAATTAATACATATATACTGGAAATGTATTACAAGACGCCCATTCTGATGATATGTGCAGGACACGTGCAGGAAGATTAACGCTCTCATCGACAAAGTGGACGAGGAACGGTATGACTTGTCAGTCAAAGTCGGAAAAGCTGACAAAGAGGTAAGCGAGCACAGCATCAAGTTCGCGTTCATTTCATTGGCATCTTGTTGGACTACTAATTAACATATCTGCATCACACTTCTGCCTTTTGGCTGTTCCGATGCTGGCCTTTATTAAGGGATTTGTATTCTCTTCTAAAAACATCTCTGGAAACCAGCTTAATTTGGGACTAAAATGAGTCAGAATGTGCACTACAGTATACGCGCCCTGCCATTTAGTGGCAACTCAGCCAGTTGGTTGATATCATAGACTGTAAAAACCTAGATATAGCGATGGTGATGTTACCTAAAGTGTTCACATGCTCACATTTTAATCGCAATTTTTACTGGTCAGGCCGCCACCATGACACAATTTACATGACGCCCGCCTGTTACAAGATTTCATTTTTAAAATGTATTTATTCATCAACAACTTTGGCTTTGTGTTGAGAAGTGTTTTTTCTCCAATCGAGCTTCTAACAATGTGCAAAGCAATGTGTTGGATGATGGAAAATATTGACACTAGGCATGAGATTCTGACGGTATGATAACCTTAAGCCAAAATATCACAGTTTCACGGTGTCACGGTATTGCAGTTACAGCTCTAAAATGTGTTACTTTGAGATATCTGGGTTAATTTTTGTTTTTTTTTTCCATTGAACAGGATTTTTATTTTTCAAAACATATTAGCAAATTGGAACATAAGTATAATGCTAAATTAAAATAAATAAATACGCAAAAAACAAAATATATATATATAAATAAAATGAATATAAATGCAGCCCCTTAGGTGAGCCTAATCCCACAGCCACAGCTCAACATTAATACCATCAGAACAAAAATAATTAAATTATTTTCCATAAAAAGAATGTCTGTATGACTCCTATCATGTTCACGCACACACTCTTTCTCAACACAGACAGTTGCCAGAGAGAAAAAAACACCACGTTTTATCCCAGCTGGACACACTAAACACACTAGCGTTAACTCTTGTAGTTGGTGGGAAACGTTCATGACAGGTGTTTACTAACCTTTAATTTTGTATAAATGTGAAATCATATTGGAGGGATTGCCTCCTCCACAGCCACCCTTCGCTAACATGTTTTACATGTCGGTTGGCCCTCCTCGCGGCAGTCTATAACTTTTCTGTAGCCGAAGTATTCCCATGCCCGAGATTTTGTTTTCTTCGATGGGGGAAAAAGTTCAGGAGTTTCACCTCCTCCAGCCATCGTGTAGCACATCTGACTCACTTACACTGAGCAACAACTGGTGGGGGAGGGTTGAGCCTTGCAGCTGCAAGTGAGGGATTTCTTCATGCATTTTTGGGACATAACAAAAAAAAACTAATACCTTAGGGACGGTAAGACGGAAAATGTTTGCGGTTTTAAACCCGTGCCGGCACATGTCTAATTGACACAAAATATCGTTGTGTTACTTGAAATCTTGAAAATCATCAAGAGAAAAAACAGTCCATCTAGCACAAATACAACATTGCCATTGCTTATGGCTAAGCCAATAAAGTTAAGCTATCAAAACTAAGTTAACATGCTCTGGGTCTTCATGCCTAGATCGAAGACCTGAAGATCAAAGTGATCGACTTGGCGGGCGTGAAGAAGCCAGCCCTGAAGAAGGTGCGCATGTCGGCCGACGCTATGCTGAAGGCGCTGCTTGGCTCCAAGCACACAGTCAATATGGAGCTCAGGGCCAACCTGAAACCCGTCAACAAGGAAGTCAAGGAGGAGGTGAGAACACACGCGATGTACAACAGTAGGCTACCACGATACTCATAGTATAGACTAAGAATATATTGAACTCAACACTTTTTATGGGTCCATTTTTCATGTATGAAGTCAAAGGTCAAAGATGTTTTCTATGTGCACAAAAGGATGAAAGTGTAACTGCCACATCAGGAGAAAAATGTTAAATACAGCATTTGAGGCTGGATAAAAGAAAATAGTACATAGGATTTAGTCATAGAATGTTGGACATTCTGAACAGAATATAAAACAAAAAACTAAATGTAAAAGACACACTGTGGAATGATGGAATTTAAGGGTAAAGTACATACAGTGCCTTGCAAAAGTATTCGGCCCCCTTGAATCTTGCAACCTTTCGCCACATTTCAGGCTTCAAACATAAAGATATGAAATTTAATTTTTTGTCAAGAATCAACAACAAGTGGGACATAATCGTGAAGTGGAACAACATTTATTGGATAATTTTAACCTTTTTAACAAATAAAAAACTGAAAAGTGGGGCGTGCAATATTATTCGGCCCCTTTACTTTCAGTGCAGCAAACTCACTCCAGAAGTTCAGTGAGGATCTCTGAATGATCCAATGTTGTCCTAAATGACCGATGATGATAAATAGAATCCACCTGTGTGTAATCAAGTCTCCGTATAAATGCACCTGCTCTGTGATAGTCTCAGGGTTGTGTTTAAAGTGCAGAGAGCATTATGAAAACCAAGGAACACACCAGGCAGGTCCGAGATACTGTTGTGGAGAAGTTTAAAGCCGGATTTGGATACCAAAAAATTTCCCAAGCTTTAAACATCTCAAGGAGCACTGTGCAAGCCATCATATTGAAATGGAAGGAGCATCAGACCACTGCAAATCTACCAAGACCCGGCCGTCCTTCCAAACTTTCTTCTCAAAAAAGGAGAAAACTGATCAGAGATGCAGCCAAGAGGCCCATGATCACTCTGGATGAACTGCAGAGATCTACAGCTGAGGTGGGAGAGTCTGTCCATAGGACAACAATCAGTCGTACACTGCACACATCTGGCCTTTATGGAAGAGTGGCAAGAAGAAAGCCATTTCTCAAAGATATCCATAAAAAGTCTCGTTTAAAGTTTGCCACAAGCCACCTGGGAGACACACCAAACATGTGGAAGAAGGTGCTCTGGTCAGATGAAACCAAAATTGAACTTTTTGGCCACAATGCAAAACGATATGTTTGACGTAAAAGCAACACAGCTCATCACCCTGAACACACCATCCCCACTGTCAAACATGTTGGTGGCAGCATCATGGTTTGGGCCTGCTTTTCTTCAGCAGGGACAGGGAAGATGGTTAAAATTGACGGGAAGATGGATGCAGCCAAATACAGGAACATTCTGGAAGAAAAGCTGTTGGTACCTGCACAAGACCTGAGACTGGGACGGAGATTTATCTTCCAACAGGACAATGATCCAAAACATAAAGCCAAATCTACAATGGAATGGTTCAAAAACAAACGTATCCAGGTGTTAGAATGGCCAAGTCAAAGTCCAGACCTGAATCCAATCGAGAATCTGTGGAAAGAGCTGAAGACTGCTGTTCACAAACACTCTCCATCCAACCTCAATGAGCTCGAGCTGTTTTGCAAGGAAGAATGGGCAAGAATGTCAGTCTCTCGATGTGCAAAACTGATAGAAACATACCCCAAGCGACTTGCAGCTGTAATTGGAGCAAAAGGTGGCGCTACAAAGTATTAACGCAAGGGGGCCGAATAATATTGCACGCCCCACTTTTCAGTTTATTTGTTAAAAAGTTAAAATTATCCAATAAATTTTGTTCAACTTCACGATTGTGTCCCACTTGTTGTTGATTCTTGACAAAAATTAAAATTTTATATCTTTATGTTTGAAGCCTGAAATGTGGCGAAAGGTTGCAAGGTTCAAGGGGGCCGAATACTTTTGCAAGGCACTGTAACATGGAACAAGGCAAAATTCATAACGTATAGAATATCATTTACCATCAATTGTAATGTAAAACATCTAATTTACTCTAGACTCACCACATTTTGGCAAACAACCCAGAAATTGTAACATAGAAATGGAATTTAGGGTGACAGTTGATAGAGAGCATGTTTGTTTGTTTGTGTGTGTGTGTGTGTGAGTGCAGCCAGCAGAGGCAGTGGGCGACTGGCGTAAGAACATTGAGGACAAAGCAGACAGGAAGAAGATGTTTGAGTCATCTTAAAAACATTTATTGTAACCAAAGAAATGTGTGTTGTTTCATTAAATGTTTTTCAAAGGAAAATTTTCAACTGTGGCTGTGTGACTTCCCACCAACACTTCTCATCCATTTCACACAGTTATGAGTAGGCCTTTCTTTTATATTATGGTAAGTGTTTGACTGCGGTGACAGATTTCTTTTGTGGAGTGAGTGTCACATAATGGATATCGCAAAAGTCTTTGAAAAGCACCAAAATCAATAAAATTTTTATCTTGTAAATCGAACAGCAAATAATTTGTTTTCAATTTGTATTACCTCACATGTACAAAATTTTTAGTTACTTTGAATTTTGTGGCAAATTATATGATCAGAATACCCTCCCAGAAAAAAAATAAAATAACATAAACCGTCACTCCCAGCTTGATGTCGTCAGAATTGTATTTATTGATTACGTACCAAATTTTGCCAGTATGTGCTATTCTGTATTTTAGCCACACGGTGTCATAAAAACACTTGCTGTTGGTGTCTGTGTTTGAATTGTTAGCTACTATGCTTGATACAATTTATTGTTTCAAAACCGTATTGCTTTCACACTACGATTAAAAAAAAGTTTTGTCATGACTTTGCAATTTTTAAAAATGTTTTAACGGTTTAAATTTCATGCTAAAATGTGATAAATGTATGTTTTAACTCATCATTACGAGAACCAGTATTTTACAGAAGTAAAAAAAAAGGTCAAATAATGTCATAAACCATGACTAAAATTTCAAACTTACTGTATCATATTTATTATATAGAGAAAATATACTAAAAATAACCGGTTTTACTTTACAACCGATTAAATTTTAAAACAGAAAAATATGTTATCTTTTAATGTTAAAATCGGAAAATTATCACTGACAGTTCCAATTTCATAGACCAAGTGTAGATTATCAAGTAAATGGTTTTTCTTGACAGCCTCACCACCGCATCTAAATTAAAATTTGGTAAATCTGGCTTCACTAAACTGAGAATAACAGAGCATGCGAAACCGCATCCTTTTTGTACCCATGCCAATGAATGGCACTTTGGCGCAAAGTAGACCATCGATTTTATGCAGTTTTGGTGAGCCCAAAGCGAAGGCAGACTATGTGTGAGCTCTGCTGACATTAGGTAGATATCATGTTTATTTCATTCAGGTGCATATGTGCAAGTGTTCCGCATTGCAGCATGGGATGAACTCTCTGAATCAGTTTAGAAATTATTTCTTTGAATGAAAACTTGTTATTCTGAGCGCTGTTATTATATTTTTAAGAATAGTCACACTTTCACACATGGATAAAAATGATCAAGAAGGAAAGGGGTCTTCAAGTGCCCATCTCACTGCAATGATCTCCCTTTTCAACTTCACAAAATGTCTCAGTTATATCTGCTTTTACTTAATCAAAACAAGTGCATGTCAAACATCCACTGAACAAACCAGTTCTCCATCTGTCAAGTAGAGGGCGCTGCAAAGAATTTCGCTGATGTTACTGAAAGGACATGCAATTAGCCTGTTTATTGTTGAAAAAGAGTCGGCGTGTTCATTCTGAAAAGCGACAAATTCAACCCTTTCACCAAGGCGCAGGCTTTCATATGTCTACAAATTGGTCTTTTTAAAACTGATTTAACAGTTTCAAAAAGACAATATGAAAAAAGTATTTATGTTCATTCGACCTAATGGAGCCTTCAAGGTACATTAAGCATTTTCTTTAACTTTTCATTAGTTACCCAAAGTTTTGTATTTATAATTGTATAGTATGTATTGAATTATTTTGACTCACTTTTATACACACTTTCATCTGCTTTTACAATGAATTTAAAATTTCTGTGTAAATATCATTTAGCTGAATGTTAATGTAACTACAGACATTACATATTATACTAGAATGTAAGTACCCTTTTTTCCCCACAACCCTGAAGGATTGGTCAATGTTTAGACACAGTGACAAATTTTCTCAATTTATTTTCCACTGAAACACAGTATAATACACGTCCTTTATTTATTTTCTGTTCTACAAATTTTTAAAAAAAAACAGTACAGCTGGTTTAATGGTAAATGGTAAAATAATATTCTTGCTGTGGTAGCTTCAAAAGTTGCAGAAACTTAACCTAGGCTCTAAATAACTTCTCAATGTCATTTTTTCGGCCCAACCCTTTAACCTCTTAACCCCCATAAGAACAGTTGCCCGGCCATCCCCCACCCCACCAACAACAACACACACACACAGCTAGCAAAGGGCGGTTTTGTGGTCAAGGGATGGCTGAAGTATTTTCAGGAGCTCATACCATCAAGCAAATGCTTCCTGGTCCCAGTACATATAAAGCCTCTCTGAGACATCAATGTGTGGACGAGCTGCCTGGTACACAATCTTCTCCTTCTCTTCTTCAACTTTACTTTGCAGGTGAGATACACTTTCGACGACCAAGCAAACTTACATCAATATGAGTTAAGATTTAATTATCTTTATCAGGTTTACATTAAAATTAAGATCACACATTTCAGCCTTGTGTTGTGACATCATTTGAATAAGAGGAGATTTTATGTGTAAAATGGACTGTCAGAATTTGAGTTGAATCTGTGACAATTTACACTTTACAGTATTTTAGAAAACGCTCCAAATTTGAGGACACTGATCTCTGACAACACAATAAATTTTATCAATCTCGTACCAAATCAATGTTTATAAGATAAAGTGTGCCATGTGTGACAAAACATTTGAGTCACATCTTCAAAATGTTTTGATGTAAATGAAGTGACAAAATAGCTGAGCGTTAAAAATAAAAAATGTCAAAAAAGTAAAACAAGGTTTGGTAGAGTAACATTGACTAGACACGCATTGACCTGAGTGACGTGAAACAGTGAGTTACAGGGTAAATAGATGTACAAATAGTCAATAAGTCAATCGAATTTGGTAAGATTGCAATTAATTTACTTCAGTGACTTTTTGGGAAACTAAAGAGGAATATGAGTTGAAATAGTCTAAACATTCAATGGGGTTCCGTTACAAAATCCTGAGAGGAGGGATGTTAAAAGCAGAGCATCTCGTAAAAATAGTGGAGATGCGAACAGAGTTTGGTCATTGGTGTCATCTATTCTTTCACGTGACCTCCTAAATGAGGTTGGTCAAGTGATCCATGACCTTTGAATATGAGCCAGGATTAGCAAGTGCGACTGCAACTTCACATTCCAACAAAAAAAAACAAAAAAACTTTGAGGTACATGAGAAAATGTATATGTTAAAAAGTCAATAACAAGCGACACCACCCAGAGACTAAAATTCATCCAAAATAATATCTGAATCTATATTACTATTAAAATTGTGAACTTTTTAAACTTATTCTGTTCAGAAATTAAAAATATTTATTTATCTATTTATTTATTTATTTTATTTTATTTTATCTATTTTCCCTTCAGGCATGACAAATCCAAAGAAACAAACAGCATTTATATGTGTTTACAATTAATTCAACCCGAAAAGGAAAGGGCTGACGGAAGAGGGCGAAACTTATTGAGACCCGTCCCCAGTATACCATATAGGACACAGAAAATATCGAATATCAATTTTTGACATTCAGATTTCGTAATGATTACAAGTTGTTGTTTTTTTTTTTTTCTATAATAACCACCCCCTCTGATTGTTCATTTTCCCAATAGTCCATAGTCGATCGAGGCAATGTGCTCGTTATGTTGATTAGATCCAGTAGAGACAGAGACAGATAACGGAGCTCAGGAAAATGCATCCTTCGCCTTCGAGTGTCTGAGTAGTTATGCATATAAATGCATCAGTATTGTCCATAAGAGTTAATTGTGAATATTGTTGTTTTTTTTTAATTGTCAAATTTTGAAGATATTTAATTTTTTTTTTTTTCATTGTCAAATTTTGAAGATATTTAAATGTCATTTAATAAAGTACTATTAAACACTTTTTGGGGATTCTTGATAGAGCCTGAAGGAAAAAGCAGTCATCATGTCTGAGTAAGTAACATTTGCAAAATTTAATACATTTTGATTAATTTTCTAAAATGGGTTTTTTGTTTTTTTTCCCTGTGTTTCCTGGAGGGTGAAGAAGATGTCATCGAGCCGCAGGCACCACCTCAAGGTACAGTAATTTCGCCACCATTCTATCAATATTTCATTCATTCATTCATTCATTTATCTTCTATACTGCTTATCCTCACGTGTCGCGGGGTTTGCTGGAGCCTAGCCCAGCTAACTGTGGGCAGGTTAGCGGGGTACATCCTGAACTGGTTGCCAGCTAAATCTCAATATTAGCAAAATAAAATAAAATACCCAACAAGAAAATTCATATTAACTGAGTAACTATGAATTGATTAACCATTGATGCTAAATAGTTGGATCTCTTTCTGCTTTGTGTTGTTGCAGAGTTTGATCCTGCAGATTGCAGCCAAATGGCTAGAGCAGGAAGCAAGCAACATTGCCTCCACTAAGGCAGCTCACATATCTGAGTCATGCCCAGCCCCAGACCTTCGCGGAGACCAGGCATCACTCGTGGTAAATGCGGCAATAGATCAGCCTGGTTTTCATTTTAGAAATTTACCTGATTTTTAAAATTTAAATTAAAAAATTTTTTAAGGCGCATTTGAAATACTTCATATATGGATGAATTCTGGGTTTGCTTCATGACCTCGAATCATATGCGAAGATTAAGGAGAGGTCGGCATAGCCTTCCCCCGGTAGCCGAAGATTTCATTGCATGTTGACGTTCCAATATATTAATTTAAAATTAAGACTTTGGCGGTGAAGTTGTAAAGCAATAAAACAAACAACAAAAATGAATGAAATGAAAAAAAGGGAAATCATAATGGGTCAAAATTATTTTTCAAACAGGTCATGTGATTTGTACTTTAGAGATGGTCATTTACTTTGCTTAGCAAAAATAAATAAATAAATAAATCAACTGTAAATAATAGAAATAAATAGTACGCTAAATAATAAATAAATTACTTAATAAATAAAATAGCAATTACGATGTTAAAACGATATTAAGGTGCACCATATGTATTTTATAAAATAAACTCATTCATTATAGTTCCAAAAATATGTTATGACATGTTAGAGGAAGTCATCTCACCTGTGAGAACATCAATACACTTTTGAGCAAAGCTCCCATTTGAGGAGATAATTTTTATGGAGATCTTTCCGTTTGAAATGATTATCACGTTTGGGAAGAATATTTGATGTTTTTGAAATTAGTTTCATTTAGTAGGACATAATCTCCCATTTGAGTAGAGAATCTCATTTTGTGGGGGCCAACTCTTTTTTGAGAGGATCACCTCATATTTGAAAAGATTATGTAAAGTTTGAGAAGGTTATTCCATTTGTGAGGAGATCCTCTGGCATTTGAAAAAATCATCTTACTTTTTAACACATTTCAGAAGGCCACATCTCATTTGAGAAGTTTAGGTCATGTTGAGAAAATCACATAACATTCAAGAAGATAATCATCACAGATTTTAAGAGATAGTAATAATTATGTGATCTTATCAGTTTTGATGATATCGTCTTCAATTTAACATTTGTCTTTGTCACTTGTAGGAAATCTGCAAGAAGATGGCTCACATGATAGACAACATCGACGAGGAGCGATATGACTTCGAAGCCAAAGTGATCAAGACAGACAAAGAGGTAAAGAGGATATCCAATTTCTTTTTGATGTCTCATAGGCCTTGTTGGTGACAAACGCCATTTCCTGCTTTGCGACGTCAGATTCAAGACCTGAAGATGAAGGTGATTGAGCTGGCTGGTGTCAAGAAGCCAGCTCTGAAGAAGGTACGCATGTCCGCTGATGCCATGTTGCAGGCGCTGCTGGGAGGAAGGCATAAAGTCACCTTGGACCTTCGGTCCAACCTCAAGCAGGTCAAGAAGGAAGTCAAGGAGGAGGTAGATCAAATGACACGTCACATGACACACGGACTGTGTTGGGATTCACGCGTGATTCTTGTATTGTGGACTCTTAACGTCTCTAGTTTGAACTACATCTGTAACAGCTCTCTCTGCTGCTCAGAACTAAGCATAGCACTTGACTGAAAACCTGCCCCATTGAATGCCACCAGCCTGACCGAATCCAGCCGTACCTTGACATACGATCGCATCGACATACGATCCTTTCAACATTTGACCTAAAATTTGACTCGTCATTTGTCTCAACATAGGACGACATGCTCAAAATACGGTGATTTATGACAGTGTCGCAATTTCATTGTTTTCCCCAAGACTGAGACACGGTGGATTTGCTTGTGAGAGAAATCAACATGGTTCCCAAGAATGTTAGTGCAGGTGGTGAAAAAGGGAAATAGGTGATGCTTACATTTGAAGTTAAGATGGAAATGATAGAAAAAGATGAGCGTGTTGTGCACGTCTATAAACTGGCTCGACGATACGGCCAGAATATGTCTACGATCTCGGCGGACATCCTCTGACCTCCGTTGCCTGTCTATATGAGTTAAGGTGAGAATTATTATTATTGTAACATCGGGAAGGAAGTCGCCAGCTTCGGCAGGTTTTTAATCATTTATTTCAGAACTTGCGCAACACAACACGGATACTGCCCACAACAACAACAATATGAAAAGAGAAAGTTAAAAGTCTTCTGCACCACTCTCACTTTGTCGTTAGTCACACGTTGCGTTCAGGAACAGCATGTAAAACTCCCATATTAGAACTCGATTTGTTACATAATTCTCATTTATTTTTGTTTTATTATCAGTCCAATTTGTTTAATTGCTATTTGTAATTGTACCAGCACTATTTATAAAGGATTTTGCATAGGTTTTTGGGCTGTGGAACGAATAATCGAATTATTCTTATGGGAATGTTTACATGATAATTGAGAAGTCAGGTAGGGTTTCAATAAGTTTTCTTCATCCCACTCCATTTCAGGCATTTTTGTTGTTTGTTGAAAGCAAAACTGTATTTGTAAAAATGAATGTAACTGCCTGAAATGAAATGAAAAAAATAAAATAAAATAAAATTAATCCCGCTCGACAAACGATCATTTCAACTTACAAACCAGGTCCTGGAACGAATCAAATTCATATGTAGAGGTACCACTGTACACCAATTGCACAACTCCAGCACCACCTGTGTAGGCAACTGAACAAAACTACTTACTCATGTTTGACAGACCAACCAATTCAACTGAAAAACAAAAAAACAACAACTCATCTTCTGCCCTGTCTGTGTTTTGGTAGACTTTATGAAGACATTATCATGATGGGTTAAAATGAAGATTTTTTACCATAGACCTAGACCATTATTATTATAATTGTTTATTCTGTTCTATTAGTATATACAAATGTAGAATGATTCCCAACACAGCCCACAATCACATTACGTTACATGACATCACTTGACATCAAACGTGGTGTCCTGCAGGCGGTGGAGGCAGTGGGAGACTGGCGTAAGAACGTTGAGGACAAAGCAGATAGGAAGAAAATGTTTGAGGCATCATAGAGAGACAACCCCCACATCCCACCCCCACCCCGACAACTTTTTTCGTTGTCAATTTTGATTTTGATCATTTTTTCCTGTAGTTCTTCAAATGGATTTCTGTCAACTTTTGCTAAACCGCATTGATCACAATAAACCAACATGTCAGTACAGACACTTTTGGACTTCCCATGCTTTACTTCCAGAGTAACAAGATTAATTAGAAAAGATAAAACCTCCCCACTTCAACATTTTTCACAATTAGTCACCGTTGTTTTTCTTGAATGAATTCATTAAATAGCGATTGGCAATACAAAGGAGACTAGTGTAATTTTTTTTAAAGGTTTTGATGTGCTAATAAACAGCATGAACGATTGAAAATGAGTGAAATAATCGATGGAATTTCATTGAGTCAAATTGCTTAAGCGTTAAAAGAGGTAAACACTGAGAAACATGACAAAAACATTTAAAAATAGTCTAATAATCAATGGATTGGTAGGAATACATTTTTAATGTTTGCATTCAAATACTTAGGAAGTTGGACACACTCTGAGCTCTACTGTATTTTCAAATGTTTATGTTTTTAATGCCCAGAAGAAGTGTTTTCATGGAAACAAATAGCAAAAAAATAAAAATAAATACTACCATAACTATAAGTATATATAAGTATATCGCTACATGGTATAGCGATGCAATTTGGGGCACCCCTTGAATTCAGTGACTTTGTGACCAGAGTGATCAGATAATCAGAAGCCAAATTGTGAGTCTTCTTTATTTTTCTTTGTTATTGATGTGTTAACTGTCTTGTGAATTTTTTTCTGTTTGAGAAGAAAAAAAAAGTTCTAATGTAAATAATACAAATAGGCCTCTCATGATAATTATGCACTATTTTGACTTATTGTTTCATTCATAAAACGGCCAATGATTGTTATTTACTATTTTACTATATCGACTCATTGTTCGATATACTTACAAATCTGTTTTTCAGGGTGCGATAAATGCCATCGACATTCATTTGCGCTGCTAGTTCTCTTTCTTCCTCTGTAAACAAACGAGCTCTCCCATAAAAGCAGGACTCGCACACAAACATAGTGTTCAAAATAATCGTGCATGACTTAGTCCAAGTAACTACAGGGCCAGTATTGCAAACAAAGAAGTTATTTTATATTTAAGGCAGATTGCTCATTGAAGCTAAATGTATTTAATTTTTTTTTTTTTTTTTATGATTAATTTATTCATTTTCCGAGCCGCTTATCCTCATGAGGGTCACAGAGGAGTTGGAGCCAATCCCAGCTAAGTATGGGCAATAGGCGGGGTGCACCCTGAATCGGTTGCCAGCCAGTCGCAGTGATTAATTTATGTATTTTTAATATTTTATACCACAAGAAAAAAACAAACTATCATTTATCACAAGATTTGTAGGAAAATATATCATTGTGGTTCGGGTGATGAGTGGTTAGCAGGTTAGCCTCACAGTTAATCAAGGGTTCAATCCTGGCATATGGCCTTCCTGTGTGGAGTTTCCGTGATCTACTTGTGCCTGTGTGGGTTTTCCCCTGGTACCTCAGGTCCTTCCCACAACCCAAAACCATGCATGGTAGACTGATTGGACACTACACATTCTCCATTGGTGTGAGTTTGAAAGGTGGTATTCAAAACAAGAGGTTTTCACTGTTTTACACTTTTTTTAATGGGTTCGTGTAATAATGGCCCAGAGAGGGAAACAATAAGAACGATGTAGCCGGCAAAAACAATCAATTTAACATCCCTGGTCTAGGTATTTAAAAATTGCTTTATTAGGCATCCTAAAACAGTTTGGGTGGCTCCACCCTCCGTTCGATTGTGCGACCATTCCTAGAGTCGATGCAGCTGACGCCATTGCTGACTTTGCTGTTGCACGTCTATAAACGCTTCTTTTTTTAATCACTGCCACTGCCTACTTCCTGTTTCCTTCCCCTCTTCACTTCATCATCCTCAACATCATTCACAGTCAGAAGTCCACGCAGGAAGCATTTGCCACACTCACAGGTTGGAATTTTTATTGTGGTTTTCATTTTAGCAATAGTCCTTTCATCTATTGACCAAATGTCGAACCAAACGTTGTTATCCTTTTGTTTATTAGTTGTTGTTTAAGTTTTGAATGTAATTCTTTAGTACGTGTGTGTACATTTTTGTGGGAGTGCTTGCGTTTTTGTGAATATAACAGTGTTTGTGCGATTGTTGTGTTACCTACGTTTGTGTTGTATTAGAGTGTGTGTTTGGTTGTGTACGTGATGCATTTTTGTATATGTGTTCATCTGTAAAGATCTGTGTGTATGCTTGATAGTGACCTTTACTTCTACCTCCAAAATTAAACAGTTTGTGTTTGTGTGGGTGCGTGTTTATGTGAGTGTTTTTTGTATTTATTTGTGCGTAGTTGTGTATGCCTGTCATTGTGCATTTGCGCGTGTATATGGTTGCAAATCTATTAGCCGCTGTGTGTATGTGTGCGTGAGTCTTGGGGTGGACTGTGCAGGTGTGTGTGTTGTTGTGGGTGTTTATATATGTGTTTGTGTGTATTTACAAATGTGTGTGAATGTGGTTGTCAGCGTTAATGGCCGTGCGTGCTCACCTGCTGTCTCAGTGGCCTTTCACGTAGCAGCAACTTTCAAACCCTGGAACACACACACAAGGCGGGAGGGGTGGTCCAGCTAACCCGAATTAGCTTTTAGTGGTCGCAGGTGTGGGAGGTGCGAAAGTAGGCGGGGCTTCCGGTTCTTGCCAGCCAGTCTGAATGCAGATATTTTTTTTCCCCGAATAGACGCTGAACAACAACAGAAGCCGATATGTCTGAGTAAGTCTGAGCAATTACTTACATTTAAATTTTTTATTTCTACTTTTTTTTCCAACCCAATTTTGTAGTTACACTAATTTATAAAACATCAGAACTGCTATAATATATGCAGAAATGTCATCATGCATTATACTTATTTTTTTAGTTTGTTTCGACTTTTTTTTTTTTTTTTTAGGTAATCTAATAATTAATTACATTTTGTTTAAGAGATTTTTATGGTAAATTTAGTTATAAAATACCTCTAACAGTTTTTGTGTCATGTTTTTGAAAATCTTGTATCTGTTTTGTATTTATATTTTTGCAACTTATTAACATGCTTATTTTTTATTTATTGGGGAAAAAAAACTTATACTAAAAACTTAAAATATGCCTTAATCAAATGTTACTTTAAAAAAAAAAGCACATAAAAAATATTTGTAGCTTGTCAATGTGACTTTTTACATTTTAAATTAGATTTTTGATCACTTTTTGATAGATTTATTCATTTCTTGTTCGTTAACAAAAACATTGTTCAATTTCTTTTATTTACAATTTTTGACAGTCTAATAACTTAAGACGACACTGAAAAGATATTTGATAAATAGGCAAATATAAAATGAGTGTGATAGTGATTTGATGCTAACACTATGCATGAGGCTAATTTGTGCCAATTGAATTTTCCTTTCACAGCGCAAAGAAGCTGACTTCTAGTCGCCGACATCATCTGAAGGTGAGCTGACTAATGCTAACGGCAGCGCTGATTTTAACTGGCTTTGCCTCCCTCCCCCACAGAGTTTGATGCTCCAGATCGCCTTCAACTGGATTGAACAGGAGAAGAAAGACCTCGAGGCAGCCAAGGTGGTCCACATGGCTGAGACTTGCCCTAAACCAGACCTCAGCGGGGACATGGCCAGCTTAGTGGTGAGATATGCTCCGCCTCTTGGCTATTTACCAATGATCTTGTGTGAGAAAAATTATAGTTTTTGTGTGTTAAGTGCTAAGAAAAGCCTGCCAAAACATGTCACCACATTCTTGTGAGCGCCTACCTGTTTTGATGTTTATTGGTATTTTTTTTAACCCTTTGTCTGATACCATATAACAAACTGAAAAATTTTAATGTCTGTCTTTGTTGATTTGTTTTAGCATTTGTGTTAATACGTTCTTGATTTTTTTGCTACCAGGAAATCTGCAAAAAGCTTCAGTCAACCATTGACAAGATCGACGACGCTCGCTACGACGTTGAGGCCAAAGTGCTGAAGATTGACATTGAGGTGACTAATCTTGTAAAAATGTGTTAACCTTGACTCACAAGTTTTATTTTTTTTTTTATATTGCAAAGCTAATAGTTAAATTTATTTGTAAATTATTATCATTATCCCTGTCAAATAGAATTGTAATGTAGTAATCCGTTTCAGCGTCAATCACATCACCAGAAATTTTTTATGGTTATGTCTTTTTATCCCATTGGCTGCCATTGATGTACACGCCCAATCCATTTGATTGGGAGTCAAAATATCTAGCAATATCAAAAACACACTGAAAGCTGAACATTCACAGCCAGTCTTCCCAGTCTGAATAACGGATGTCCGTCTTTGTCAATGACTTAAAGAGCATCAAAATTCTTGTAAATATATACTATAAAACCAAGCTGAAAGAAATAGAGAGTAATTCGGCTGAAAATTGCAGCATCTCCATGTTGATGTGCTTTGCTTTTAAAAGAGCAAGGCTTCGTGAACCACATCAAAGGTTATGGAATGACACATGGGTGACCATTTTCACAACGCCAAAATGGAGTTCAAGTAAGGGGGAAGAATCATAACATTCAACTTAATTTCCCTTCCCCCCAACAATACAATTTCTACAGGATAACAATGATATAATAATTCAGGGGCGGAGTGGGACTAAAAAGCAGCCCTGGACTTTGACTCAGCCCAGCCCACAAGAATCACTGTACGAAAGGAAACACAGACCCTCTAGGGGGGTCTGGGGGCGTGCCCCCACGGGAGATTTTTTTTTTTTTTTTTTAATTTTATTGTAAAATGCAGTGCACTTTGAGAGAAAAAAGAAGCGGCTATAAAGAACTACACATTGCATTATAATCAGGGGTGAAAGTGGCTAGAATTTCTTCCCGGAACTCCCCGATGTGAAGGTCCCCAGAAATTTTCTTTATTTTTTCTTTATTATTTGGGGGGGGGGGGCTCTTAAACTACTGAAATGCAAAGAAAACTGTTTTAGCACAGTTATTTCTATAACATAAAACAACTGATTTTCATTCAAAATTGTATTTTTTCAATGATTTGAAAAATAAAAGTTAACAAAAACAGCAATAACCCAAACCATCTCCTCATTTTTATTTTCCCTCATTTCCTCACATACTAAATACCAAATCTCAATTTTAACTACTTAAGAAAATAGGATGTATATTAAAATTGAAGTTAATGTAAACATTTATTTATTTATTTATTTATTTTTTAACAATAAAGATATAGGTAACATACATTCAGAAAAATACGTACAAATGACTTATTTATATATTGCAGAGTGAAATTGAATATATTTTGAAGATCACGCAAACATTGACTTTTTTAAATCATAAGGAAATGAATATATTAGGCTAACATAAATGAAGAAATATAAGTCCAAAGTGCACATCGGCAGCTAAGATGTTCTGAACCTCCCCATCAGAGCAAATAAAAGCAAATATGATAAATAAGCCTCCGCAACTCTTTCGTTGCTCTTAAAGATTTGATCCATTTTATGTTGCATTGCCCTTTTTTTTGTCAAATCAATTCAACAAGCTTTTTTTTCTTTTCTTGCTGTTCCAGAAAAAATGCACGTTTGAACCAATCAGAGCTAACTTCCTTTGCTGATCACATGTCAGCATGTCAGCCAATTGAACGGATAAATGAGTCCTGGCATTTTGCTTTGCTGCGTGCATCCGCACATTGACGTGACTCATCATCGTCAGACTCAGATAACTGCAGCAGCTGGGGAAACCTCCATGCCGTCCATTGAATAAAATAAATATTGGTGGAAACGGATACGCTACACAAGCACTTTATTATGCTTGTTATTAACACTTGTGTATGTAAATCTGATGTTGGTGGATTGTTTTCTTCTTGGAGATGAAATGCGTGTGTAGCAGCTTAGTTTTTTTTACATAGCGTTTTGACAGTTGCTGTCATATTTTCAGAATCAAAGCACCGTGTACCGGAACAGCATTCCGGCCCTGAATCTTATACGGGAACTGCGTTCTAGCCCTGAATCTTATACCGGAACTACGTTCCTGACCGTTGTGGCCCACTTTCACCCCTGATTATAATACATATACAATATAGTTTATGATTTTCTTCGCAGTATGTTAGCCATTATCTATCTGTGCCATCTTTGCGTATGAATACTCTTTGTACAGTCAGGTGTTTTGTCTTCTTCTGAGGGTGGTAAGTAAAAAATGTGTCTAGACTGTGACTGTCTGACTTAGGGCGCTCAAAGTACTGCAAGGCTGAACCGGAGTTCGATTCATCTTCTGCCCTAGCTCTATGATCAACCTGAATAAACAAATAAAAGAATTTATTTTTTTAAAACAAGTTTTATGTATCCAATTGATTATAATAGCACCAATCCCCTGTGTCTATAAAATGACTTCATTGTTTATGCCATAATTAATCTTGCCACACAAATAATACATTTCAGTGAAAATACAATAAACATTTCAAGACAAATCCTGTATACATAACCTTCATTGGAAAGTATTAACCAGAAAACAAAACGATATATAAATGATTAAATAATATATCAATTTAACTACCTAAACTTTAAAGTAAAACCATTCATTTTATTAACATTTTTGTTATATTTCCTCTGAATTAGTATTGCTGCTGCGTGTGCATACGTTGTTTTACAGCTAAAATATTTTTTCTTAGGAGAAGGATAGTAGGACTAGCATACTGTAATTTGACACGATTGCAAACGGGGACATGGACTAGCTGGCACTAACCGTTTAATTGTCATTTATTTCATTTAAATTGCCAATATTCATCACAAAACAAAGTACAGTATTCGTGATAATTTAATTAATTTAATTATCTGCTTGCAGTATTTTAATTCGGTCATTGCATCGCTCTAACAAAATGAAATGCTGCAAAGTAGAACATTTATGGCTTTAAACGTATAAATTTTGCACATAAATAAATAAATGAAAAAAAAAAAACATATTCCAGTCATTTACAAAATTGAAAAATACCTGTATGCATATAAAACGGTTTAAGAAGCCTGAACTAAAGAACGACATTCAACATAAGGTACATTTTTTAAAATGTAAGTAGAAGTTGTAAAAAAAAAGTTCCAAATGAACTACGACCACCTGGCACCCTCTACTGGCTACATAGGGACCATAAATCTAGCCTGGCTCTGCCAGACTATTCTCCCTGTATTTTTCAAACACTGATAGTATAGTCTGGAAACCATCCCATTAACGGCCTTTTCGAGCAGGTACAAAATCAATCGACAAATCAGATTCGTTTATTTGCGTGACGTGTTCTTCACGAGCAACGTCACTCTTGCGCGTCGAAAGTCGTCTCTTCAGCAGCACAGATGGTGAACGGCAGAGCCGAGAATATGTTCCAATCCACGGTAAAATCAGTTTTAAATGACCAAAAACACATCGACACGAGTCATTGACAACAGTCTGTCTCGCGCTAGCCATGTCGAATAAACTCCGCTCTCTTCGTATGTTTATTAAGTCCATCGTCCTGCGGTCGCCATTTTACTAACGTCACGTCTGCCCGTCGCTGATTGGTCCACTCCGCTGTCTGTTTGCTGTGGCTTGCTCCGCCCTGGAAATTGTTTCCGTGGGAATGGTGGCCAGACTCAATAGCTGGAACAGCGTTGAGTCTGGTGTACCAGGCTACCATAAATCTGCCATTTATTAATACAATTAACCAGCCCTGAGACAATTTTTTTTTTTTTTTTTTTGGAAAGAGCGCTCCATGTATCGATAAGTTTACATAATGAGAACTACAGCTTTATGAATAAATTGAGTTACAAGCTTGGTTATGGAACAAATTAACCTCATAAGTCTCAGAGAGTCCTAGAGTATTACACTGTAACAAAACTTGTTGACTGTGGAAAAGTCAAAAGGTAATTGAATCTCTGGCCTCTCTTCCAGATCCAGGACTTAAAGCTAAAGGTGGTTGAGCTGGCAGGCGTGAAAAAGCCAGCGCTGAAGAAGGTGCGCATGTCGGCCGACGCCATGCTGCAGGCGCTGCTTGGCGGAAAGCACAAGACCACCATTGACCTCCGGTCCAACCTGAAGCAGGTCAAAAAGGAGATCAAGGAGGAAGTAAGTCAAAAACCCGACCAGATTCGATATTATTGCTTTCAGATTCAGCACAGTGACTTTGTGTGGTCAGCGTTAATGCGTCAGAATTAATTTGATTTTGTTAAATTTTGTTGGGCTTAATCATAATCTGAACTGTTTCAGATGAAATATGTTCTCTGTCGTGTAAATCAGTTCAGCAATCTGTGGTTTGTTTGAATTCAGTTCAGTTCTAAACGGCTCAGTTTCAGTTCTGTTTGATTTGAATGGTTGAAATTCAACTGATTTCAACAAAGGCATAACCCTTTCAACTCTGTAACCTGGTCATTTGATTTTAAACATTATTCCCCCTCCATGAAACCATTTTTAAAGTGAATATTTATTTGGCCATGGAAACCAACCATCGACAAGCATCATGGCCATGATATGTGTTGTCCTATTCAAATGATCAATTTTAATACATTTTGATTTCTTTTCGTTTAAATCAATCCAGAAATAGTACGATGATATTGGATTCAATTCGATTAATTTCAAATCATATCTGATGAAAATTGGTCCAAATTCAGTTCGAGCTAAATTTGTTACGGTTTAATTCGATGGGATTCACTTGTTCTTTAATGCAAATGTGTAGTTTCTGCAGTTCGGTTTAATTTAATTTGCTTTGATTTCCTTCAAATCCATACAGAATAGGTTCTGCAACACTTGAGTAAATTATGTTCAAAATTAATACAATTGAGAATTGATCCATAAGTACTTAACTCGATTCACTTCAGTTTAATTTTAGAACTGAATTGCTGTCTGTTGTGTTTTGATTAAGGAATTTGATTTATTTCTCTTCAGATTATAATCTATTTATATTAAAATCAAATCATTCCCAGATGGTTGGAATTCGGTGAAATTTGTTTCAGAATCAAAATTGTTCAGTTGGATTCTGTGCGGTTGAATCCAATCCTGAATTGGTTTAGTTTTTACCAATGACTGTAGTTACAATCAAGCACGGGCATCACTAGATCTAATACAATACTGGCACACGGCAGAGCTCTGGTTTATTTTATTTATGTTTTTAGCAGTTATGTATCATAAAGAGTCAGACATAGAGCTTTAAACTATGTATAATCAAATCAAAATACATGTTTCTGTAAAAAAAGTGACTTTTTTCCCATGCCATCAGTATTCAAAATGAAAATTGCGACATCCCTTGCTGATAGTCAATTCACCTGTACTCATGCTCACCAACTTGCATCTCTCCTTCACTACCTCTTCCTGCTCTCTGCTAACACTGTAACTGTTATGCAATTATATCAGTTTTTCTCAACTGGTAGGTGGTGACCTAAAAGTCATTTACGTTACTTAATACATTTTTTATTTATAGAGCGCTTTTACCGGTGCTCAAAGGCGCTTTACAGTTGAGGGAAAAAAAATAAAATAAAGCTCACACAACGTGGGCAGTACAGAACAATAGAGAAAAGAATTAAAAATTAATCGCCAGTTTAAAAAGGTGAGTTTTTAAGTTTTTTGAATGTGGGAAGATCAGAACAGGTGCGGATGGTTTTAGGGAGTGCGTTCCAAAGTGAGGGGGCAGCAACGGAGAAGGCTCTGTCCCCCCAAGTACGGTGTGTTATTTGTGGGGGCAGTGTAAGAATGTTTCCATTAGATGAGGATGAGATGAGGTGACGGGAAGGGGTGTGGGGACAGAGATGGTCCGTGAGGTAAGGAGGAGCCAGGTTATTGAGTGCTTTGTATGTGAGAAAGATGATTTTGAAATGTATCCTGTGTGAGATGGGAAGCCAGTGCAGTTTGTGAAGGACGGGGGTGATCTGATTCCTGTAGGGGGTACGGGTAAGAAGGCGTGCAGCGGAGTTCTGGATATATTGTAGTTTATTGAGGAGTTTGGCTGGAGATCCAAAAAGATTGCTGTTACAATAATCGAGTATGGAGATGACGAATGCATGTGTGAGGGTTTCTGCAGCAGAGTAGGTGAGGGAGGGGCAGAGGCGGGCTATGTTCTTGAGGTGGAAGAAGGCAGTTCTGGTGATGTGGTTGATGTGCTGATCGAATCTTAGTCTATTGTCGAAAATGATACCTAGGTTGCGGGAGTGTGTTGAGAGAGGGAGGGTGCAGTTGTCGATGGTAAGGGAGAATTGACTGTTTTTGATGTGAGCTGTAGGGTCTATGATGATTATGTCAGATTTGTTGCTGTTGAGTTGAAGGTAGTTAAGTTGCATCCAGGATTTAATTTCGCTGAGGCAGTTGTGAAGTGTAGATTTGGTGCTGTGTGAGATGTTTTTTGTGGAGATGTATATTTGGATGTCATCAGCGTAGCAGTGAAATTGCAGTCCAAATTTACGGATGATCTTAGGACGACTTAGGTCCGTTACCTAGCTTACCTGTCTAGTTCCTCCTTGCTGATTAATCATTGCTGCAAGCAAATAACTTTCTTATATCCATTTGCAAGAGTAATGCTGTTTGAGTCAAATAGATATGAAATAAATAAATAAATACATCTTGTTACAATAACTAACAAAATGCTTGTAAAACAGCTAGAAATAATGATGCGCACACATACAAAATTGTTAGAGCTTATATCCTGAAGATAGGTAATTAATTCACACAGATTGATTCTATTCATTATGGTCTTTTAAGCAAATAGCAATAAATAGCATCAGTATTAATTTAGTTTAAATATCACATATCAAATAAAGACAATATTAGACAAAGCTCTTGATTGAGAGCCTCTCACTCAAATCACATTTAGTTGGACTAAAAGCCTCTACTTAAACCCTAAACCCTGACCCTCATTTTATAAGACTGCCATAAGGCCATCATAATTATGACATGACATTCTCATGGTCATTAATGAATGCTTATGACATATGTCGTTAAGTGTCATCTGGCAAATTATATCACTAACTTCATTTATGTCCAGCTCCGATCTTTTACATCCACTCAGAAGAGAGATAATTTGCCGGATGACATAAAATGACATCTATCATAAGCATTCATTATTGCTCATGGCAGTGTCATGTCATAATAATGATGATCTTATGAGAGTCTGTTGGTGCCACTGTCAAATAAATTGTTGCAAAATTCCATAACTAGCAATTAATGAAACAACTAAAACAGTAACTGAAGAAATGGTTAGCATAGAACATGAATTTTTATTTGTTATTTACATCTGTAGGGCTGCAATGCATGCTAGGAGGCATGTTGGACTATAACAGTGTTGACAGCAGGTGGCAGCAGAGGTTGTCTCCCCCAAGCGAACAGTGATGGCCAAATGAAGCTTCTAGGAAGCAATGAAGCTTTGAACCAATTGGCTGCAAAGCCTCATGGTGGTTCCTTTGGTCTTATGACAGTCTAATGATGCCGCTGTCAAACAAATTGTTACCGGTTGATATCTTTTGGTGTAAATATCCCATAATATGGTGAGGACAGCTGTGACTTATAGTCCAGTGCGACTTATCTATGAAAAAAATGCCGTTTTAGTGTCAAATTTGGTGGGTGGCAGCTTATAGTCAGGTGCGCCCTATAGTGCGAAAATTACAGTATAGCCTGTTAGCTAAATGACGGCAGCGAATCTGCAAATTCAGTTTGCGAACAGAGTAGTTAGCGCAGTTAACTGGCTGATATGTAAAGAGTAAAGTTGAACCATTTAAATTCACAATTCATAAGAATAGGCAGCAAAACAAACATTGAAAAAGAGGTAAAAACGAACAACAAGGGTGGACAGTTTATTTTGCGCTAATCCGTAAAGCAGTTGGGAAGATGTAATTTGCACCGACTACTATATGAGTGGCACACGCACTGTAATATTGATGCTGCATTCACGTGTTGTTAAAGTAATCGAAAAAATGATTCTCTATTACGTAGTGTCGTTAAAAAAGCGCCAAACACTCACTCAACTTGTGATGCATTATTGAAGCATTAAAGGCTACTCTTCTTTGTTGTAACTATGTTTTTATCCCTCATTACAACTTTACAACACATTAAAACGATCTTCTAACTTGGGAACTCAGATCTCCTGACACACATGAATGCGGCATATCTGCCGAAGGTGCTTCGTGGAAGTGTTACCTCATATGCCGATCCCTTCCAAAGTAATGTGCATAAATTACCATATTAAGGAGCCATGTGCAGATTGTTTTATACAGAGTGAATAGAGTAATAAAACCATATTAAATAGGCACATTCTGTAGATTATGCTACGTAGACTTGAAACTCCAAAGTATTTTTTATTTCATTAAAAAAAAAAATTTTTTCATTTTTTTTTTTTATTATGTGTCTGGCGATGAATATGCAATCAGATTAAAGATTTCAGGTGGAACTCAATTGTTTTTTTTTTTTTACATTAATTGAAGTCAATGTAATCCAGTGTATTTATTTTGATTCGTTTTATTTGTTTATTAATTTTCACAATAAGATAAACAACAGTCATGAGCCAAGCTAAGGCTAGCCCGCTAAAGCTAACATACCACTTGTTCTTGTGTTTAGCCAACAGAGGCAGTCGGCGACTGGCGCAAGAACATCGAGGACAAGGCTGACAGGAAGAAGATGTTTGAGACCTCCTAAAACCAAAACAACAACAAACAAAAATAATAATAAATCTGGACAAATATTTATGACTTTTATTCTCATCTTCATACAAAACATTTTTTCCATTGGACAAAGCATTTTTTCTCTTCCCTGTTATTTCTTTGTTTTCTTTCTTTCTTTCTTTCTTTCTTTCTTTCTTTCTTTCTTTCTTTCTTTCTTTCTTTCTTTCTTTCTTTCGTTCTTTCGTTCTTTCTTTCTTTCTTTCTCTCTTTCTTTCTTTCTTTCTTTCTTTCTTTCTTTCTTTCTTTCTTTCTTTCTTTCTTTCTTTCTTTCTTTCTTTAAAATAATTCATATAATTCCATCTGAGATAAAATTACATTGTTTAGTTATTTTTAAATTTGCCACAATTAATCGAAAGTATCATTGGAAGAAAAAGTATAAGCGTCAAAACCTATATTTAATATAAGTATAAATGAAAAAATAGTTATAGAAATAATTAGATTTTTTTAAAATCTAATTCGGAAATTAACATTTCTAGGATCCTTTAAGGTTGCGTAATAATTGAATTAAAAATTGTATAAAAATGAGAACAAAAAAATCATTACAAGTAAACTACGTAGCCCCTCAAAACATTTCTTATACATTAGAATCAAATAACTGGCCACAAAACTTGCATTTAAAAGTGAATGAAAACAGCAGGATGTGAAAACATTAAAATGTCTGTTGAGTCTGACAGGAGTGTCTCAGTTAGAGGAAGGAGAGCCGCGGGGGTGGGGGTCATGGTGGTCCGAGCTTGGGTATATTTCAGGAGCTCGCGGGCCCATTGGCCTTCCCAGGAATCTGCTTCCATAACGAGGACGCACACATTCTTGTCACGCCGCATATATAAATGCACAGAGGATGGCTTCTCTGAGGATTTGGCAGCGTCTCCACTTCCTGGTCCTCTTTATCCTTCTTCCCGGCCACTCAGGTGAGCTCCAAAATTCACTGGTTGCACCTGCACCTGTCTGTTGAATACATTTTTCCCCTTGTTTTCCCCCCAAAAAAGCCTTTCAACTTTGGCCTAAGGGGTCACCAACCTGTTTTGAGACATGTACCAGTTTCACATCAAGACTTTTATTACCCTGAATGTCGTTTCAATCAATGGTTGATCCAGAACCGGTGTGTTTTGTTTTTCCTATGCTTTTTGAAAATGACTTCATGCCACCTGAGCCTTGAACCTTTTCTTTTCTTTTTTTTTTTTTTTTTTTTTTAAAATAGCCGTGTCCAATACTGTCAAATACTACTACGTATTACCCTGAATTTAAGTTATTGCGATTAATGGATTTCCTGAGCTGTTTTCTGTCTTGATGAGCCAGTTGTTTATTCTCTTGGTATTTGTTGTATTTCTTGCTTGCACTCTGTTTTCAAGCAGTTTTAATTACTTCAATGCAATATTTGCAAGTAAGTCTGTCCGCACATAGGGCAAAGATTAGGCCAGGTCAGTGCATTAGAGTCAACTAGGAGTGTCAATGATGTCAAATGAATGAAAGCAGCTTGGATTTTTGAAAAAGCTCAATAAGATTTATGAATTATTTTTTTTTACTCATTTTGTGGCTTATTGTAAGATGAACATTTTTGTGTTAATTCTTTTTAAAATAGTGCTTCGATCAGAAATTGATCAATAAAATAGTTTCTGCTGTTGGGATCCATCAGTATTTCTCCACTTGGATCACTATGATGACTTGGAATTTTCCACAAAGTTGTGCACATTTATCACAGCTCCAATTTGACCGAGCAAAACCTCTCATGGAGAGAAAGCTGGAATGAAGATTGTTAGCAAACCCAATGACTTTTGACGAGGTGATTATTCAGCAAAAATGGGTGAAATTTCACTTGTCGTCATATACCGAGTATGTGGTTCGTAATTTATCTCAAAGATGTTCAGAGTGCATTTAGGATCCTACTTGTTTTTAGTTTTTCACTTATTTCTTTTTAAAATCTTACCTTACATATTTATTATCTGTCTTGTCATCAATTATTTTATTTTTTAAAACTCTATTTCTATCTGATTTTAATTACAATTTACATTTCAGGGATTTTGGCGTTTTTATTTTTTTAATGTATTTTTGTACTCTTTTTATTTCATTTGTTTATTTTAATTTATTAATTTTTTAATGTAGGCATTTATTTTTCCAAAGGTTGTTGATGTATTTTTTGGAATTAAATTCAACAAATCAAGGAGTAGAACATTGTGATTTTGTAGAATTTTTGGGGTAGAGGGCTCAAAGAAACAGTTGTTGAAGCTTGTCCAGATGTGACACCTGATGCCAAGTGTCCCAGTTTAGTGCTCGGGTGTGCTGGGATCACATTCCCACCCGAAAATGTCGCTGTACATCAATCAACACAACATGCTGATTTCAGCATTCATGATGATGTGCGTCATGTTTCATAAATCTTTTATTTTTCTATTTCATGTGTGCAGCTGCTGAGACGCACCACACGGCAACATGTCAGAGTGAGTCACGTTGTCATGGCAGTCCCAGTTCTGTGTGTATATGGTGTGTTGGTTATATTATTGAATGTTTTTTTCATCCTATATTTTGGCAGGAAAAAAATGAACTCGAGCCGCAGGCATCACCTCAAGGTGACATCATTTTTGATATCGTACTGTTGGTATTTTCTTTTTCATTTAAAAAGAAATCGTGATTAGCACCAAAGCACTGTGTAGTAAAATTAAAATGGAATAAACAACAATAAATACAGCTTAAAAATTTTTTTGTTTCAATTATTTATTTTGCAGTTACTTTTTTTTTTAGTTTCCTTTGAGTAATGAAATAAAGTTATAATTAAAATTATTGAATTTACTGATATACTGTATATACCGTAATTTTTGGACTATAAGCCGCTACTTTTCTCCCCATGCAGCTTATTTGTTGATTTATTTGGGTTTAAAGGTAACACTTTATTTGACAGCGGCGTCATAAGACTGTCATAAGACTGTCATATCTATAATATGACACTGTCATGGACATTAATGAATGCTCATGACGGATGTCATTAAGTGATACCCGGCAAATTTTGTCACTACCTTCATTTATGTCCAGCTCGGATATTTTACATCCATTCAAAAGTGAGATAATCAGTCTTATGACGCCGCTGTCAAATAAAGTATACCGGTTAACATCTTTTGGTATCCCATAATACAGTGAGGACAGCTGCAGCTTGCAGTCAGGTGAAGCAAATCTATGAAAAAATAGCGTTTTCATGTCAAATTTTGTGGATGGCGGCTTATAGTTACTGTAAGTGCACCTGATAGCCTGAAAAAAAACAAGGGTTACTTATACTGCTTCATTAACTAGTTGTTAATTAGTTGTAAGCCAATATAATACAATTAAATGAATTGTATATATTCGACATAATGATATACTATTTCATATAACCATTATAGCAAGAATTTAAAAAAATTAATAAGTAGCTTTACATATCTGAGACGTACTCTGGTTTAAAAAAATCTTCCTTAATCTTAATATTGCCCAACAATGGGTTGTTGTTGTTGCAGAGTCTGATCCTGCAGATTGCTTTTAGCTGGCTGGAAGATGAGAAAAAAGCTTTGGCCGAGCAGAAGAAAGCTCACATGGCTGAGAATTGTCCCCCTCCCGACTTGAGTGGAGATCAGGCCGCGCTTATGGTGAGTGCTTAATAAGGCATTACCATAACTTCTTGTCTGTAGTACTCAATTTTACGTTATAAGCACCCTATAAATTACCCTTGGAGAGTTGATTTTCATTTAATCATAACTAATTCCCTCCCTCGATTTTGCTAGTTACCATACTCAATCATGGAAGTATATATTATCTACATAGTTGAAAGATTTTTGTGTACAGAGAAGTTCTCTTCTCTTCCTAACAGCTTCTACACGCCAGATTTGTCCCAACATTTATGTTTGGTAGGAGAAGGGCAGTGTATGGTGGCATGGGTTGTTCCGACCTTTCCGTCTATTTTACTCTGACAGACATGCTCTTCTGATTTTGTGTTAATTGATCAAACCTGTGTGAGAGGGGCAATTATTTTACAAACTTTCAAAGGGACGCCCGGGTAAGATATTTTAATGCATATTGTTGTCATAGAGGTGTCCCTCCAATTGTATGTCCATTAATGAAACTGTTCGACAGTAGCTATTTTATTTGAAATTTGTTTTGGGATACCCACATATCCCTTATCAAAGTTAGGCATCATTTTGCAGGACAAATTACATATCTGTCAAGTTGTACTGTTTCAGCGTAATTTGTACAAGTGATCAATGATTTTTAAATGTGTACGCTGTATGTTCAAAATCTGTACGTTTTTCGTGCATTGTTTTTTTTCTCCGTTCGGATTTTGTCACCGTTTCGGCAACGAGACAATGTGCATTACCATGCATTACTACTTTGGTTGAATGACGCGGGAGTGGGAAGAGGTGGGAAGAGTGTTGTGACGCTGTCGAAAATGCGATGCTAGGCTAGGTGGCTCCAATATTTCCTAACTGTAGCCGACAGCCTACAATCTACGCCCACTTGATGCTACACTTGATAACTTATGCACATAAAACTAGATGCAACTCAGCGGCGTTAGTAAACAGTAAACGCCATCATAAAGCAGTAGACTTCTCATAAAGGCTCTGTTGAAGCAAACCTAAGTAACTTTTTATCTAAAAGTCTCCTAAATCGGCAAAATTTTGACTTGACTCTAAATGATGAAACAGTTTTAAAACTTTCACATGTCGAAAGTAGACAGAAGGGAAGTAATGCAAAAACAATTTTAACAAATTTACAATTTTAGCAATTTTTACAACTTTAACGGTTGATTCACAACATTACATGACTTCCAAACGTTACTATTTATTTATTTTTTTTAATTAAAAATAAAACATGAAAGAAAACACCAGTTACGAAGTAACTAATTACTCTTACATTCAAGTAATTGAGTTACTAACTCAATTACTTTTTGGGAGAAGTAATTTGTAACTTTAATTAATTACTTTTTTAAGATTAACAACACTGTTCATAAAGATGCAGTCTGCAGAATGAAAAGCTAAAGTGTCCTCCATAGTTATTGGCACCCCTGAAAGAGATGTGTTTTTTAGCTTCTCATAATTTCCCCCCCCCCAAATAATATGGGACCTTAATAGAAAAAAAGAGAAAAATCCAACCTTCCGTACAAGCGCATTCATTTAGTGAAAAAAATCCCACATAAAGAAATAATTATTTGACATCAAATAATGTGTGTCACAATTATTAGCACCCCTGGTGCTAATACTTCGTACAACCCCCTTTTGCCAAAAAAACAAGGTCTGAGGACTGAGATGGCCATGGGAGGAGCTTGATTTCGTGTCTGGTGAACCATTTCTGTGTAGATGTAGCCATATGTTTAGGGTCATTGTCTTGCTGAAAGACCTAGTGACGACCCATCTTCAGCTTTCGGGCAGAGGGCAACAGATTTTGTGCATCTTTCGTGGCACCCCAGACCCACTTAGAGTGTTTGTTGCCAAAAGCTCAATCTTGATCTCATCTGACCAAAGCACATGGTCCTAGTTGAAGCCTGGGACCGTGTGTATTTTTGTGTGAGTCTTAGTGGGTCTGGCGTGCCATGAAAGATGCGCATGCTGAAAAGCACCTCATACCCACTGTGAAGTATGGGGGTGGGTCAGTGATGCTGTGGGGCTGTTTCGCTTCCAAAGGCACTGGGAACCTTGTTAGGGTGCATGGCATCATGAATGCTTTGAAATACCAGGACATTTTAAATCAAAATCTGTTGCCCTCTGCCCGAAAGCTGAAGATGGGTCGTCACTGGGTCTTTCAGCAAGACAATGACCCCATTTTTTCCAAAATATTTTTTAAATCCAACATTTATTTTATAATTTATACAAGTTCCACAGTTTCACTATCAGATTCCAGCCTTGAAGTTGAGCTAAATTAGCTTTGGTTTTGTCATGTTCAGGATGTGTGCAGGAAACTCCACGCCGCTATCGACAAGCTCGATGAAGAGCGCTACGACGCCGAGGCCAAAGTGAACAAAACCAACAAGGAGGTAAAAGAGTGCGTCCAAACGAGAGCAAAGAGGAAAGTGATGACTGCTTTATTCGTTACGTAGATTGAGGACCTGAACATCAAGGTAGTGGACTTGCGTGGCGTGAAGAAACCGGCCCTGAAGAAGGTGCGCATGTCGGCTGACTCCATGCTGAAGGCACTGCTGGGCTCCAAGCACACTGTCAACATGGAGCTCAGAGCCAACCTCAAACAAGTCAAGAAAGAAGTAAAGGAGGAGGTGAGACAGGTTTACAGTAGCATTCCTCTTGTCCTCAAGCGCAACAGCAAAGCAAGAGCTATCGACAAGGCCCATCCATCCATCCATCCATCCATCCATCCATCCATCCATCCATCCATCCATCCATCCATCCATCCATCCATCCATCCATCCATCCATCCATCCATCCATCCATCCATCCATCCATCCATCCATCCATCCATCCATCCATCCATAAAATCAAGATAGCTAACAATCTCTGTACAGTATCTGTTTATACATTTATCCTTTGTTCATCCATAATCAATCTATAAAAACACTCAACACCCCATCTAACTACCGCATCCACATATCCATCATCCAGCGCCCATCTACCTATTCATCTGTCTATCTATACATCCACCATCCATCTCTCAACCATTCTTTATCAATCATCCATTCACCATGAGCTCCTTATACATTCATCATCCCACTATGCAACCATGAAACTAGCCATCATCTATCCCATTAATCCCATGTGTCCCTGCATCATCTGTCAATTCATGAATTTGTCAATATACAATAGCCATTAATTCATTTATCTATTCACCAAGACAGCCCTCTCACATCTATCCATTATCCATCTGTGTGTACTGTATGTACAGTGTAAACAGCAATTATGTTTGAATATTTCCCTCTGTTTTCATGTGGATTCAGCCTACAGAGGCAGTGGGCGACTGGCGTAAGAACATCGAGGACAAAGCTGACAGGAAGAAGATGTTCGAGAGTTCCTAAGTGGATTTTTTTTGTCTTCCTGGTGTTTATATGAACTTCCAATGTGTTCTGGTAGAAGGTTATCTCATATGAGAGGACTCCTCGTTATTTTTTTCATTTTCTGATGAAAAGGTCTTCACATTCTCACTCAAACTACACAATAAAGTTTTCATAGTTGGGTTTGTTTATGTCTTTTCTTAATATATCTCAATTTATATAGACACACCATATCTGCCAAATCTGTCCTTTAGTAATCAGTCATGCGGTGTTGTTTTTCTCAACAATGACTATAACGAAAATATTTCGTCGACGAACGATTTTTTCATGACGATGACCAGATGATAACAGGCTAAAAATGTGCCTTAGGAGACTAAAACCTAATTACACGAATGCTAGTTTTTGTCAAATGAGACAAGAACGAGATGAAAATTCGCCATAGTTTCTGTCACATGATCGCAATCATGCAATCAGCATCTTACATGCTGCGCCACCCCACCTAACCGTCTAGTCTAGTGTCCTCTCCAGTCTCCTCATTGCTTGTTTTGAAACACACACAGTAGGATTTGTCTTATTATCTCGGCAAGAGAGAATATGCAATGTTCCTTTAGCCTTTAAAGGTCTTTGCTGAGTGATCATCACAGACTAAATATAACGCGTAGCATTAGCATAGAAAAATAATTGAAAATAATGTAGCCTACTGTTTTATATCTGCTGAGTGTGTATTATCACGATAGTTTAGACGAAAAATATTGAGTAAACGTCAACTAAAACTAGACGAAATTTGTCTGTCTTCGTCAACAAAAACTAGACAAAGACAAACACATTTTGAAATGACTAAAATATGATTACGACCAATAAATATTATCGTCCAAAAGACTTAGACTAAGACGAAAATTAATAGGGCTGTCAAAAACAACACTGCACCCATGGAACCACGGAGCCTTATCTTAGTTTTAAGAAAATGCTGCCATTTTTTGCCAAAATCACATATGTGGATTCATGAATGACGTTGATTGCATGACATAATTAGTGATTTAAGATGATTTTCAGGGTGGTATGGTTGGTGGTGGCAACAGTACATCACAGTAAATTCAACTACTACTTGAAACATCTGAGAATAGCTAGGAGTCAGGTTTCTTCCTTACACAGACCAAGGTTATGGAATTTTCATTAACAATTCATGTTTTTTTCCTAAAAAGAGCCGCACAAAAAACCCCAATTTCCATATACCGTATTTTTCGGACTATAAGTCGCACCCGAGTATAAGTCGCACCAGCCATAAAATGCCCAACGAAGAGGAAAAAAACATATATATATATCGCACCGGAGTATAAGTCACATGGGGGAAATTTACTTGATAAAATCCAACATACAGAACAGATATGTCATCTTGAAAGGCAATTGAAAATAAAAATACAATACAGAACAACATGCTGAATAAGTGTACAGTATGATAATGTTACATGATGCATGAACAACTAAATGCGAACGTGGCCTGTATATTAATGTAACATAGCTATTAAGAGTTATTCAGATAACTATAGCATAAAGAACATGCCAACAAGTTTACCAAACCAATGATATAATAATGTGTTAATAATTTCACACATAAGTCTCTCCAGAGTATAAGTCGCACCCCTAGCCAAACTATGAAAAAAACTGCGACTTATAGTCCGAAAAATATGGTAGTTTATGTACGTTCAGCGTCACTCCGTTCCGAACGACACAACAAATAGGTTTCTATTTTAATCAATAACAAGTGTTCCACATCATCCACTCAGCTCCGATCTGGATATGCTTGAGTCCGTCCTTTTCGGTCCATCAAACAAAAAATATGGATTAGGTCTATTTTCTGGTCGGTCAACCTGCGGCCGGATCAAGTCCTGCTGTTTAGCAGGCACCAAGCAGGAAATAGAACGTGCTCTGCTCCATTTTGTGCATGCGTACGCAGGTGTACAGACAGGATGAGGGACGTATGCAGTGGGCATTGGGCAACGCAGACCGTCCAAAACGGATTGAAGCTGTGCTCTGATGGACTTTGTGGGATTTCGGTTTAAGACAGAACTGGCAACTACATCATATTCTCACATCTTCATTGCCAAAGTAAAAAGTCTTAACAACCGTAGTTTTTGTAACAATCAGTTGCTAAGTTTTAAGCTTTTCTTTTTATTTAATTGTAGAAGATTTATAAGTAAAAAGTTACACTTTAAGAAATTAGAGCACATATACAACAAAGTTTTCACATTTTGTGTTTAGTTCACCTATGAGTGTATACATATTTATAGGTACAAATACTCAGTACATTGTGTGCCATAAAATGGTTGCTTCTAACCATACTGACTGAATTCCTGTTAAAATCTTTTGTGGAGACTTTTTGGTCCATCCTGTTATGAAAGACAACAACATTTTCTCATGATTGAATAAGTTGGTCTTGGAAACTCATTTTCATTAATGTCCATTTTTACTCCTGAGTGCGTCCTGAAAGCAAAATGGCTGACCTTCAGTTCAATTTCATGCACGGGTCCTCTAGTCTATTGTCTCTATCATGTTACTACGGATATGCCTGTCCAATTTCTTGTCCATTCATTGGTGAAGGACTAATAATAGAATTCGAATGGCGCAATAGGGAGAGTTCGCCCAAAATTACTTCAAAGCAAAACCCTTATGTCTTTTATATGATCATGACAGACATGTTGTCCCAATGTCATGTTTGTGAGACTTGTGTTTGGAGAAGTTAATATCCCCCGACATTTCCAAGCCGACCAATTTCCGGATCAGTTTGTGGTATGGGTCCTTGAGACCTTTCCATCTATCTTGTTAAGATAGACATGCCCACCTGATTTAATGTTAATTGATCAAACTAGTGTTGAAGGGGAGATATTTTTATGCATACTGTTATTATAGAGGCGTCTTTCCAATAGCAAGTTCGTTGATGAAACTGTCTGACAGTTCCTATTTTATTTTATTTGTTGAGGATAGCCACATACTGTATGTGGGACCTTTATCAAATTTAGGCATCATTTTGCAGGATAAATAAGATCATATTTCATTTTAAAATCCTCAAAAATATGCAATGGTACCCCTGCATGGAACGTTGCAAAGCACAGCCTAAGATACGACAAGAAGGAAAAGATTGATCCACCGCAGGTGGTCTAGAGTACCAGGGAAACTGATACACATGAGCGCACACACGCAATCCTCCCAACGCCCATGAGAGAGTGAGAGTATGAATGTATAGTACATATTATTTATACATAATTTTATTTATGTTATTTATATTATTAATATTTTATTTGTTTCAAACTATGTTTTAATGTTCTAATGATAACATGCATTTATAGGTTTTTATATACACTAAGTAATATTCTATTTACAGGGAAAAAAAGTATGTTAAAAATGGGGTGGCAGGTGACAATACTTTGCGGTTTTTCACTTTACGTGGTTGGTTCTGGTCTCCATTAACAGCAGTAATTAGTTGTTCCTTACATGGTAGTGGTCTGCCAGGTGTCCAAGGTTCTAAGGTTTCCACCACAATCTAACTTTAACTTACTTGTTGGCTCCCTGGAAGAGGAGGAAGCAAACGTTGGAGGGTGTGAGGAGACACCTCTAGGTTATATTTGGACTTTCAGATTCCGTCAGCACTTTTACTCTCAACACTTGACTTTTACACCCAGAAGCTTCAGCTTCATTCTCCAGTGGTCCAGTCGTGTTGAAGTACAACTTTATTATTAAACTTCACAGACCTTCACAGTGATGGAATGTCTTGACATGTCGTCTTTAAAAGATTGGTTGCTGTTTGTTTGTTTGCGTGTTTGTTTGTTTGGTTGTTTTTGTTTTTTTACATTACAAAGATTCTTCGGAGATAACGTAATTCATAAAAATGTGGCCAGAGGGTTTTGATGAGTTTTTTTTTTTTTCTTTTTATCGGGGTGGAACACGTTCATGAGACAAAAACCTCTACCTGGAGTTTGCTTTTGAAGGATCCTTGAAAATGGCCACCTCAAAGTCAAATTTTGCAAGTCAACTCAACTTGTTATAAATCATTTCATTTCGGGCATTGAGAACTTTTGTGAATTTTCTCGTGATATACGAGTCGAAGAACGAGTCCAATAATTTGCCCAATTTGTCGTTTACCCATGCTATCAAATTTAAAATCAAATTGTCTTCAGGCGGTGAAGAAAAAAAAGACTATAGACTGAGGAACTAATTAATTTCCCTGGCACACTTGGACCTCATATCTGTGCTAGCTATTAACTTGGACTTACCCGTGACTTCGTATTTCAAAATCTTCTTGAGCTTTCAGGAAAGCATACGCGTAGAGAAAGCATGAGCGCAGAGGTTTCCAATTCCCTACATGCTGCATGCATACCCATCTCGAATGTTCTCCGGATGAGCCCCCTTGGGGGTTCAAACACATCTGGAAAGGTTAAAGTTCAAATATGTGGTTACATAAGCAGCACATCTGGGTCAGTCAGGCCTCAGATAATTCTAGTTCAAAGGGCCGGAGAGTCTATCAGATAATTTATTATGTGCACCATCCAGAGGAAAAACACTTTTGCGCAGTAAGATTTTGCAATAACTTGGCAAGAGAGGCACCCCGTTCAAGGAAGACACGTGGATTTTCGACCGCATTTATAGAGACATGTCGTTTTTGGCCAGTAGAGGACGTATTTTCTCTACTGTTGATATGTGTCAGGCTGCTCTTGTTCTGCTGTCTCTCCACAACCACAAAAAGGGTCATACTGGCAGTGTTGCTAATCTTACTGAAAAAAAAGTAATTAATTATAGTTACAAATTACTTCTCCCAAAAAGTAATTGCGCTACTAACTCAATTACCTGAATGTAAGAGTAATCAGTTACTTGGCAAAGTAATTGGTGATAATTACTTTTTTTTTTTCTCAAAAAAAAAAACAAACAAACAAAACAAAACAAAAAAAAAAAACATTGGCCACACAATGTGAAGTTTTTTGTGGAGGTTTTTGGTACAATTGGCCCGAGCCCAATTCTTTACCCTAATTTACCCTTTACCCTGAATCAACTGTTAAAAGTTGTTAAAATTGCTCCCATTATTGCATTAGTTCCCTTCTCTCTACTTTCGACATATGAAAGTTTTAAAACTGTTTCATCATTTAAAGATAGATTCAAGTCAAGATTTTGCCGATTTAGAAGTATTTTAGATAAAAAGTTTCTTCAGTTCGCGAGGAAGGTTCTCTACAACAGAGCCGTCCTAAAAAGCCTACTGCTTTAAGATGGCGGCTGTCATTTTGCATTTAGTTATATCTATATACAGTACATGGGATATCTACCATGTCTACCATATCTACCATAACATGCGGGCGTAGTTTGTCCGGCTATCGGCTACAACATGTATTATTGGAGCTACCTAGCATCGCGTTTGCTCGGCGTCACAACTTTCTTGCCTCCTCCCCACTCCTGCTCTGCTCTGTCGTCTCGGTGAGTCCGTCTCCCTCAGACTTTTCGACCAATATAGTAACGCATAGTAACGCATGCCTTTCCGTCCTCAGTAACGGTAACGGCGTTGCCAAGATGAGAAAAGTAATTAATTAGATTACCCACTACTGAAAAAAATACCGCCGTTAGTAACGCCGTTATATTTTAACGCCGTTATTAACAACACTGCAAACTGGTCACAAACATAGCATCGCAGTACAACTAAATATTGTCATGTAAAGGAAAAGATGCAAAACACCGTGGAGGAGCTTAAGGCCAGTCATATTACAACAACATTCAGGAGCAGGAGACAATTACTGGGCATTGAGAAGGTCCCACACACTTAGCTGGAGATGGTGGAAAACAACATGGTGGAAATCCATCACACGTAGTAACTCCTTCGATTAGGTGAAGTCACACTCTGGTTGATTAGCACAGGCAGTGAAACGTGTAGAAACAGACGATGTGAACCAGGGATCAGTGCGGACAAGTGGAAAATGTACACTGCTCCAAAGTGGGTCCAACCTGGGATCCTTCACAAATCAGCAGCATGGAACATCTGCTGGCTGTGAAAACAATTGTCCTTTGGTGTTTTCTACTGCAAAAATATTGCAGTGAATACCCTTCAGAATCTATTGTGTTAAATGTCTTCTCAAACTTTGTGAATGTACATGAATTTTCTGTATCTGCAGTAATTATTTTCCCACAATGCTTCTGGTGTCAACAAGAACATCGTCAGATCTTTGGAGCCATTACTTAATGTTCCCTCCTCTTATAAGTGGATCTCTTGTTACATCATCTGGTGCTGAAGTCACTTTACATACTGATTAAGTTCACTAAAAATTGATCTAAATCCACTTAGATGGCTTGTTGACCCTTGGAGGTTAAGTTTGACAAGAGTTATCCCCTGATATTATCTGATTGGCTGCAAAGGGGAAGATGTGAAAGCAACTTCATGAATATTTTAATGTATGTATGTTGTGTGTGTGGACACTGCTCAAAAAATAAAATACGTGTTCCTTTTTCTTTTGAAGCATTGCCAATATTTACAGTGTATACTGTATATTTGTGTTAAAAATCAAAATAACCACTGTTGCAGTGTGTTGAAGGAAGCCTGATTTTGCACCTCTCTTTAAAATAAACAGCCAAAAGAATTGTTGTCTTGTGTGGCAGATTCATTTTCTATTTTTAATTTGTCCGTTTTACCCTAGAGACCCCCATTTACAGACACTGCGCAACCGCTTTTGTTTCAAACCAGCTATAAAAAGAGGTTAATTATTTTTATCACTCGAAATGTCTATCATTTTTAGGCTACAATCGTTAATTGATGTCTAGTATTTAGTTTAAAAAAAAAAAAGACTTTAAAAAATTATTCACTCGCATATTTCAAAATTTTAAACAAATTATGCCACAATGAAAAAAATTGTGTTTAAACAGGTTACGGATATCTACCTCATAACTATCGCTTAATTGTATTTTTTGGGGTTACTGTCGCATTTCCCCCGATATTTTAAATGAGGAATAATCGATCCGAACAAGGAAAAATTTTGAAAAAAAAGCGTTTAAAAATCTCGACCAATCCTTGATGTCTGCGAATTTTGCATTATGACCGTTGTTATATTACCGCGTTTCACCCATAAAATCCCCAAAAAGTCCAGCTGTGGCCATTCACAGCTGTGTCTTGACACTCGGTGAGACATGCTACGCAGAGCTTTTGAAACAAAACAAGGTAAGTACCCGATAATATCTCGTTAAAATCACGGTGTCTTTAATTATGCTCTCTCCTCCTCTCAAGTCACCTAAATGTTTTCCGCCATATACACTTAAAGGTGAACTAAACCCAAAACGTGAAACTTTTTTTTAATAGTGTCACTGTTAGGGTGTGCGTGAGCAGGAAGGGATCCTAGTGCAGACAAACGGGTTCTGGCAAGTAGTATTTTATTAGCGATTTTGAGAAAGAGCATGGTGGGTGGAAGTTTGCTTGGCTCGGGGTAGTTGAGCTGACGAGGAGGCTCGGAAGGGAGGCAGGTGTGGAATCCGATGAAGGGCCCGCAGAAAACAGGACCTGGGACGAAAGCAAGGTAGTCGTGAGCCAGTGAGCAAAGATATCATGTAAGGAATGCGAGATACAACTGACGTGAGTAACCGACGAGTTGATCGGGAGACGAGGTGGTGGCATCCTCTGGATTATAAAACGGCTGATTGGTATTGCCAGCAGCTGTGACCGCTCCACCAGTCTGGCGTCCAACCTGCAAATAGATAAAAACACTCACACCTACCAAAGGTGGGTCAGGTCTTAGGAGGGCGGGGCCGAGGCCCTAACAGTCACTCTGTTTCCCCACGATTTAACTATTACCTGTAGCACTCATAAACTGATTAAATTCGGTCTTTGGTTGGCTCAGCATTCACCTGGAGCCAAAAACATTTGGATTTAGCGTAAACGCCTGCTCGTGGATTAAAACTACTCTCCTCTTTAGCTCTACCTTACTAGCCTAGCTTAACCGAGCCATAGCTATCCCTCTGCCTTCTCCTTCCCGTCTTTTCTGCTCAGTGTCCTGTATGTACAGCGAGCACCCTGGCTCTTTTACCGAGGATAGTAGCAGTTGTAGGAAGTGTAGTTTAGTGTCAGGGCTGGAGACCAGGGTTTCCGAGCTACAAACACAGCTCTGCACTCTAGAAACTGAAGCTAAACCTAGGTATAGCCAGGTAGTAGCAGGGTCCGCAGGTCGTGCTTGCAGTAGTAGGAATGCTAGCGTGGTTAGCCCCCCAGCGAGCCCTGTGCAGCCGGGGGTGACTAGGGACGGATTTGTGACTGTACGGGGGAAGCGCAGTGGTAAACGCACAACCTTAGTGCACCAGCAGCTTCACGTCAGCAACAGGTTTGATCCCCTCAGCGACACACCGGCTGAACCAGACACTCTCGTAATATGAAGCTCCAAAGTTAGAGACGTGAAGCACCCAGCGGTGTCTGTCAGGTGTTACCCAAGGGCCAGAGTCGGTGACATCGAAGGAAACCTTAGGCTTTTACAGCAGAGTAGGACCAGGTTCCGCCATATCATGATTCATGCAGGCGGTAACGACGCCCGGCGGAGACAATCTGAGGTGCTTAAATTGAACGTAGCCTCGGTGTGTAAACTTGCTAACTCGATGGCTGACACCGAAGCATTCTCTGGACCCCTGCCTAATTCGGTCAATGATGAGATGTACTCTAGGTTCTTATCATTTAACCGGTGGGGTCGAGATAGTGCCCAGAAAACGACAGTCTTTATTGACAGCTGGCGTGCGTTCTGGGGGAAGCCTGGGCTCTTACGCAGAGACGGCATTTATCCGACTTGGGAAGGTGCTTCTCTCTTAACTCGAAATGTGGCCGTTAAACTTAGTCTCACAAAGTGACACTTCAGAATGGGGGCCCGGGCGCAGAGTTGTAGTGTAAAACACTTCTCTGTTATTAGTAATCACTCGCCTCTTTTTGAGCTGTCACAAATCCAACATTCAGGACAGAAAATAGAGACTGTGTCAGTGTCTCGTATAGTGAAGAGTAAAATACTAATACTATAGGAATGAGACCAAAGAATTTAATAATAATAGCTCCTGATAGCAGGGAAAAGAGAGGAACTCCTAATAAACATATAAAATGCAAATCATTAAACATTAGGTCAAGCTTGCCCAAATCTCTGTTAGTAAATGACTTAATTGGGGATTATAATATTCATATTTTGGCCCTGACTGAAACTTGGTTTCAGCAGGATGACTTTGTAAGACTTACTGAATCCACACCTCCAAGTCACGTGAGCTTTCACACAGCTAGAAGCACTGGCTGAGGTAGAGGAGTGGCAGTAATATCACACTCTAATTTAGGTATGAGCCCAAAAAGTAAAGCTAATTACATTTATCACTCCTTTGAAAGTCTAATACTATCAATTATTGATGCTAACTGGAGGAACCAAAAACCAGTTCTTTTCAGAGTGCTCTATCGCCCTCCTGGTCCCTACTCACAGTTTTTGTTACAATTCTTTGACTTTTTATCCAGTATTTTTGCTAAACTGGGATAAAATTATAATTGCAGGGGATTTTAATATACATGTTGATGATGACGGTGACTCTCTTGGTAAGGCCTTTAATGACCTATTAGATGGGACTGGCTTCATTCAAAATGTAAATAAACCAACTCACAATCACAAGCACACCCTAGACCTGATCTTAACCTATGGTACTGAGATTAGTGACCTTATTGTCCACCCCCATACCCATAACCCCGTACTGTCAGATCATTTTCTAATTACCCTTCAGTTTGTACTTCAATATACTCCTACACTAGTGAATAACATTCAGATGAAAAGGATATTATGTGATTGCTCTGTCTCAGAGTATAAACAGATAATTCAGCCTATATTTGCCTCCATGTCGTCTGATTATGAAGGGAATGTGTCTGGTCCTGCTGTTAGTGATGAGTTTGTTGATAGTGTCATGTAGGCTTGCTACCCGTCCCTTGAAATACGGAACCGTTCCGTAATTGGGAATTAAAAGTTGCGTTCCGTATTGAACCAATACGGAACGCAGTTTATTCCGTATTTCACAATTGTCCCATGGGGCGACCCCGCGCGACCCGAGGCTCCGGTGGCGGGGAGTGGCAGGCGGCGGTGCGCCCAGCCCATGCACGTCTGTCACACACAAACAAACACCTCCTGCCCTCATGAGTGACCACTGAGCCAACAATAATGAACAAAAAAGGCAGGAGATATTAAAGACAGCAAAATAGTTATCTGCCTGCCTGCTGCTGTCTGCCCTGCACTGCGCTCCACTTTCGCGTTCGTTGCCTAGTTACCTCGCTCGCTCTGTTCAGCACACCGCCCTGCGCGTTTTCAAAACAAAAATGTCTTCTTCAGCAGCAGAAGCTCGGGACACCCCACCTCATCCTCAAAAGGGGAAACGTCTCCAAAACATACAGTGGAGTGGGAAGAGGGGAACCCGTGGCTCGATAGAGTCACTGATGATGATGATTATAAAGAGAACTGCAAGGCAGGCAGGAAAGTTTTTGCAGCGTCTCACGGAAGTGTAAAACAGCATGCTGCGGGGGACCTCCACAAACGGAATATAAGATCCCAGAAGAGCCTACGTCACAATTATTTGTACATGAAACATCCCCTGAGCTTGATTTGGTATGTTATTATGCTCTTGTATATGGATAACATATAGGCTATATTTATATTTACCTTCATACATCTTGCATTGATAGGAGCATAGCTGGGCTATTTCAGTTGCTACTATGGTTGATTATTTTCAGGAATGTTGATTTCTTTTTTTAAACATTTATTATCAGTCAATATGGTATGAATTTATGTACCCATAAAGAACATCATATTTTGTTACGCTAACTAATGCTACTCATTTGGAATCATTCCTAATAGATTAACAGCAAATAAACACTGAATAAATAGTCCTACTGCGGATATATACTATCTATTGATTGATAGTGAATTTGACATCGTCCCACTCCTACCCTCTAAATTACTGCAGCTGAGGTGACACAGGTATACCACACAGTAAAACGTAGCCAGCCAGAGCTACAATAGTGCTGACTGTGGACACAGGCTCAATCAGAAGATTTTTATGTGATTCCAAAATGGTGAAGAAAATGGCTTTGGGGAGAACAAAGCAAGAGGCACTGTTGAAACAAGTCCTGGGTCCAAAGGCAGTAGGTGATGTGCTCAAGATCTTAACGTCACCCATCCCATTCTCCATACAGACCGATGCCTCGAATAAATTGAGCAGGAAGATGCTTCCCCTTGCTGTCCAGTACTTCAGTCCAGAGTCTGGGCTCACCAACAAAATGCTGGACCTCATAGAGAATGCAGACGAGTCAGCTGCTGGAATTGTAGCTCTCCTGGAACATTCCCTTAAGAAATTTGGCTTGTCAATGGATCACGAGACCGGATTCAGTGCCGACAACAGAAATGTTAATTAAGATATTCACAACTTCGTTTTCACTAACCTGCAGAAAAAAATCAATCTGCTGCAAGAAAATGCCATGCCCACGCAGTGCACAATACAGTTTTCTCATCTAAAAATAGATACATTTCTATGCATTTTAGGAGTTTTGGGGATGCCCCCTTTTTTCGCCCGTAAGGCTTTGGGCGCGAGGGGGGCGTCCCTTATTTCTATTTCTGAAAGGTGGCAACCCTAGTGTCATGCTCACACTACAACTGCTCTGGATGTAGTGGATTCACCACTGTAGACCAAATCGATGTAACCTCAATCATTATGTCCTCTAAATCATCAGTGTCTCCTAGACCCAATCCCAACCAAACTTTTTAACCATGTTTATTTAAAACAAAACACAGGGCTAAATTAAATCTACATTTACTCACACACCAATTTCCTTTATTATAGTCCATCTACCCACAGGTCTTAGTGCATGCATATTGATTATCAAAGACTTGAGTAGACAAAGGGGGGTCATCTTGAAGTGTTCGTTATTTTTTTATGTACCAGGATGGATGTTCAAAACCTTTTTTAAAATGAGAAACTTAACGAAAATTTCAAAGGTCTCGAAAATGTCTATTTTTCACTCACCTGATATGAACAACTGTTAAGGTGTCAAAAATGCCCTCCTGTTCAAAAATGTTCTTCCCCCAGAAAATACCCATCAGCCTTACTATTCAGGCATGACCAATGAACAAAGTTTTAACAACAGTTCAATTGAGTGTAATTGCTTAGTCCTGCCCAGCGAATAAGTTTAATTGTCATAGTTAAACATGCTACAGGGATAAATGAAGAATTGATATCATTTAATCGTGTAATTTTAGAAACATACTATCATGATACATACAGAAGTTGTGTAAATTCCTTTGATATAAAATACTGATAAAATTATTAGTCCTACACAGCACTATACAGTACACATATCAGAAAATAATATACAGTGGACGCTAGCATCTTTGCAGCTCACAGTTTCTGATGCTGGCTCTCCTGGTGAAAGAAGCCCGAGTTTGTTCCTCAGATGGAATTCCAGGGGGTAAATTCTTGTGAGGCGGAGGAATTGAGTCCAGGTGATGAGTGCGAAGGTTTGAGGGTGGAAGTGGAGGTAGGGGTGCCTGTGTTTTGTGTGTGTGTGTGTGTGTGTGTGTAGGGTGAGGGCACTCAAAGGGTCATGGTTTGAGGATGAGGAAGAGTCTTTTTCTCTTTGAGTTGAAGGAAACTTTCGTCGTGTTTTTTCTCCCTAGAAACTTTCCACACAAATACCTACCATACTTTTAGGACGATAAGGCACACTTAAAATTCTTTAGTTTCCCCCCAAATTTACAATGCGCCTTGTAATCCAGTGCGCCTCATGTATGAATTATGGGTGCACTTAATGACCTCAAACCTATTTTGGTGTGTTTATTGTACTGCACACTTTTATCATTTTTCAAACTCCCAGAACAATAAAACTGTTATGTGGGGTGGGGGGCATAGAGGACCCAATAGCTGGGTAACAAGGTGGCAAAAACGCAAAGCCAATTCATGGTGGTGGAGAACTCAAGAAATACTTTAATGATAAGTAACAAAACTCAGGAGTAATAAGAAAAAAACAGGAATCGGAACTTACTAGGACAAGGATCAACAACACGAGGGCTTGGACGCAAAATAGACACTCTAAAACAGGGGCCCCCAACCTTTTTTGCACCACGGACCAGTGTTAGTTGGGTATTTTTTTCACGGACCGGTGTTCTGACAAATTTTGCAACCCATCAAAAATTGCGATGATGCGGTTCTGCGCATGCGCGTAACGTTAAACATGGCCGCAAAAGCAGCGATTCCAAAGTAAACACTACAAACTTTCTTTAAAGAAAGGAATATTAACTTACGTTTGATCATGGAAGGACATGTAGAAAAGTTCTCCTCAGATACATCCTGCCATGTTAGCTGCACACAACAACTCCACACCGCTCTCTCACCATTAACGACGTCACCTTGTCGTTAAGCATTCATTAAGAAGCCCGCTTCACAAAGATACGATGTTGGAAATTGTAGCAAGGTTTTCAATGCTCTCGTAGCGATGCCAGGATATTCCGGAATGACTTTAATCCAGAACCTCGGTTGAGTTGTTGTTTCAAATGTACGTTTAAGGTTGCCATCATTTGCGATCTCTACAAGCTGATCCTCCTGTTGTACAGACATGCTCGAATCACTCAGTTTATTCACAAACGGGTCACGAATCCACTCCTTCGCAGTTCGTGGGTCATCGAGGTTGTAGGCTCATCTTCTGGCCCATCTGGTGCCCTTTTTGCCGTAAAAAATATCTCCAAAGACGTCTGTTTTCCAGTCATCTTCGCTCGTGAGGGGCTAATTATTTCCGGGAACGAATGTGCAGCGCCCGCGGCCTTGTAATACGTTATTATCGAGGACAAGTGCCCATAGATATATTATATACACAAAACAAGATGTACTGCTAGCAGTCCAATCAATGGATTTCCATGATGACATTCTAATCTATCCTGTAGTATTATATCTAGAGTAGACAGGGATATTGGTGTGTTAAACAGGGGCACAGGGTTAATTCGGCCAGAATGCGGTCATTAATAAATTATTATTTCTAGACCGGTACCGGTCCGCGGCCCAGCAGATGGGGACAGACATTCGGATAGACACTTGGATAGACAATGACCCTACAAGAACTGACAGCACACGGGGAACTTAAATACAGACACGGGGTAACAAGACAATGAAGCACAGGTGGGTGACACAAGAGAAAGCGGATTGGTATGCACACAAGGAGCAGGACACAACAGGTGAAATCAATGGGTAATCACAATGACCAGACACACTAGGGCAAAATTTTAACAAAACTCAACTCAAGGCATGACAAAACAAATATTTTCATAAATATTACTTCATTCAACTCCCGTTACACTTATCGTGGCGGGGGTTACAGAGCCTACCCCGGCTAACTATGGGCAGTAACAGGATACACCTGGAATTGGTTGGTAGCCGCCAATAGCAGGTTAATAAATAAAACAATAATTACAATGCTAAAAGATGAAGAACAAATGACAAATGCAGAACAATGATGCGCACATGAACCTTATAATCACATGTCTGAAATATACAAAGCACTTTGTTTGATTTTCTGTATCATTTCTCCCGTACACTTGCCTCAAATTTGGAGGACAACATTTTAAAAGCATGGCTGCTTATTATGTCGATCGTGATATATCAGTCGATCGCAATGATAGTGTGGGTAGTTTGCGGCATCAAAAATGTAAGATACGTAGTTGCGTAGCTAATTACTATATGTTGTGTTTGAAACATCTGTGGTTATGCAACATACATAAACATAAGTTGTAAGAATCCTCAATAGATTTTTCAATAAATATATGTGTAGATCATTTTGACTTTGTCATTTCATTAGTAGATTGCAACATACATTGCTGCTGAGCTAATGGGTGAAACTGGCTTCAAGGACTGAATGTTTAAATCGCACAGCGCAAGCATCCCTGTAAACGCCCCCTTAAAATTCAGTTTATGACCAAAATGTCAGACTTCCTGTGGGCGCAGGTTGCAGTTTTATTCATTATAGACTTGAAAATCGAATTTCATTTTGCAGAAATAAAATTACCTCAGGAATAGAAACCTTTTTTTCAACTAAGTGGCCCAAAACTCTGGTAGACTATGTCTTTACAGTTATGATCTCTTACGACATTGGTGTAGGTCTCCTCATGATAGACATGCATGTTGCAATGTGCCACTCGCTTAAAGAGATCAATTTTTATAGACACTAGATACTGTACACAAATTCCCAAATATTTTCACTTTATTTTTTAAAAGGTGTTTTTTTTGTTGTTGTTGTTGGATGTTCTTTTTTGAGTCAAAGATAATTTAAGTCGTGTTTTTCCATGGAAATAATCTTTACACACCAAAAGCCTGCACACAAATTTGATTCTTTTTTCATATTTTGCCTTGTTGTGTCCTTTTGTTTTTGGTTTTTTATTTAGTTTTTGTCTTTAATTTTCTGATTTGTAGCCCTAGTCCAGGTTTTTTTGTTTTTGTTTTTTTTGTTTAAATATGAGTATTTATTTTGGTGCGTCAGAGCTGAGGCAGCCACATCAGGAGTCTGTCGCTTGCTCACTAGTTGTTTACGAGTCAGGACATGATCAACAGTCAGAGACAATGCGACTGCTCACCACTTGTGTCATATTTCAAATTTCTTATTTTGATTTTGTTTTCCCCTTCAGAAATTACTTTAAAAATATTTCTTTATTTGCTGTTCAAAATTGATCATTAGTTCATTAAATCTTGTGTCATAATTAATTTGCAATAATAAATAATAAATAAACTCTGGGCGTTCAATTTGATCGGTTGTTTTATTGTAGATCTGACAGTTATTCTCTACTCATTTTTTAATTGCACAATCTAAAACTCATCTATTTTTCCCTAGCATGTCTATTTTTCTCCAAAAATGAAAACTTCTCATTAAATTGTACACTTCCTATTCACCTCCTGTTCAAATTGTGGAACTTCCTGGTCAGTTTCCTTACCTGTGATGTTACTTCCTGAGAGTATAGAAGCACAGTCAGTGTGGTGTCAAAAGCCACTTTAGAGGCATACTTCTTTCAGAGTATGTGTGTGCGTTCATACAGGGGTGTGCATATGTGTGTTCTTGTCACACACGAGCACTTCAAATCGGGTGAACTTTTGTGACAACCAATTTCAACCCAGCCACTCAAAAAAAACCAAACAATTAAAACAAACACCAACAACAACAAAAATTGCACTTCTTGCATCTGCTTTCACTTGCAGCCAGATAAAAACGCAAGGGCTTTAGGGATAAATGTGGGAAGGGATCATCACTCTGGAAAGGAATCATCTTTCAACCCTGCCACCACACATACTCTCACACCAGCGTGCAAAAGACCAGAAGGATGCTGAGCTACTTTCAATGGAAACCACATGTAGGACAACAGAGGGGGGGATTGGGAGGGTGGTTCTGATGACTAAAACCTGCTCCCCCCTCCCTCTACCCTTGTCCCTCCCACCCTCCAACATTCCCGACACGCTGTGCAGGGGAGGGAAGAGAGTGAGTGGCAACAAAAGACCCAGCAGCAGCGTAAGCACAACATTACCGCGACGTAACCTCCGAAAAACCTCAGAAGAAGCAGCAGGACGGTGCAATATTTGGAACCACAGAATAACCCCAGGGGACTCTAGAAGAAAAACAGAAGTCGAAGAAGTAACCCAACACAATCTTCGGACAGTCGCAGCCTACAGCAAGGAACCCTAGAAGAACTCTGAAGATGTCCAATGCTCTGCTGAGGAGAAATTCCAGCAAACAGGGTCTCCAGAACCTCATAAGGTAAGTTCCAACTCTCGATCTGACTTTGTATGAATACATGCTCTCTGAAGAGTGAAAGGTAAAATTTCAAGCAGAACAGTGACTCAAATCTGATATTTTGCTTTTGTGAAAGCTCAAAGTATCAAACAACACAAATGGCACAAGTTCAGTTTGGGAGGAGCACTAGAATCTACCTGTGTCTCTTTTAAGTGTGATTTTCTGGGACCCATTTTGTTGGCCTACTTATGATTAGGAGTGCCTACCAAATTTTTTGGCTAAAGCAGAATTGAGGCCTGAAACTAATTTCTTGATATAAGGATGGCTGGAAATGAGCCCTAAAATGGGAGCTTTTCTATGAAATTCCAGGTGTCCTTTAGCTATCTGTTTATGTTTTTCTGAAACCTTTTGTGGACTTACAAATGATAGACATGTATACCAAATTAGTGTATTACTAAGCGTATGTAGTTTTGGGGACTGAATTTATTAATAGATTGATTTTTGTTCTCAGAAGTGGATTTGCACTGACTGGTTTCACAAATTCTATATTTGTGGTTTTGACTGGAGCTCTGGTAAGCTTTTGGGCGAGAGCTCTATCAAGTTAAAAGATTTTTTTTTTTTTGTAATTGACTGCACAGAAAATTTAGAAAGTGGAAGCAATACAGGCCAAAAGACCACTAAACGAGTGAAGAGGGGCCAAACAACAAAATTGGACATGTCCAGTATAGTTAATGCTTGAAATATTCAAAAATACTTGTTTACCAAAACCTGTGCATTTAAACATTTTAACATGGTTTCTTTAATTTTGGATACATTTTTTTGAGGGGTTGGTGCAAGAAAATGTTGATGTTTGTGGGTTTCAGAGCTCCTCCTGGGATTACTGGGAGGCTTCTGGGTCACAAAGGTTTTATGGTATGGGGGATTTGGAATGCTCAGTCAGGAGTACATGTTGATATCGATTTAGTGCAAAAACTGAGATTTTTTTTTGTTTGTAACAGTTTGAGGGAGCTGGACAGGAAATGGTACTGGTTTCAAAAGTTAAAAGGTTACTTGCTGAGGCGTTTACCATACCATCCCTAAGGAAAAAGTTCAAAAGAGAAACTGCAATTCGTCAAAATCTTGAACCCAACAACACAGTTGCTGGTTTTAATAGACTCAAAGTGAGGATATTTTTTAAACAAAGGAAATATTTAAAAATAATCAAATAACTGATCAACTAGAATTATAGGGTAATCTATTTACTGTGACTTAGCTGGATTAAAAACTGAGAAAGCCATGCAATTCTATCAAGAGCTTCTGAGTAGGTGTAACGTCATCTATAAACTCTACAGGGTGCTCATTTTCTTTTGCTTCAAGATCTACTTTTCAGGGAGACAACCTCCCGCGATCAACCTTAACAGCAGGTGGGGAGTGGGTAAAAAAAAAAAAAAAAAAAGTAAATGTACATAATAAATTGTGTTGTCTATCGACGTAACGGGTACCCCTGCTCTACGTCATCAGGACAGCAGACTATGAGTCATCAAGATGTCATCACCCTGCACGACTCATCTCGACTGCATGGTGGCATTAGCTCATCAATTTGCTAGTTTGAGTCATGTCTGAGCAATAAAAACAGGAGGCAGGGCTAAATGTCACTTTAAGTGTCACGTTTGTGATGATGTCATCACAAACCAGGAGCGAAATGGCTAATAGGTTTGGTTTCTCTGGCAACACAGTGATGTCATGTCAAAGGCATGGTGGTACGAGGATCTTTATCGCTCTCATTTTGACAAGTTTCAGACTGCTTTTATTTTAACATGCTGGAGGAGTAAAGTAGCTGAACAAACACAAGTGTGTGTTTATCTCAGCACAGTGATTATGTCATCGTTCAGGAAGCAGAACAACTGTAAACAGACTGAAACCTATGACCTGTCCATCCCACGCACACACACCTACACACACACGCAAATGCACAAACGATAGGGCAGATAAGTGCTGGAGGAATGTTTTTATATTTTTCGGTGGGGGTATCAGATTGATTGACAGGGGATTGAGACACCACCACCACCACCCGCCAAGCCCTTTCCTGCCTCTCATCCCGCTCAAACCCCCACCCAGCGTGTCTGTGAATAAAGGCAATGTGCGGCACACTTCCTGTTACCTTACTTCCTGTTTCCCCTAAAATGTTCAAGTGTTCAGTGGTACACATACATCTAAAATAGCATGTTACCATTTTATACTAAACAGCATTGGCATACCAACAAAATCTAAAAAGTACATTGTGGCAATATAAAAGCACATTAAATATTGGTATGTTTAGCCCAATAGCATTATTACACCAATAGGATTGTTGTTGTGCTTTTTATAGTTTGGCGTTAAAAGAATAAGCTGTTAGGTTTATAGGTTATATTTTAATGATTGATTAATTTTAACAAGCCTATCATTACCCGGCAAAACTTGAAATACATTTCTTTTTCTGTGAGAAATATTAATAAAATTATGACATCCCGAAAATGTAAAACATATGAACAAGTTTCCGAGGTACTTCGCTTTACTTCCGCATTTCTGCTCGTGACTTCCGTTTTATACTTTCTCCATCCAAAACAACGGTGGAGCTGAAGTAACATTACTCATCAAAATCCCTCAAAAAAGACAATTTGGAAATATCGCATTCATCTGCCATCATCACGAGATGGGAGGACAAAACGTTCAGGATGGCAGATGTCGGACCAAGCACGTGCCACCACAAAGACTGGGTGTTTATGTAGCCATGTTGCCGCTGGTGTTATGGAAGGTATGTTCTTCCTATCCCTGCAACACATGCTACTAGAATCTGCTGCTAGCCTGTCACTAATAAGTAGGATGACACAATTATGTAAACGCATAAATGCAAGTGTTACAGGTTTTTTGTTCGTTTGTGTAAGGGAGGACAAATTTGATGTGCCTCACAAAAACACTTACATACGTCGATGGACATATATTGAGACTACATGCGCTATACTTTGATGATGAAAGGCTCAACTTATGCTCCGCCTTCGTTAATATTTTACTAATAATTTTATAAATTGTGATTTATTGACCTGTTTTGCACATGCACCAATCCTTTTAAATAAAACATTAAATGGAATCATGTTGTCCAAATGTTATATTGCCATCAAAATATGCAACAAAAAAAGAATGATATACTATTTTTGTTTATAGAAACATACCTTGTAGTATTTCCTTGTAACAACAAAATCAGTGTCAGCCCTTCAGCATTCGGCAACTGTAATATTATTTGTAATTTCACCTCATTTTGGTCACTCAAGTGGCTGGCGTATCAATCTACACTTCACAAACACAAGCTGCAAGGGTTGCTATAATTTTGTCCATGAATGGTCAACGAAGTGATAAGAACAAACATGTGATCTTTTTGGTAGAGCCTTAGGTTTAAAGCACATCCTTAACTTTTTTTCTGCAACTGGTTTCAATTTAAGGCGTACGGCGTGGTAGATCCACACAAGATCAACACTGGCGCTTTGAAGCCGGACGCTGTTCAAAACATTTCACTTCCAATCATACATGTAGCCGCTTCCAGGAGTTCACGCACAGCACAGAAAGTCTCGGAGTCTCTACTACGTACTGCTGAATCCATTTTTGGAGATTCCGTGGGTTCCTCTGGTTTGATTTTGCAGTTTTAACTTTGTCAACACACTGCTTACTTCAACAAGCACTTTATGTTGTTCTGTCTAAACCGGAAGTTCGGAGCAGAAATTATCAAAGATGGCGCTGCCCATGTTTCGCTCAGGAAACTTGTCTATATTGTGTGTTTTCAGCTGAAAGGAACATTAGCCCATAATGCGTTAGAAAAACGAGAAATATGCTTTTTAGAGTTGTCAAGTTGTATGTCTCCTTGTGCCCTGCGATTGGCTGGCAACCAAAAAGCGGCATGGAAAATGAATGAATGAAAGTTGTGACAGTTTTGAATTTATGGGACAACCTCAGCGTGCAACGTGTATTACATGTAATATTGTTTTTCATCCTTATAGTATCATTGGGAAGATGATAACATGTCTTTAATGTCTTCACCAACTTGTCATACTTTTCGTCACTCCTGACGTCTTTCGTGTCTACGACAGTACCAACGAGCACAGACACGTCGTCGACAAACAAAACAGGTGTCCTTCAGAGAGGTTTCTGTAAGCCTGTGGAAGTGTTCTTTTTTTTTTCATTTCTTTCTTTCTTTCTTTCTTCTTTTTTTTTCTTCTTTTTTTTTTTTTTTTTTTTTTTTTTAAGAAACCTGGAATCCAGCTGTGCACCAACCTTGCCATCTCTGTTGCCTTTGCTTCCTGTCACTCACATTGGAAGGACAGAAGATGACAGGAAGTGGCGCTTACTTATAATGCTTTAAATGAGACACTAAATATTAACTCCTATATGTACAATATGTGTAATCCATGGGTGGGCCACTGGGTGGACATTATGGATTGCTTGATTAATCAAATTTTACTGTATATTAATGAATAGCTAGGTTTTTGGTGAGCACACGCTACTAACGTGTCACGAAGCCAACTAATCAGAGAGCTAGCAGAGGGCAAACAGCCAACCAGTGTACTTCCATCAGTTTTTTTCTCTGCGCGCTCAATTGAGCACATGCTACTAACGTGTCACAAAGCCAACCAATCAGAGAGCTAGCGTAAGTACACTGGTTGGCTGCTGCCCTCCAGTAGCTCTCTGATTGGTTGGCTTGGTGAGACGTTAGTAGTGTGTGCACAACTGAGTGCGAAGATAAAAAAATAAAAAAAATAAAAAAAACTGACGAGCGCAGGATTCAAGAAATTTAGCGAGATCAGGGGGTGTGCTCAAAATCCATTTTTGCTCGCTCAGAATAGAGGCAGCACAGGTGTGCAAAAATTGAGCGAGAGCAGGAGATGTGTTTTCTGTGCTCAAAATCCATTATTGCTCGCTCAGAATAGAGGGAGCAATATAACGCCTTATTGCCAGTGACTGTAGCTGGAGGAGAGCGAGCCTTCAGTAAAATGAAAATGATTAAAAAAAAAAACTACCTACGCTCCACCTAATCACAGGGCAGGCTTAACAACCTTGCCATGGTTTCCATTAAGCGTGAGCTTGCTCAAAAGCTGGATTTCACTGATGTTAGAAATGACTTTGCTGTCAACAAAATCTAGGCGCATCACTGTTTGATGGCTTGATAACCCCAGGGATGTGGAGGGTGCAGGCACAGAATATTAGTTATGCTGTTTTGTTGCTTAGCAGGCAGGCTAAGCACTCTCAGTTGTATTGTATTGTAGCCTACATGGGACAATAGATGGAAATTATTGGTTTATATTGTGTCACATCACATTATGATCTGTTAAATGTAACTGTCCATCTCAAATTAAATGAAAATTTACACTGTCATTGCTTGCAAAGCGTTAAAAGTACTGTGTATGTTGTCATGACAAGCTGGTGGCAGGGGTGGGGTGGGGGAGGGCCCTATAATGTTCTCTTGTCCCCGGGCCCCTGCAAGTCTGTTGACAGCCCTGCTTCCAGATCCTACAAAACATGAATGGTAGACTGATTGAAGACTAAAAATTCTGCATAAGTGTGATTGTGAATGTGAAAAGTTGTCTCTATGTGCCCTACGATTTGCCGGCAATCAGTTAAGGATGTATGCTGCCTCTAGCCCATAGTTAGCTCCAGTACCCCCATGACCCTTGTAAGGAGAAGCGGTACAGAAGATGAATTGTTTCCATTAGTCACTTACTTTCAGTTAGTTTCTAAAATGGGACTGTGACTTTGTTCATAATGACCCAATAACATTAAACTCATACTAAATGGGACATAATCAACACATGCCACAATATAAAATGTTCTGCTATTCAAGTTAGCTTTTTCTCTCTTTTTTTTCTTTTTTTGTTTGTTTGAGTTTTTTTCTTCACACTGTGAAGACACCGGCAATTGTCTATGTCACAAGTTATCACAAGCTACTAGCCAGGCAACAATGGCATTCTGGTTGACAAATGTATGTGTCTCAGATGGTAAAGTTGATCTTCCAGTAGTCGAAGGGTCTTTAGTTTAGACCCTGCCTCCAATGATCCATGTGTGAATTTGATTATGATGTTTTTTATAGGCAAGGTCAGCAGTAAATCACAACAAATCCAGCATGGTCTATGCGGGTTTTTATCCATGACTCATCAACTACATAAATACTGTGCGTGAGTCGATTTGATCATCTCATCTATTGACAGTGGTTGGATGTTGTCACAGGTTGACAGCTCAAAGGAGTGTTGAGGATGCCGAGGAAGTGGAAAGAGAACGTAGAAGACGAGCTCGAGAGGAGGTCTATCGCAGGAACGATGATGCGGCACCTGCAGATTACGCAAGCAACCAGACAGACAATGATGACACGTAAGTCTTGTCTACGCACACACAAATAAATACACAGCTGTTTTTACACAACCTTCAAAGAATGTGTATACGTTACGTCTACAGTACTTTGTTGTCGCTCATAATTTCACTTTACACCTTCAATATCACCACCTGCAGCAATGAATGGTAGATTCTTGATTAAATTAAGTTAGCTGCTAAAATAGTAATTTAGATTTTTTTCATCCAGCACCTTTTTAGCTTTTGGAAAAGGTTACCTTTCTCTACTGATTAGTTGTTTGGCATCAACTATATGCAAATATTTACTGCAAAATAAAATCATCCTGTAGTGATTTGGAATGAGAGTGAGTCAACTAATTCCAAATGACTGTTCAGAATTATTCTCTCATTTCTTAATTGTTCTTTACTCATAAGGTAGAAATTAGATTCATGGCAACTATTCCATTTATTTTTGTCTTTCTCCAGATTTCAAGGCGTTGTGAAGCCCCGCAGCTCACCATCTCTGGAGGAGGACGAGGGCTTCAGTGACTGGACGCAGCGCAGACAGCAGAAACGACAACAGCGCCTCGAGGAGGTGGCCAAGGGAGAACGGCTGCACTCCAAGAAGGACGAACATGACAGGGACACCTACAGAGCGCCCTCGGAAGACACCTCAGCATCCTCCAGTACGTCATCATCTTCATCCACTCGCGTCCTGATCCCAAAGACTGACGACACGGCCACACATCATCAGAGTCAGGTGACCAGTCAGTTTGTACTATCAACATTCTCAATTTTCTTATTACAGGTTTAAAATGACTTATAAAAAATAACAATAAATAACAACAATAAATATAACAATAAATTGATTGATGTTTTTGTGTGGCTACTGCACGATACTTCTTTGCTCATTATGTGGTTTTTAAGTGATATATATGTGGTTTCTGCTTGGTCCTTTTTTTTCTTCAATAGTTCTTCTGTGCTTTCTGTTGTTTGTTGTTGTGGTTCCAGTGCAGTTTGGCTAGTTTGGATGTTTTTTGTGTAGCTCATATCATATCATAATTTCTGAATGGGTCTTGTGTGCTCCTTACTTAAATGGTAGTTAATTGGTTGTGTATGGTATGGTAACCTTGGTTGGTTCTTTTGCAGTTCTTGAATGGCTGCTGGTTGGCTCTTTTGTGGTTTCTGCATGGATTCTTGGTGTTTGTTTGTTTTTGTTTTGTTTTCTTTAATTTTTTTTTTTTTTTTTTTTTGCTTGTGTGGTTCATAGTTGCTATTTTTCAGTGTGCTTGTATGATTCTTTTTTTCCTTTTTAACATTTTTTAATGTGTTCCTGCTCTTGATTCTTGATCATTCTTGTATGCTGTTGTGTGGTTCTTCTATGCATTTTAAGTTGTTATGAACTGTAGTTCCTGGTCAGTTCTTTTGCTGTTCTTGCTTGGTTCTGATATGGTTCTGATACCGTCATTTTGTCTCCAGTCATGTTTTTTTTAGGGCTGTCAAAATTATTGCATTAACGGGCGGTAATTATTTTTTTAAATTAATCACGTTAAAATATTTGACGCATTTAACGCACATGCCCTGCTCAAACAGATTAAAATGACAGCACAGTGTAATGTCCACTTGTTACTTGTGTTTTTCGGTGTTTTGTCGCCCTCTCCTGGCGCTTGGGTGCGACTGATTTTATGGGTTCAAGCACCACATGAGCATTGTGTAATTATTGACATCAACAATGGCGAGCTACTAGTTTATTTTCTGATTGAAAATTTTACAAATTTAATTAAAACGAAAACATTAAGATGGTTTTAATTAAAAATTTCTATAAATTGTATTAACATTATCTTTTAAGAACTACAGGTCTTTCTATCCATGGATTGCTTTAGCAGAATGTTAATATTGTTAATGCCATCTTGTTGATTTATTGTTATAATAAATAAACACAGTACTTATGTACCATATGTTCAATGTATATATCCGTCTTGTGCCTTATCTTTCCATTCCAACAATAATTTACAGAAAAATATGGCATATTTTATAAATGGTTCGAATTGCGATGAATTACGTTTAATTAATTTTTAAGCTGTAATTAAAGCGATTAAAAATTGTAATAGTTTGACAGCCCTAGGTTTTTTTTTTTTTTTTTAAGTTGCGGAAACAGTTTTTTTCGGCTGGGAGATCCGCCGTCAGTCCCCGCTTCCTTGCTCTCATGCTACTGCTGCTGCTTCTCCCCCGGCCCCATGCTCTTGCGAGTCCTGATCAGTTTTTTATTATATATATATATTTTTTCCCTCCCTACTCTTTCTACAGCGCCCTTTCCTCTCAACAAGGCGACTCAGTTGCGACTAAAACCAGAATATCATTTGATGTCATTGAATATAACGGCATTCAACACAAAATACCTCAAAGTACCTTATTGTTTACTTTATTTTATTAATATGACTTATAATAATGTTTGTGTATAGTTATTTTGAGATTTCGGGGGTATTTAGGGGTACATTAAGGGTTAATTCCGTCTTACAAGGAAATTTAACAGAACTCGTTCTTAACCGGGGACCACTTGTAGTTCTTGTACGGCTCCTGGGTGTTCTCATGTTACTTTTGTGTGGTCTTCTGTGTTTTCTAGATCATGCTTTTGTGATTCCCGACCACAATGCATGTAACTGTATGACTTGTTTAATTATTGCTTGGCTCTTGTGTAGTTCATTGTTGCTCCTGTGTCATTCCTTATCGTGTGGTTCTTATGTGGTTTTCTATTGTGGTTTATTTTTGTATGTGGTTCAGAATTGGTTTCTGAGTATTTCTTATGTGGTTATTGTGGTCCCTGGTTAATTATTGTTTGTGTGGTATTCTGTGGTTTCTGTAGAGTACATCTAGTACAGTAGCGGTCCTCAAGGATCTGTGGCAGCAGGTGGGAACTGCTACTCACCACAGTATGTTGGCTTCTCAAGTCTTGTGGAGTCTCCAATCAGTGACTCCAAAATCAAGTTGAGTCAAGTCAAGAGTCATTGCCTCCTGAGTGGAGTCTCAGACTCTTCCGGTCCAAGTCTGTGTTTTGTTTTGTGTCTACTTGAAAGTCATCAAATTTGTGACTCGAGTCCCTAATGCTGGAGTCCAATTGTCTGCTCATTTCATTATAAATCTTTAAACATAAGGCCACGTGGGGCCCTGCTAGAAATCGTATTACTGGTATTCTGTGTTTCCGCGATTACCAAACGTCCGGGAACTTTTCCTCTTCTTGACGTATTGTCACTCACCTAGTGATATCGCTTTGCTCGTCGACCTGCTTGTCTGTCATGGGGATGTCGCTGTTGCTGAGTGTTTTGACACCAACTAGCTCGCCTGCACTGTCACTGGTCTATCTTGCCTTGTTTAGGTGGGTGAGGGAGGTCACCATGTTGACCAGAGTGCCAAGGTCACTTTGAGAAGGGTCGTCGTGCTCATAGTCCTACATCTGTCCAATTATGATCTGCTCACCCTAGAGCAACTTGGTTCTAATGTGCATTTCTTCCTTCCAGGCGGAGGAAAGGCAAAGAGGCAAGGGGTCACAGACATCTAAAGTTTTCCTTTTCCAAGATTACAAACACGATGGAGACACTGCCCAACAAGAAGTGACTTCATATTCCAGCAAACAACCCAAGAGCAGGTCTCCCAGGTACAACATCAGGCAAAAAACACTGAACAGCATTACCATTGTCACGTTTATCAATTGTACCATGTTTCAGGTGCAATGAGCAGGGCGAGGCGGAGGCTATCGTGGAGGCAGAGCGTCGTATGGAGAAGATCCGCCTGGGTCTCCAGGAGAAGGAGTGTCATGAACTGGAGCAGCTGAAACATCGGCAAGCTCAAGCCGAGCATGAGCTAGAGGAGCTCACCAGGAGGAGAGAGCTGAGAAGACGACTCAGAAGTGAGGAGGAACAGCGGCAGCAAGTTGACGAGCGACAACGTGCCACCAAAGAGGAGGTGGGCTACATCTCATTTTCAACATGTACATTAACTTTTCATTGCTTTACTTTGATTGGCGCTAGGACTATTTTATCAGGTTCATTGTTAAATGCTTTGGATTTACAATTTGATTTGAATTGACACCATGACTATTTTATTTGACAGGAGGAGCACCGTCGAATGAAAGAGGACATAGAGAGGAGAAGAGTAGAGGCGGCCGTGCGTATGAAGAGCTTGAGTGGCAGCAGCGGCGACACAGACAAGACCTTCAGCCCCATCAAGACGCCCACACATAAAGTAAATAGTTGCCTTGTAAGCATGTTTGTTTAGGTATATTTGGGGCAATCACCAAATCAATTGCTTCCTTTCAGACAAAAATACAGACAGTTTGTGGGGCATTAAAGCTGACAAATAGTAATATGGGGTATTATTTTCAAAGAATTTTAATGTTATCAATTATGTCATTTATAAGGATTATTTTTAGTAATTGTTACACACTGAGGTTCAAGGTTTATCAAATACATATTACGATATATTTCAGAACATCTATAAATGTTGTAGATTTGTATGTTAAATGAAAGAATTATGGGACATTCTAGTTTGTCCGCATATGTGAATGTGTGCATGTAAGATTTTTTGTCAGTTTAGGATTTAGGGTATACCCCATCTCCTGGCTATAGTCAGCTGGGATTTGATGCAGCACCCTGTGATTCTTGTGAGGATCAGTGGTACGGATAATAAATAACTAATATTAATAATAACAACAACAATAACACTCTGCAACCCTGGTGACAATATGCAGTGCGGAAAATGATTGAACGAAAAATAATAATAGCAACAACAGTTAAACACCGTGTGTTGCCTCTCTGATGTTTGTCGACGGTAGCTTTAACTCCAACCTGGGCAGTGCCTGAGAGTGGTTTTCAAGACTTGCATAACTGATTAGTCACAATAGTAACCAACAAAGTGGCATGGACCAATTAGATGTGTTGTTACTTCACAGCCGAGTGCTGCAGACGCCCCTGCGCGTAAGTCAAATGATGCATGTTGCTTTACTGTTCACAAACTTGTTTTCATTTTTTGCCTCATTTTATTTTTTTTGTTCATATTTGTTTTGTGCACGTTCATTTTTGTGTTTCAAATGTCATCACAGATATCATAGGCTATCCAATGGCGATGTCATGTTTGAAGTTTGCATGACTTGACTTGTTTTCGTGAGGATAGAAGTATTTAATTCAATAAAATCACTTCATTGACACCACATGACCAATTGTATCACAATGAACAAAGCTGCAGATGCTTTCAACTTGAAACTATTAATAAAAGACTTACAAGCTATGATATAAACCCCTCAACGTGCATCTCATTTATCCCCAAAAAGCCTCGACAGTTTGTCCATCACTTTGATTGGCTGCCAGCTTGCCTGCTTGAAAAATCTGAACACATTTAAACAATCTTTCACAAGCACATTGAAATGATCTTTGTACACACTTTCTAACAAAGATTATTAAAAATATATATATATTTGAAGCCACTTTAAAATTTATGAAAGCCTTGGAACACATTTAGAGAAAAAAAAAATTCTGAACCATTTCAAGCACAATTTTAGATTGCATTCTGTTAAAACACACCTTTTTTTTTTTATACCTTTAGACACTTGGAGGCAAGTCATGACTCCTTCTTTATTTTTGTCTTTATATGTATGATTTTCAGATTACAGAGAGGACAGAGTCCCTCAACCGCTCGCTGAAGAAAAGGTAAATGTTATATATTTGAAATATTTATATTTACAATAGTTACATATTTTTGGAGGATATGTCTGCAGTGATTGTATTGTTCCAAGTTTGCTGGAATCTTGTTGACATGGCAGTGAAATTATTTTTTAATTGTCTGTGATTGTTCAGTAACAGTTTCAAAAAGACATCAGCGATTGTACTTGTCAGCAACATCGATGACAAGATGGAGCAGTACGCACATGCTGTAGAGGTACGGCCACACACATGTGCACTCACACACATATACACACCCACATGCACCCCCCACCCCCACACACATTTATATCAATCTATATGTATTAGTGCTGTCAAGTGATTAACATTTTTAATCGCAGTTAATGGCATTTTCGTATAGTTAACTCGTAGTTTAATCACTTTTTTGGCCAAATAAATGTTCTGTGATTTCTGTCCCATTATTTTATCAAATTTTAATACTAGTGCCGTCACGCGATTCAAAGATCAATCGCATGCAGTCCATAGTTAACTCACGACTAATCCCATTTTGTTTTAATTTTTGTAAAGCAAAAATGATTATATATTTGAGGTTTTAAGTGTACACCTATTGGCTCAGGAGTGGACCGATATGCTTACCTTACATAATTCAAATGTAAGCCTCATTAGAAGCATTGTACCCCAAAATACAAATAAAAGCATATCCGCTCACAGTTCTGAGATCAAAGGGTTTATATAGGGATATATATCTTTATTTTATATACTTTATACAGTATACTTTACATCTCTTTATACATGTATACCTTAATGAAATATAACAGTTTTTGTCATTGGTTTAATATTATTTATGAAATAAAATTCCCAAACAGCTGAAAAATGAAATAAAATATCTCTGCTTGTTTTCCAAAGCATTTACTGTATTGGCCCGAATATAAGACGGCCCCGATTATAAGACGACCCCCTCTTTTTCAAGACTCAAGTTTGAAAAAAGAACATCAAATTAATTTTTTATACAGAAAATAATTAGAGTACATCCGAAACAAATGATTATAACAATATATTTGAGAGAAAAAGCATGTTATTTTGCCTCATTCAAATTTTAATATCTGAACATTTAAATATGTAAACTAAAGTGCAATCAAACATTCATAAATGAATGGCTTCTGGTTTTTGAAATGTAAATAAACCATTCTATTGTGATAAAACAACAAAATTGCAATAACTGCATTAACCATCAAAGTGAGCTCTAACTGTAACTGCAGCCTTGAAACAAGTCTGAATAAGTAAATAAATTGCAATAAAATAATGCAAACTAGTTAAACTTGAGAGTAACTGAGATTTGTCATGACAGAACATCGCTTCAATGATATCTGGCGCCATCTAGCGTCTTGAATGGGTATAATGTCTAGACCGTGAATATAAGACGACCCCTCTTTTTCAGTCTTATTTCAATGCAAAAAAACACCGTTTTATATTCGGGCCAAGACGGTATATACTTCATCTGAGCATTTTAGGGGGATTTGCACCAGTCAATCCACCTCAGAAAGCCACATTCTGGGTTTAAACACCAAAATTATGTTTTGCCTGAAAATGTGGATTTCCCCTGAATGCACCGAGTCCTAGTGCCTAAAAATGGTGGGCGGTTTCACGAGGAGCGCAAACTGGCTGGAGCCCCAGTGCTGGAAGTTCTCGTAGTGCTCCAAAGTGTCCACGTTCTGTCATTCCACATGTTCATTCAGAGTTTATCTGCGCATTGCAGCTCAATCAAAATCCACGTCAGAGTACCACATTTTGGGCTAAAAAAAGCCACAGTGGCGTGATAATACACCCCGATTCTTCATGTGCTTTTGCCCGCATATAGTGCGTCTCGGACGGCCCGAGAGCTGCCACCGCACCGGGAAGTTCATCGATGAATTTTCATCCAAACAGGCTTGAAAAAAACCATAGCGGGTTTACACTCAACGTGCCCCATATTGGTCAATAAAATAATAAAATAAAAAATAAAATAAAAATAATGCGTTGAATAAATAAAATAAAAAGTTTAATCTGAAAAGCAGTATTTGACTTGTCTTGAAGTCTAAACTACGGGGGCTAGGGGGGCAGCAGGCATATTTCATTGCGCATAAAAAAAATTGACGGCGTCAAAGGAGGTTTGCGTTAAATCCGTTTTTAACGCGTTGACAGCACTGACAGCACGAAAATATACTGTATATGTAAATGTCTATATATAAACACATCAGTCATTTACTTTTCAGATTATCAGGAAAAAATTTGATGATTTGTTTTTTAGATTTATGAACAATTGTATTCAATTTTTGTGAAAAAATGACTTAGGCAATTGTTTTAAGAGGGTAGCAATTAGGGTTGTTCCGATCATGTTTTTTTGCTCCCGATTCAATTCCAATCATTCCCGATAATTTTTCCCGATCATATACATTTTGGCAATGCATTAAGAAAAAAATGAATAAAACTCGGACGAATATATATATTCAACATACAGTACATAAGTACTGTATTTGTTTATTATGACAATAAATCCTCAAGATGGCATTTACATTATTAACATTCTTTCTGTGAGAGGGATCCACGGATAGAAAGACTTGTAATTCTTAAAGGACAGATGTGACTTTGTATATTGTGACTAAATATTGCCATCTAGTGGATTTTTATAAGCTTTCAGTTAATGATAATTCAGGCATTTAACTTCTGCCCAAATGCATGATGGGAAGTGCACCCGTGACTGTGCGTAGTGCTACCAATTGATATATCTTCTCTGCGTTGGGAAATAAATTAGGGTGTTAAGAAAAATATCAAACAATTCCTTGCTTCCCCACATTGCTTCCCATGATATATCTAATTGTAGGGAGAGCGATTGTCAGGCCACAGCCAATTAAAACCAGCCTCAAAAGGCTGCCAAAATTCACTCTAGGCGTTTTATGCTGCCTTTTATCTCTCCAAATCCGTGAAATGACGCCATTACAGATTGAGCTCGACAATGAATGAGAGGCTCGTGCAACGCATGCATTAATAGCATTAAATATATTAACGTACTTCGTTTTTTAAAAAATTAATTACCAACTTTATTGAGATAAATTTGATAACCTTACCTTAAGCCTAAACTAAACACTCAGGATGAGTGTAACATATTATGTCTGTAACGTTAAATACAATTAGAAAACGATATAATTTAAAAAAAAAAAAAATTAAATTAAATAAAAAAGGCATGGCCGATATTTTTTTGCCGATCCCGATACTTAGAAAATGACGTGATCGTCGATCGGGACATCTCTAGTAGCAATATATACTCAACTGTTTTAAGTGACATTTCTGCACTACAAGCCAGCAGCCAATATAACAATTTGTGACTGACTGTACTTCCTTTTGCTTCCAGAACTCTCAGGAACCTCGAGGATTGAAGACCTCAATGGCTGACCTTCCCAACTCATTGGAGGTTGTCACCTCTAAGAAGAACTTGTTTGAGGCCGGTGAGGTGCAGACCAGCCCCTCCCCCAAAACAACTTCCTGTCGGGTAAGAGATCCTTTGGCGTCCATCTTGTCGGAATAGATGCCATCAACACATCTCATCTTCCTTCATTTGGAACACTGAATGCAACATTAAAATGCTAATATGTAAAGATAGATAATAAATAGCATTAGCTTTGGCTTGTCGTTCATCACTAAAGCTGATATCCTCAACAAAGCACTAAAATAACAAGATGGAAACCTGTTCAACTCCCACATTAACCATTGGTCACTTTGACATTATCAGCTTACCTGATTTAAATACATATCCAGTCAACTTTTCTTGGAAGTCATCATCATATTAGGATATGTCGGTTTTGGGTCTTAAAAATTCAAATAATCTTGATCTTCCCACTTATCCAACAAATTAGGACACTGACGGTTTAAAGGTGGGCGTGGCCAACCTCATCAACCAGTGGGTTAAGGGACAACCGAACACTGGCCGACCTACACAAAGCCAAGTGGCGGTGAGTACCATGCTGTCAGGACATGACAGAACATGAGTCTACAAAGTACACAAAAGAAGTGGTTGCCATGCTAATCTTTTGAAGCTTAGCATTATTTATAACTATTTTGTCAGGATGTCAAGTATGGAGATGTGATGCAGAAGAAAAACATGTGGGAAGTTATTGGAGATTCATCAGGGAGATCTGCCACAGACATCAAGGTAGCAAAGACTAATGCCTATTTGTTATATGTGCTGTTATTGTGCCAGATGTTGATGGTTGTCATGTTTGTCAGGGTTCGGCAGCAGTGAATAAGAAGTTCAGATTTGTCGTGACAGGACATGGCAAGTATGAGAAGATCTCTGTGGACCAGGAACATGATGCTAACACAAAATCTGGTGAGAGTGGGGCGTTGAAAGGAAACTTTCACTTCATAAATTATCAGGGACCTTTGGCAATTGGGATATGTATTCCTTCATTTTAAAATTTCAAGGCCACTCAAGGATATCTGCAATGTAGAAGGTTTTCAATCATTTTTGATAATGAAGTTCCCACAACACTGATATACTGTAAATCCAATTTCATGTCAGATCAATGACCTAGTTTAGCTCATCTGCAATTCCGGAAAGAAGTTCCTTTATAGGTACCCCCCGAGGAAGGTCTTGCAGCATTAACATATTTTCAGTGGTTTTAGTTTGGGTGAATAGTTGTTGAAAAATCCCCCAGAACAAAAATGTATGGCTTACTCAAATCAAATTGATTTGAAAAATCAGATACCTGCAATGACAGACAACGGTTCCTGGATTTCTGAAAATATCATACTGTACTTCTAATAGGGTGATCTTTTTAACACCTCCTTAAATAGGTAGGGAAAATCCTATTTATACCCAACACCTAAAACTTAAATCCAATCTAAGAAGGGAATCTTACCTAAGTTGGCTGTTATTAGTTTTGACAGTACATAATTGACGACAGATGAAAAATTTTGCCTTGTTGGTTTATTTTGAAATTCCTTCCAGAAGTGAAGCTGGAAATTTAGAGTAAATTCAGATATAGATTAAAAAAAAAAAAAAAAAAACCAAGCACAAGAACACGCACGCAAAGTGAATCTGACATTTGTACACGTCCATCTATTCCCATTTCAACTTTCTTGATGACCTTCACGTTTCTTGACATTCCGTTGTTCTCCTTCCATACTGCATATTCAATTCAGACTATTCTAGAAACAACACAGTCAAAAAATAGTTTGAATGTTATTATTAGTCTTCTCTTTGATGACACAATTTTAAAAATCAAAATAAAAGGTTGAAACTTCAGGAGACATATTTAGCACCATTGTGAACTTCAATAACCACCAAACAAACATTGCAAACAAATAGGAGGCTTCTTAATGAGTTGAAACATCCAAGCTTTTAATTGTAAGACAATTAAGGTTCTCACGTAAAGCCCAAACAAGCAGAACCAGTTTTAGGTCAAGGCTTGTTGAGGCCTGGCAATTATGAAGCCGAGTCCAAACATACGTACTTTTATTGTGATACCTTTCCTGAAACATTCAAGTTCCTCTCTGACTTCTTAGGAAGAACTGAAGCCTCTAGCTGTTCTGTTAAAGTCTTTTGGTTCATCATCTTTGGCCTTGCGTGCGATCAGGCCCATCTCAAAGACAGTGGAGAACTTGGTGAGGGGCCTCGATGCCGCCTCCTTCAGCTTCTTGGCATCAAACTTGGGGCTGAAGAGCAAGATGGGCAGCCGATATGCAAATGATGGGATTTCCTTGGTCTCTTCCTTGGACATGTCCTCACCTTTATTCTCGTTTCTCTTCTCCTGCTCTTCTTTTTTCTTCAGCTCAATTTGGTGCATGATGTTCTCTTTACTGGAGAACATCTGAAAGAGGACAGCATCCCACATCTTTGAGGCTTTAGGTGGGGCAGAGCCATCAGCATTGACCTCCTGGCTCTGATCCTGGCCCGCAACTTGTGCCTGTGGAAATGAAGGGTCCTCCTGCTCCACCACCATGTGCTTCTTCAGTCTGGACCAGCCGCTCAATTTGGATTTCATAGCCTTCGGCTTCTTGGTAGTTTTAGGAGATTCGTCATTCTTCTCAGCTCCGGGTACTGTTCCAGCGTTATTGTCTTTGTCTTGACATTGGATAGAATCCGCTTTTATTTTCTCAACGGTAGTGGTTTTCACTGGCTCTTCAACCTTTGCCTCATCTTGACTCTTTGAGGGCAGGACTTTTTGTTTCCCGAGAAGCTTTCTTACTGCCTTCATTGGATCTTTCTCAGGACCAGGTGGAGCTTGTTTTGTCACAGGAGGTTCTGGCAAGTCTGTCTTCTGGAGGATGGGAGTTCTCACCTCCAAAATTGCAGGTCTCATGTCTGACGTTTCTTGAACCTGTGGTTGTTTTTCCGGGATGGTGGAGGAGACCATTCCTGCGTCTGCTTTTTGTGTAACTGCTATGGTTTGGGGTGTCTGGGAAACAGTAATTATGGGAATCGTTGGTGTGACAGAAACCTCCTGAACTTGGGGTATCTCTTTGACTTCAGAGACTGCTAGCTCTTGAGTTGCTGATTTACCCTGGGTGGTTTCAGCCTCTTCAATAGTTGTTGCCTGACTTCCGCTAATTCCGAAAGTTGGTGTGTGTGTCTTGATTCCTCCGTAAGCAGCATACTCTCCAGGCATTAGACCACGGTAGGAAGACTTGGATTTGGGCCCCACTAAAGTTGGGGTCTTTGATCTCTGGAAGGCCGCAGTAGGTCCACTATAGGGGGATGTACCATATGTGGGAGTTCTTGGTCTTTTAAAAACTGGAGATGCGTTGATAAGCTGGGTTGCCACGTATGTCGGTGTGTTAGGCCTCTGATATCCAAAGGATGTCACAGCAGGCGTTAGCTCAGCAGTCGGGGTTCTCCTGGTTAAGTCTGGTTCTGATCTAGACTTTGTAATCATCGGTGGGAAACTCACAGGGACATCCCCATTTAGAACTGTAGCAAGTACATTGATATCTGGAGTCTTGGCTCTCATTTTGGGGGTTAAGGACCTCTCTGGCTCCATCATTACTGGTGACACTGCAAACAAGAGAGGGTTAGGTCTGGAGATCTCAAATACGGGTGTTGCGGCGCGCTTTGCTGGGGTCCTCGGACGCCCCGTGAGACACCTCGGTGATTGCATTTCCTCGGTTGGTGTCTTGATTCCCATATCTGATGTGGGCGTGGCTCTCCTAATCTCAATGGATGGCGCCACTGCAGGGTTTATCTCTACTTTTGTAGTTTCTCTTAAATCTGTAGTTGCTGTTTTAGATTCCAAGGTGATTGAAGGGCTTGGGGTGACAACTGTACTGGCTTCAAATGCCGAGTTTGCTTCTTGATTGCTTTCAGTGGTGACTGTAGTACCAATGGCAGTTAAAGCGACTGTGTCATACACGGGCGGCGTCCTTGACGTTTCGTAGTAAGAAGTACTCGCTGTATACAAGCGTATTTGTGGGACCTCAAACATGGACTTGGGAGATTTGGGAGTGTTTTCAGTAGCTTTGAATGTTGGACGAGGACTTCTGGGCTTAACGATCTGTGTCAGCACGGTTAGAGGCCGAGTCAAACCTTGACTTTGTATTGCTGGGTACATGGTCGGATTAGGACTTACTGGTTTTGGCATGGTTGGTGGAGCTACAGCCAGTCTGGGAGTTTCTGGAAAAGGAATCAAATCTTGGGTTTTTAACTCTGGAGGAGGACCCCTTGGCTGGGACACAAAGGGAGAAGGTTGTTGAGTCATTTCAGGGGGCATCGGCTGAAGAGGCAATGGCTGGACAGGCACCATTGGAACTGCTTGTGCTTGGGACAGTTGCAAAGAATTTGAATAAAGAGATGCTACGCCACTGCTATGTTGTGGGTATGTTGGGAAGGCAAGTGGCTGGGGGGAGAACCTGCCTGCTCGAGAGAAAGCTGCCCGCTGCGGGTATGGTGATGCGACATGCTGATAAAGAGGTCGCGCGGCGAAACGGGACGGCTGCTGGGTACTGTAGAATGCGTACGGCACATCGGGAGTTTTGGGCGGTGTTGAGTGATCACTGCGTTCGAGGTCAGGGCTGGCTTCATTAACAGGGGAAAGACTGGAACGGAAGGCAGCGGCAGACTGTGACACCTGCGGTGATGTCTTCTTTTTGGCATTTCGCTTTAGAAGTTTCTGTAGACGCGCATTGTCTTTTCCTGGCTTGGGGAACAGGGGGGGCGGGTACTGGATAGGAAAGAATCCCGGCGGGATGGCGGTTCCAAAAGAGACAGCCATGAGTCCCTCTGCCTCCTGAAGACAAAACCACAACAAGTGTCAGAATAAAACAAGCAAATTAGGTAATTACAATGGACTCTGATACTGCATTCATAGATTCACCCTAGTGTTGCTGTTTTTTGGGGGAGGGGGTTGCATTTAGCAATTTGTAGAAAATCCGTCTTCAAATAGTAGGGGTCCTCAGTATAATTTGCTTACCATGTCTGATTAACTGTAGGCCAATACTATTTTTTTAAGCCTTCCGGCTATAATAATGAGACAGCTAATTCTTGGATTTTTAGGGGCTATCAAGCGTGCTTCCATGTTGCAAAGCAAACATTTCATTCAATCCATATTGCTTAGCAACCGGCAGTGTTCTACTATCCAGCAACACTCTCCGTTAACAAGTGTAACAGTGCGTGGTTGGAGTGTACTGTTAATGTACCTTTGGCTTTGTGATAGCATCAGCATCATAAGTCATGAGCCAATTTGACGACAAGGTTAAAACGACAATAAATAATTGAAAGAAAACATTTGAACTGTTAACAGATTACACATTTTCTCCATCCTAAATTTTGTCTTTGTATGTAAACGGTTTTCCCCCAGTTTAAAATATTTTATTGTATAATTTAATTTTTAAAAAGGGTCAGTTTGATATGCAATATAAAATTTGATGTTTTTTTTTGTTTTTGTTTTTTTCAACAATAACAATCTTTTTGTCTTTTCCAGATTGCTGTCAAAGTGATTACTGAGTTGGTCTCAATTTTCCAGCTTGGACACCACACCTCCCAAGAAACACTGACCCACACAACAACTACACTTATCGAATATTACACACAACTTTCTTTGTTCACATTATTTGAGCTGCACAATCACTTCCTGTTTGTGTTCACCTTTTATTCTTTTATTATTATTTTTGTTTTCGTCCATCAACCTGTTTTTATTGTCCTTCTGTGACTTTGTACTGTCCTTTTTTAAAGACAATTAAAACCTTTTTTAGAAGTACAGTGCGTTACTTTTTTGTCAGCAATTATATTTTTAAATATGTTTCAAGATTAAACTTGTAATTTGGAAGGGAAAATAACTGTGATTCCACCTTCACCGCTGGTATATAGCGCTGGTTTATTGCCCCTAAACAAATGGGACAATAGCACGCTACAGTGTAGTAAAAAGCCTTCATACGCTTTTAAATTGAAGTTGGAAGTTTGCAGTCTTCATTTCTCATCTTGAGTTTGGTAAACCCATTGTGCATATAATTTAATCATATACTCTTGGACTTGAAAAAAAGTTTGGTTAGATCATACACTGTGTTTTGGTTTAGGTATACAGCATTCTCTTTTACCAAGTCTGTTTTGGACAGACATGAGAGTCATGTGACTTGATAAACAAGCTCGTGCTTTTTTGAGGACTGGGCTGTTATTTGCTCCACAATGTACGATGTAGTGATGTTAAACTATGGGCCTGATTCATTTTTCTCTGCAAAAAAACTTGAGTGAGCTTGTTATTAAAAAGGCCAAGCAAGGCCACCCCCCTCCAGGAAAAAAACACATCATGTGACAATATGTACAGTAAAAAAATGTGTATGAAAAAGTTTGGCCAGCCCTGATAATTTTCCTTTATTTTCATTTTAAAATCATTGGGTCTTTGGATCAGCAACTTCAATGCCTTCAATGGCAGTAATCAACCAATAAGTTTATTGTCTTTCCTCTTTCCACATTGAGTATATTTGCAGTAGAGTATGTGTGTATTTATACCCTTCAAAGTGCTGAGCGTGAAAATAGATGTCAAGTAACATCACAGTCCCCTGACAGCTGATTTTCCACTGCCAAGCCTAACCAACTGCAAGAAAATAACTAAGAATTATTGAGAATAATAAAAAAGTCAATAACTATCAGTGTTGTCACAGATTACTTTAAAAAGTAATTTAATTACTGATTACTGATTACACCTAAAAAAAGTAATCTAGTTACTTTACTGATTACTTTATCATCAAAGTAACTAAGTTACTTTAAAAGTAACTTATCAGTTACTTTTTACCAATTTTTCTCCTTTTGCTGCCTCAATATAAAAATTACAACAAAAAATGTCGTCGCATATGATTGAATTTTTCACATAAGGCTTAATCTTTGAGTTAGCGGGGGTTTAATTAGTTGATGGAGTTGATATCAACTACCACTGACTCGCGCTAGCTTAGCCAGCTCGGAGCCCTAAAACTAACAAATAACTGACAAACTGCATGGAATTTGTCCAAATCAACTCCAACGACTAAATAAACCCCCGCTAACTCCAAGATAAAGCCTAATGTCAAAAATTCTGAACTTCCCCTTTAAAATAAAGACCTAGCTGTTAAAATATTGTCTATAAAAGTTGTAAAGCAATAAAACAAACAACAAAAATTATTGAAATGAACAAGAATCCTACAACGTATTTCATAATGGGTCAAAATCATTTTTCGAGCAGATTTTTCTAGCACCTAAGACACTAGCTTTTGCTTTGCTAAGCCAAAACTACACCTGTGGAGGCAAGATGGGTATTTAGAATTTCTGTAAACCTAAGCTTTCAAACGCAACCAACAAGAACTGAGCTTGAACAGTTTTATATGTATATGTATATATACAGTATTGCCCAAAAGTTTGGGGACACCTCAAAGGTGGACACTTTGAAGAATGTAGAATATAAAACCTGTTTTTAGTTATTTCACTTTTTTTTGCCATTCAACATGTTCGTTCATAGTTTTGATGTATTCAGAGAGGATTTACAATAGTAGGGAAAATATATAAAACGTGAAAATGTTTAGGTGTGTCCAAACTTTTGACTTTTGTTTCAGTCATCAACATGCTTTGCCCCCAGCCCCACAAAAGTAAAACTCCGCCTATGGTTACAAACACTGACAATAAAATGTGCTTAAAGGCTGGTTACAAACTGTAGAAGTGCGTGCTGTCTTGTCACCTCTAGGCTTTTTCGAGTTTTGTCGCGTTGTCCTGTAATTCCAATTGCTTCCTTGTTGAATTGGATGTAGAGTTTTTAGGGGCTGACAGTCTTTTTCAGCCAGCGTAAAGTTTGCAACGCACGGAGATATTTTTGTCATCTTTACTGGACAGAAATGTGAAGTAATGACTGTATTTCCAGTGAGCAAATGCATGCATTTGCGGCATATAACCTGCCTTTCACTGTTAGCCTCGCTGCCTCGTCAGAATGCTATTTAGTTGACCGCCTTGGCAGACAGCCTCAAACAGCATCGTAAAACACGTGACCCGTTTTTTTTTTCCCCCGGATGAGAAATGCTCTTCGTACATGACTACAGTATTCTTCATTCTACATACATTATGAGGCAAAATCAAAATAGTAACGCACAGGCACTAGGGAAACTAACTTTAATCGGATTACTGGCTTGGAAAAATGAACTCGTTACTGAAGAAAGTAATCAGATTATAGTAACGCGTTACTTAGTAACGCGTTACTATAACAACACTGATAACCATACAGAATTAGCTGTCACTGCTTGGTAAAATGTAGGCCAGCAAAGCCCCCACCCCTCTCCACACACACAAACGCACACCCCCATTTTGCCCAACCGCCTCAGTTAAAACATGAGAGTCCCCTTGCCCCAGACCCCCCTCCTTTTATGGCACTTAAAGGTTGGCATCCAAAGTGGGAAAAGTAATAATAGCTGTGTCAGAAAAGCCGTCCTGGTCTACAACAACCGATTTGGACCTGAAAAGACCAGAAGCCCCCTAAAGAAATTTCTTACCGGCTTGAGGCTGGTGGCTGAATTGCAGCAAGCAGGTTCCCCTTCAAGCAAAATAAGTCCAGTCAGGAAGTCTCATTGCGAGAACACACATGCAACTTTCAAGGTCTGCAGCCCACCCCCCTCCCCGTCTACTACAGCAGCAAGGTGTCGGGTGGGTTTAGCCGCCCCGAACACCCAATCTCCCCTGCTGGCTAGATCAGAAAAGAAAAGGTGCATTTACCTGGTCCAGTGCTGCTCGGAGCAGCCGTCTGTACGGCTGCTGCCTGCTTGCTGCAGCCTGTACTGTCAAAGCGGCTGCTTTGCGTGGCGCCCCACTCGACCTCCCTGCCTCAGAACGCAAGGACTGGACGCCATGACAGTCCCAAAATAAACGGAGTGACAGCAGCGGCCGAGTAAGACGCTAAGCTGAAAATGCACGCTCTGAACCTTGGGTTTCATCTCCTCCCTTTCAGGCTCTAGAATTGAGGGACCAAAGGCCACAGAGGCTACCTGCTAATATGTGTCAGGATTCCCCAATTTTTTTAAGAAACTTGAACTATAGCACACTTAAAAGATATTATGTTACATGTTACATTGTAATAAATGTTGCTCATATGGCACGTTATGTAACATTAAATAGCGCAATGTAACATTATGTCATGTTTATGATATATTGCACGTAGGGTTGTTTCGATCATGTTTTTTTGCTCCCGATCCGATCCCGATCGTTTTAGTTTGAGTATCTGCCGATCCCAATATTTCCCAATCCGATTGCTTTTTTTTTGCTCCCAAATCATTCTCAATAATGTTTCCCGATCATATACATTTTGGCAATGCATTAAGAAAAAAATGAATAAAACTCGGACGAAAATATACATTCAACATACAGTACATAAGTACTGTATTTGTTTATTATGACAATAAATCCTCAAGATGGCATTTACATTATTAACATTCTTTCTGTAAGAGGGATCCACAGATAGAAAGACTTGTGACTTTGTATATTGTGACTAAATATTGCCATCTAGTGTATTTGTTGAGCTTTCAGTAAATGATACTGTAGCCATGCCCAAATGCATGATGGGAAGTGGAACCATGACTGTGCGTAGTGATATCAATTGATATATCTTCTCTGCTTTGGGAAATAACATAAGGTGTTAAGAAAAAGATCAATTGCTACCTTGCTTCCCCACATTCCTTCCCATGATATTTCAAATCGCAGGGAGAGGGATTGTAAGGCTTTAGCCAATTAAAAACAGGCTCCAAAGGCTGCCAAAATTCGCTCCACTCATTTCACGCTGCCTTTTATCTCTCTATATAGGTAAAACGGCGCCATTACAGATTGAGCGCGACAATGCGTGAGTGGGTCGTGCAGTGCATGCATTAATTGCGTTAAATATTTTAACGTGATACATTTTTTACAAAATTAATTACCGCCGTTATCGGGATACATTTGATAACCCTACCTTAAGCCTAAACTAAAGAGCCTGGATGAGTGTAACATAATATTTCTGTAACGTTAAATACAATTAGAAAACGATTTAATTAAAAAATATATATATATTAAAAAAAGGTATGGCCGATATTTTTTTGCCGATTCCGATACTTTGAAAATGACGGGATCGGACCCGATCGATCGGGACATCTCTAATTGCACGTTCTGTAATGTTATGCAATATTTTGTTGCGTTACGTTACGAATCATTAAATCGTTAGCCTACAAATTCAGTTAAGCTGCCTTATGATACTACCATTTAGATGTTAATGTGTTACATAACATTTTGCAAACGTTACACATTACATTGCTGCTTTACTGTATATTGTGATACATTATGTGATTTATTGTGCTACATTACATCTTGTTACATTATCCAATACATTACACATTACATCACTATTGGCTGAAATTTATGCAATCAGATAACTGAATCTGAAATGCTATACAAAACATGCATTAATGGGATTCTCATGTCATGGTCGCCTGGCAGGATGACCCCTGTCTTCGCAACAAGTTGGCTAACTCGCTGCAAGGACCTGTATGTGAGATGAGAGAGACTTGAGTGTGTCAACTGAGCTGCTCTACGAGTGCCACCCCCCCTTTTGGGAAATCATGAGAGCAAATGATTATAGCGGCCTGTTGAGAAATAAAGCATGTTACACCATACACTTAAAGCAATGGGAGCCTGGACCTCTCCTAATTATTTGTCACACGGCCACATTTTCTGCAAGTTAACAGAGGCTCAAGGGGTGTCTATAGACACATATATTATTTTCACCTTGGTGCTTGCCAAACACTAATATAGTGGTACCTCGACATGCAAATTTAATTCGTTCCGGGACATGGTTTGTATGTCAAAATGGTCATATGTCGGGAGGGACTTCCTCATAAGATTACATTATAATTTGATTGATTCGTCCACTGCCCAAAAACTTATCATAGCAAAACAAATTAATTATAAATAAATCGGAAATTTTTTTAAAACGCGTTTTTGTTGTCAACGTATAGAGACTGGCGAGTGGAGGTCAGAGGAGAAGGCGGTTGTGGAGGTAGAAGATAAGGTGAGCTGTGTTCTGTTTAATTTAACCAATACATTAAAGGGAATTAAAGGCGTTATTTTTTTCAGTAGTGAGTAATCTAATTAATTAGTTTTCTCATCTTGGCAACGCCGTTACCATTACTGAGGCGGGAAAGGCGTGCGTTACTATGTGTTACTGAGTTGGTTGAATAAAAAAAGTCAGAGAGACGGACTCACGGAGACGAGAGAGCAAAGCAGGAGTAGGGAAGACGCCGTTGCAAACGCGATGCTAGGTGGCTCCAATAGACCCTACCCACCGACGTCACAAAATCACGTGATCGCTGTATTGTTCCGCCCCATTGTCCATCATTTTGTGTCTGTATTATCAATGGTCTCAATTGATCGAGCAATTTATAATGCATTTCATGGAAGACCCGGTGCTTTCGGATGCCGTAAACTCACTGGATGCGTTGCATAAAAGGCGTTATGTGGAAAAGCTTCAGTTTATCCATTCGCCAGATCCATATTTGATGCCTAAATCGATGTTTTTCGACCCGCTGTCTTCGCCGTCTTTGCCTGACCCTGATATTTACAACTATCTTGTCCACACAAAATCAGCCTATTCTCACGAAAGTTTGAAAAACTTTAAGAGCTTGGAGGCTTATAAATGCTACGTTGCTGGTTGTGTGAAACAGGTCCTCGTCCACGAAAATTTGGCAGGAATCTTGTGCTCGGGAAGGTGAGTTACGAAATTTTCAATTCAAAATCTTTTGTTCTTGCTAACATCCACTGTCAAGTCTAATGTATTTCATGTCATTTGTCAATGGAGCTAGGGCTTTTAATGTTTATATGGTCTAGCGATAGCACTCTCACTACATACATACGTGTATGTTGTCGGCGATTAGCCTAGCAATGATCTTAATTGTGGTTGTCAGCCCAAAACCCTCTAAATATATATTAAATGCATCTTACCAGATATAAAATGACTACTACATAATCTGTGGTAATCGTTTGGAGCCCAGTTTTCTTGTCGAATTGCAGCAGCCCATCTCGCTCTCGTCTCCGGGTCTCTCGGAATCCGGTAGAACTTCAAGTCTCTCCGTCTATCTTCTCTGTTATTGCAACCGACCGCCACACACGCCTTCACCATTTTGATTATGTTAACGAGCAGAAAAACACGCCGTAAATAGGAGGAATGTACATAGCCGTAACAGGTAAACACGATGTGTTGACGGACAATTGGGCGGCACCAGTCAGGAGGGCGGAGTTGTGACGTCACGTGGGTAGGGTCTATAATACCTGACTGTAGCCTACAAACTACGCCCACATGATATGGTAGATATCATATATTATGGAACTAGATGCAAATGGTAGACAGGGCTGCATTGGCAACTTATTTTAAGGACTACATACATTAGTTAACAGCCGCCATCTTAAAGCAGTAGAACTCTCAGGGAGGCTCTGTTGTAGAGATCCTTCCTAGCGAACCTACTTTTTTTTTTTTTTTTTTAATCTAAAATGGTCCTAAATCGGCAAAATCTTGACTTAAATCTATCTTTAAATGATGAAACAGTTTTAAAACTTACACATTTTGAAAGTAGACAGAAGGGAACTAATGCAATAGCGGGAGCAATTTTAACAACTTTAACGGTTGATTCACAACTTTAAATGACTTCCACACATGGGAAAGGTTACTATCTAGTTATTGCAATACCCTTGTGTCTAGTTAAGTGGAGGGTAAAGAATTGGGCTAGGGCCAATTGTCCCAAAAACCCTTTAAACTTCACATTGTGTGACCTTTTTTTTTTTTTTTTTTTGAGAAAAAAAAAATGTGAAAATTATCACTAGTTACTTTGCCAAATAACTAATTACTCTTAAATTCAGGTAACTGAGTTACTAACGCAATTATTTTTTGGGAGAAGTAATTTGTAACTGTAATTAATTACTTTTCTAAAGTAACATTAACAACACTGGTTATTTGTGAATTTTTCTTTGTTTGGCTCGATTATTTATCATCTAACATATCGGGGAAAATGCGACGGTAACAAAAAGAAAAGTACAATTAAGCGACAGTTATGAGGTAGATATCCGTGACTTTTTTACAGACGCCAAATTTTTCATTGTGACGTAATTTGTTTAAAAGTTCAAAATATATGAGTGAATACTTTTTTAAAGTCTTTTTTTTTTTTTTTTAAACCAAATATTAGACATCAATTAATGATTCTAAACTAAAATTGGCAGACATTTTGAATAATAAAACAATTACTTACCTTCTTTTTATGCTAGGTGAAAACAAAAGCGGTTGCGCGACGTCTGTAAACGGGGGTTTTCAGGGTAAAACGGACAAATTAGAAATAGTTCGGGGGCTTAATGCGCCACGAATCTGCTATGGCAGCATATAGACATATTATTCTATCAAACACAACAGTTGTTTTGGCTTAAAATACTGCAGTTTCTTTTAAAGAGGAGAGCAAGAGCAGAAACTGCTTTTTCAGTCTTGTCTGTGTTTTCCGCCATAAACATGTCATCTGTTCAACCCTTTCAATTTGAACCCGAGAGGAACATTATTAATGAGAATAACAGCACCAGTGTTGTTCATCTTACTTTAAAAAAACTAATTATTTACAGTTACAAATTACTTCTCCCAAAAAGTAGTTGAGTTAGTAACTCAGTTGCCTGAATGTAAGAGTAATCAATTACTTGGCAAAGTAACTGGTGTTACTTTATATATATATATTTTTTTTCATTCCATAAAAAACAACAACAAGAAAACCATCGGTCACACTATGTAAAGTTCAAAGGGTTTTTGACACAATTGGCCCTTGCCCAATTCTTTACCTTAAACTTAACTAGACACAGGGGTATTGCGGATATTGCAATAACTAGATAGTAACCTTTGCTATGTTTGGAAGTCATTTGATGTTGTGAATCAACCGTTAAAGAAGTTAAAATTGCTCTCGTTATTGCATTAGTTCCCTTCTGTCTACTTTCGACGTGAACGTTTTAAAACAGTCTCATCATTTAAAGATAGATTCAAGTCAAGATTTTTCTGATTTAGGAGTATTTTAAATGAAAAGTTACTTAGGTTTGTTTGGAAGGCTCGCTACAACAGAGCCTTCCTGAAAAGTTTACTGCTTTAAGATGGCGGCTGTTTACCAAAGCTGGCGAGTCTATCATTTCGCATCTATTTAAAAATTTTTTTTTTTTTTTTTTTTTTTTTTTTTTTAAACCTGTCCTGTTCAGCGATTTGACACAGAGAATTATTTCGCATCTAGTTCTCTGTACAGGTGATATCTATCGTAGCATCATGTGGGCGTAGTTTGTAGGCTATTAGCTACAGTCAGGTATTATTGAAGCCACCTTGCATCATGTTTGAAACGGCGTAACAACTCCCTATCCTCCTCCCGCTCTGATTTCTCCGTGAGTCTATAGCCACGTTTACATGCTGACTTTTATTCATACCGATTCAAATAATTCCGAATGGAAATTTCAGATCAGCTGTTTACATGTCACTTCATCTATTCCGATCCAGCGTTTACATGTGTCTGCCTTTATTCCGAAAGGACGTTTGACAACTGCCGTCTGACATGCGCAGATTAATCAAAACAAAGTGTCACGTTGCAAAACATGGAGATCAATCGTCAGATCAGCTGCTGTTTTAACTTTTCGAGTGGAAACAAAACTTCAGAATGACACGCTGTTCATTTAAAAAGTTGTGTGGGTGCGCTGTGCGTGTGCTTGGAAGCCATGTTGCAAGTGACGTTACTTACGTCACCAAGTGACGTCACCACGTCAGTACGGAGCATGTGCAGAAAGAACGCAACCAGACACCATTCCGCTTCCCTGTTTACATGATATAATTTTACTTCTAATCGGTTTGGGAAAAGGAATATTCCACCCCTGTGAAACGGAATAAAATTCCATTCGGTTTGGGCCTGTTCATTCCGAATGAGGTGTTTATATGGAACACATTTATTTGGTTTGAACAAATATTCCGATTGTAATTGGAATATTTGGCTCCATGTAAACGTGGCATATGTCTCTCACATTTCTTGTGAGAACCAACCAGTAGTACCGCATAGTAATGCATGCCTACATCCTTAGTAATGGTAACGGCGTTGCAAAGATGAGAAAAGTAATTAAATAAGTTAATCACTGCTAAAAAAAAAAAAAAAAAAAAGTAACGCCATTAGTAACTCTTTTATACTTTAACGCCGGTATTAACAACACTGGACAGCACTGTCGATATTTCACAAAACAACAGCAAAGCAAAATGAACAGGACAGACGGGATTAGAGGAGAGTAGGGGGAAAAAAATGATGTTCTGCAAAAATGTGCTACACCGGCGAAACGTCCAGCAAGAGGCTAATTTGACATCCAAAGTACGCTATCAGCGTGTTTTCTTTAGATGCATACAGACAAAATATATTAAAGATGCCTTAACAAAATACTTACATGTAGCAATATCTAATAAGGGTGGTTTAAATATGCTACGTGACTAATACAGGTCAACAATCTGCTTTAAACTACCACAAGAAAACATAATGCTTAAAAGTATGAGAGGGAAACACATGCAAAAAGTATTTTGAAGCACTGAAAAGGTCATAAAAGACTCAGGAAAAACACAAATAGTCAGTACTTGCCGCTTTAAACCGATGTGCGCATGTGTTGGACGTCAGTACTTGCCGCTTTTAACCGATGTGCGCATGTGTTGGACGTCTCGCCGCGTAGAAGGAATTGGAGTACCCCGGTAGAATTCGTCTAGTGACAGTGACGATCTACGTCATCACTCCAAGCTGCCATTGCGCGCATAAAACATGGCGCCCTCTGTAGGTCAAAACGTATATAAATATTATAGATTTTAAAATAAATTTTTGTGTATATTATGTGTATATGTGCATATTTTAGTAAAAGAGAAAAATTGTGGATTATTAGAGCCTATAAGTGTTTATATCCGAGGTTTACTTTAAATTAGAGACATGTAAAACAAATAAACTATAAATAAATAAGAAAAAAAAAAAGTTTTTATTGCCACCTTAACTTACCGGAAAACGGATGTCGGAAGAGACAACGGGTGTGTCACTGTAAATGCTAATATACTGTACAACTTAATTAAATATGATAAGTAAACCAAACAAACAAAACCAAATTTTTATCAACCTTTTGTGAAAACTAATTTTTAATAAGTAAGTAGTAATTTAGGGATGAAAAGCATGCCTAACTTGATGTATCTCAGTTAAGTCAAATTAAGAAAAAAGATGGTTTTGTACCCAGTGTTTTTGGGCGTTCTCTCAGAGATGCGCAGATCTGCCTCATCTATTTCGTGCTTTTCTGACACCAAAACGTGTCCACGGTGAACCGCACCATATACAGTGGGGCAAATAAGTATTTAGTCAACCACCAATTGTGCAAGTTCTCCTACTTGAAAATATTAGAGACCTGTAGTTGTCAACATGGGTAAACCTCAATCATGAGAGACAGAATGTGGAAAAAAAAAAAAACAGAAAATCACAGTACAAAGTTTTGGATAGGACCAAAGTATTGGTACCGCTTTAGTAACCGTGGGGCAAATAAGTATTTAGTCAACCACCAATTGTGTAAGTTCTCCTACTTGAAAAAAAAAAAAAAAAAAACAGAAAATCACATTGTTTGATTTTTAAAGAATTTATTTCCAAATTAGAGTGGAAAATAAGTATTTGGTCACCTCCAAACAAGCAAGATTTCTGGCTGTCAAAGAGGTCTAAATCCTTCTAACGAGGTCTAACGAGGCTCCACTCGTTACCTGTATTAATGGCACCTGTTTTAACTCATTATCGGTATAAAAGACACCTGTTCACAACCTCAGTTAGTCACACTCCAAACTCCACTATGGCCAAGACCAAAGAGCTGTCGAAGGACACCAGAGACAAAATTGTAGACCTGCACCAGGCTGGGAAGACCGAATCTGCAATAGGTAAAATGCTTGGTGTAAAGAAATCAACTGTGGGAGCAATTATTAGAAAATGGAAGACATACAAGACCACTGATAATCTCCCTCAATCTGGGGCTGCATGCAAGATCTCACCCCGTGGCGTCAAAATGATAACAAGAACGGTGAGCAAACATCCCAGAACCATACGGGGGGACCTAGTAAATGACCTACAGAGAGCTGGGACCACAGTAACAAAGGCTGCTGTTCGCTAGAGAGCATTTGGATGATCCAGAAGAGGACTGGGAGAATGTGTTATGGTCAGATGAAACCAAAATAGAACTTTTTGGTAGAAACACAGGTTCTCGTGTTTGGAGGAGAAAGAATACTGAATTGCATCTGAAGAGCACCATACCCACTGTGAAGCATGGGGGTGGAAACATCATGCTTTGGGGCTGTTTTTCTGCAAAAGGACCAGGACGACTGATCTGTGTAAAGGAAAGAATGAATGGGGCCATATATCGAGAGATTTTGAGTGAAAATATCCTTCCATCAGCAAGGGCATTGAAGATGAGACGTGGCTAGGTCTTTCAGCATGACAATGATCCCAAACACAGAGCCAGGGCAACAAAGGAGTGGCTTCGTAAGAAGCATTTAACGGTCCTAGAGTGGCCTAGCCAGTCTCCAGATCTCAACCCCATAAAAAAACCTGTAGAGGGAGTTGAAAGTCCATGTTGCCCAACGACAGCCCCAAAACGTCACTGCTCTAGAGGAGATCTTCATGGATGAATGGGCCAAAATACCAGCAACAGTGTGTGAAAAGCTAGTGAAGAGTTGCAGAAAATGTTGGCCTCTGTTATTGCCAACAAAGGGTACATAACAAAGTATTGAGATGAACTTCTGGTATTGACCAAATACTTATTTTCCACCATGATTTGCAAATAAATTCTTTAAAAATCAAACAATGTGATTTGCTGGGTTTTTTTCCACATTCTGTCTCTCATGGTTGAGGTTTACCCATGTTGACAATTACAGGCCTCTCTAATATTTTCAAGTGGGAGAACTTGCACAATTAGTGGTTGACTAAATACTTATTTGCCCCACTGTACCAGAGCTCTTTTCAGCACCTTCACTTACTTTACTTACTTCACATCGATTTGCTAGGTAAACATTTCGTAAAATAGTGTAGCGACTGTTATTTATCTGTTCCGCCGCATTGGATGATGGGTAATTGTGGCAACCATGACTGAGAGGAGTAATTGCTGTTGTTATTTCATGTGTGTTCTATTCAATAACGTGGATTGTTTCTTGGGGTAGTGCAGTATATGCACACAAGAACAGCAAGTGTTAAAAACATAACCCAGTCACTATCATTCTTCTCCACGTCACTCACCACAATATTTACTTACTAAATCGATGTGAAGGTGTTGAGGAGAGATCTGGATATACTATATGTATCGTGGTAAATCATCGTATTTTGAGCATGTCATCGTAAGTCGAGACAGATGACAACTCATATTTTACGTAGTACGTCGAAAGAATGTATGTCGATGCGTTCATATGTCGAGCTACCACCACACTGGAATGCAAGGACATTCATCTCGTAGCTTTGCTTTAGCCTGGCTCTGCCAGACTATTCTCCCTGTATTTTTCAAACAGAGAGAAATAGTCTGGGACCCATCCCATTGACGGCCTTTTCGAGCAGATACAAAATCAATCGACAAATCAGATTCGTTTATTTGCGTGACGTGTTCTTCACGAGCAACGTCACTCTTGCGCGTCGAAAGTCGTCCCTTCAGCAACACAGACGGTGAACGGCAGAGCCGAGAATATGTTCCAATCCACGGTAAAATCAGTTTTAAATGACCAAAAACACATCGACACGAGTCACTGACAACAATCTGTCTCGCGCTAGCCATGTCGAATAAACTCCGCTCTCTTCATATGTTTACTTCCGCGCGCAAGTCCGTCATCCTGAAGTCGCCATTTTACTAACGTCACGTCTGCCCGTCGCTGATTGGTCCACTCCGCTGTCTGTATGCTGTGGCTTGCTCCGCCCTGGAAATTGTTTCCGTGGGAAGGGTGGCCAGACTCAATAGCTGGAACAGCGTTGAGTCTGGTGTACCAGGCTAGCTTTGCTTGTCCTACTTGGTCAAAAATGTTCAATTGTGTAAAATAGTGTACATTTTCTATTGCCTGTAATATTAATTTTCTATTTTGAATCAAATTAAACAAATTCTACTGTACTTTAATGTATCGTCAAATCTTTTCACTTCAAATTAATGTGTTGCATTGCTTTCATCTTACAGGTAATTTATATTAAAAAGCACCCACACTTTAAAATCGGGGGATTTTCTCAAGGGATTTTTTTTGGTTTGTTTTTTTTACTTGGTTGCTTGTGCCACGGTTTTGAGGCCTACTAAGTTGCAGGCACCCATTGCTGGTGGTAAGTGTGTAACCATGCACATACCATGACGTTCTTTGTATGACAATGAATGTATCACATATTGCTCCAGTGTGCACTTGAAAACATGTGCTTTGAAAGCGGACTCCTGCTCCCCTGCCTTCTTCGTGACAGCAATGTATGCCTCCTCCAGGACAGCACAGGCTCCTGAGACAGTTCCAGGCGTGTGTCCATCGCTTTGTTTAACCACCAGTGTCATGACATGTTTACGTTTACATGCTAGTCAGTAACCCTTTCATAGTCAGAATATTGGCTGTAATCCAGTATACCAGCTTTTAGTAACAATATTTAATACAATAAAAAAACACACACAAAAACACCAAGACTCTCAACAGTCAAAGTAGAGCAACAAGTCAAATATATAAAATGCCACAAATCACTGCCTACACAATATGAAATAACAAAACAAAACAAAATATGCATGCAAAATGCAGGCTTGAGTCAAATTAACTCGTCAGTTAATTCTTAAATTTAGAGTACCGGACTACTTATTGTCTTATCTATGGACAAACTCTTGTGCATCGTTTATAATTTATAAATTAAATATAATCAGCCTTTTGCCAAGCATGCAAAATAAAAGTGGCCTATTTTGTTTTAAATAATCCAGTTGTTATAGTTTAATATACAGTATCTTGAAAAAGACAAACGGGGGGAGCAAATCTAAATTAAACTTACAGAGGATGAGGCTTCGGGCAGAAGACAGGATGTGAGTGTACACAGACTACAGAGACACGAGAACGGGTGTCTTTCACCACTGAGAAAGGTCGTGTTACTTAACTCAGGTCACTTGATGTCAAAGTCAAATGGTGTTTTTGTGTGTATATGAGTGTGTGTGTGGCTGTAGTCTCATTTGTGGTCCACTAAAGTGACCCAAAAGGGGTGGGGATGGTCACGCGTTACTCACTTCATACTGTGTTACTGCAGCACCCCCAAGTGGAATACAGGGGTTAAGGTAAGTCAGAGCAGGTCTTTCAAAGCCCCTCAACATCCTACAATAGTAAACCTTTTCAGTCATCTTTGAGAGATGATTATTTAGGCCAGAACATTGACAGAAGAGCGTTCTTCTGGGTTACATTCTGAGATAAATGTTGGGAATATCCGGTGAACAACATTGACGTAAGTATGTTCAAGAAGCATAATGTCCCGTCCCCAGCAAAAAATGTTCATGCAGGTTATGCTGTCCCTAACAATGTTGAGACCAAAGCTACGCCCTTGTAATATACACGTTTTGATTAAAATGTTTTCTTGTTTACTTCAATGTCATCTAGTTGTTGTTTTACACATTTTTACAACAACATATATGGGCCAAAGTGTTTTGAAAAGGTAGCCGGCAATAGTGGAGGAGGTTTTGAGAAGAAAAAAATATATATCGTCATCGTCGTCTCCCGCTTATCCGAATCCGGGTCGCGGGGGCAGCAGCCTCAGCAAAGAGGCCCAGACCGCCCTCTCCCCAGCCACTTCCAACAGCTCATCTGGGAGAATCCCAAGGCGTTCCCAGGCCAGCCGAGAGATATAATCCCTCCAGTGTGTCCTGGGTCGGCCCCGGGGTCTCCTCCCAGTTGGACATGCCTGAAACACCTCCCGAGGGAGGCTTCGAGGGGGCATCCTAGCCAGATGTCCAAACCACCTCAACTGGCTCCTCTCAACATGAAGGAGCAGCAGCTCTACTCCGAGTCCCTCCCGGATGACCGAGCTCCTCACCCCAAAAAAAGCTCTGATCACTGGGGCACAAGTCGCCAAGGTAGTGAAATTACTACACGGTGGGTTGGGCTCCAGGGATTGATGAAGTCCACCCTGGGTATCTCAAGGCTTTGGATATTGCAGGGCTGTCTTGGTTCACGAGCCTGTGCAACATTGTGTGGTCATTGGGGGCAGTGCCTTTGGAATGGCAAACCGGGATGGTGGTCCCTATCTTTAAGAAAGGTGACCAGAGGGTGTGTTCCAACTATCGGTGGATCACACTCCTCAGCCTCCCCGGGAAAGTCTACGCAAGGGTACCAGAAAGGAGGGTTCGGTCGATAGTTGAACCTCAGCTCAAGGAGGAACAATGTGGTTTTCGTCCTGGCCGTGGAACCACGGACCAGCTCTTTACCCAAGCGAGGGTGCTAGAGGGGCATGGGAATTCGCCAATTCAGTCCACATGTGTTTTGTGGATTTGGAGAAGGCTTATGACCGTGTCCCCAGGGGCACCCTGTGGGAAGTGCTCCGGGAGTATGGGGTGGATGGCCCTCTGCTAGGGGCCATCCAGTCCCTCTACCACAGGAGTATGAGTCTGGTCCGTGTGGCCGGCAATAAGTCGGACCTGTTCCCGGTGAGAGTTGGACTCCACCAGGGCTGCCCTTTGTCACCGGTTCTGTTCGTGACTTTCATGGACAGAATTTGAAGGCGCAGCCGGGTGGTGGAGGGGGTCGAGTTCGGTGGTGGGAGGATCTCATCTCTGCTTTTTGCGGATGATGTGGTCCTTCTGGCTCCATCAAACAGCGACCTCCAGCTCTTGCTAGAACAGTCCGCAGCCGAGTGTGAAGTGGCTGGGATGAGAATCAGCACCTCCAAGTCTGAGGCCATGGTTCTCAGCCAGGGTGGATTGCTCGCTCCAGGTCGGGGGTGAGTTCCTGCCCCAGGTGGAGGAGTTTAAGTATCTCGGGATCTTGTTCACGAGTGAGGGTAGGTCGGAACATGAGATTGACAGGCGAATTGGGGCAGCGTCAGCAGTGTTGCAGGTGCTTAACCAGTCTGTCGAGGTGAAGAGGGAGCTGAGCCGGAAGGCAAAGCTCTCGATTTACCGGTCAATCTACGTTACTACCCTCACCTATGGCCATGAACTTTGGGTAATGACCGAAAGAACAAGATCGCGGATACAAGCGGCTGCAATGGGTTTCCTTCGGAGAGTGGCTCAGCCTTCGAAAAAATATATATATGGCGGGAAAACATTCAGGTGACTTGAAGTTCCACTCTGAGACCCCCAATTTGGCCAAATTTCAAAATTGTCCGATATGCATATGTGACACATCAATGGAAAGCTTAAAATCTTAATTTTCTGGGGGAAGGAAATTCATTAAACAGGAAAGCATTTAAGAAAAAAAAAAAAAAGAAGTTTAAACAGCAAAACCCTATCTGGAGGTGAGAGCACACAAGAGCAGAATTACAGACGCCATGACTTTAACGAGATATTATCGCGTACTTACCTTGTTTCGATCCAAAAAGTCCATGTAGCATGTATCAATGAGTATCAACAGCTGTGAATGGCCACAGCTGGATTTTTGAGGGATTTTATGTGTGAAACATGGTAATATAACAAGGGTCGTGATGCAGAAATCGCAGAAATCGCAGACATCGAGGAGTGGTCGAGATGTTCTTTTTAATATATTTACCCTTTTACACGTTTTTTTTTTTTTTTTTTCAATTTTCTTTGTTTGGATCAATTATTTATCATCTAACATATCAGAGAAAATGCGACAGTAACAAAAAAAATACAATTAAGCGATAGTTATGAGGTAGATATCCAGGATTTTTTTACAGACACTATTTTTTTCATTGTGACGTAATTTGTTTAAAAATTTAAAATATGCGAATGAATAATTTTTAAGTTAAGTTTTTCTTTTTTTAAACGAAATATTAGACATCAATTAATGATTCTAAGCTAAAAATGACAGACATTTTGAATAATAAATATAATTAATTATCTTCGTTTTATGGCTGGGTTGAAACAAAAGCAGTTGCGCGACGTCTATAAACGGGGGTTTCCAGGGTAAAACGGACAAACTAAAACACAGTTCGGGGGCTTAATGCGCCATGAATCTGGTATGGCAGCATATAGACATATTATTCTATCAAACACAATAGTTGTTTTGGCTTAAAATAGAGCAGTTTCTTTTAAAGAGGAGTGCAAGAGCAGAAACTGCTTTTTCAGTCTTGTTTGTGTTTTCCGGGTATATTGTTTGTTTGTAGTGTATGTATATATATATATATATATATATATATATATATATATTTGATACACTGCCAATGGGTTTTCCCATTGTCAGTGTATCAAATACTTGTTCTCCCCACTGTATAGATAGATAGATAGATAGATAGATAGATAGATAGATAGATAGATAGATATTTATTTATTTATTTATTTATTTATTTATTTATTTATTTATTTATTTATTTTCTCCAAGTGATGGAATTCCATCGTGACAGCGGAGGTTCTCGCCCTGTATTAGTAATGTAACGCATGTAACGAGCTTGTAAAACTAACATTATGACTTTTTTTCAGAAGAGTAATGCCCTACACTGCTCGTTAGAACTGAGGAAAGAAATTTTGAAGGTGATAAAAGGAGGACGTAAGGAAGATGATCTTGGCAGCAGAACAGCGAGAGGACAACTTTGACCAGAGAACGTCAGATGAGGAACACCCAAAATACTGGGGAGACTTTGAGAGAGTGGCTGTTCAACATAGAATCTTCTCCTTCCTCTTCTGCTCATTCTTCCACTTGTTTTCGGTCGTTCTGAAATGTGCTTGCCTCATGCCATGCTCCGAGAATAACCCTAAGACTTGGGGGCGCACAGGTTCCTGTCCAAACTTGAGCCAGCGTCTCCTCCTACTTGTCTGAGTGCTGGTATCTCCTTATTGAGGACCAGGAGGAGGAAGGAGGTGTAGCAAGGGTGGTGCCCCCAAGACGCCTACCCAACCCCACCGCCACTGGGGCACCGCCTCTTTCCTGGCTCTTGGGCCAATGAGGCCGTGTTGTGTATCAAGTGTCACTATAACAGAAGAACATAATCAGCGCGGCAAGTTTGCAGATCCTGACAGCCGGTCTGGGCCAGCGGGGACCTCCACGCTTCACACTTCTTTCTTTTCTTCTTCTTATCTCAGGTAAGGAGGCCCAAATACCAATCGTACTCCTGGTCCTATAGTCCTGTCATCCCATTGTCCAGTGATTCCCAACCAGTGTGCCATCAAGGGTCATCAATTACTATGACTTCATTAGTCCAAAAATGATGTAATTGCTCTGAATAATTTATCAACTATTCATCCATGACATACACTGACAGGCTGAACAATTCACGTGACAGAAGGTACAATATCAAAAGTGCCATGAGAGTTTCTCTCATGTGAAATTGTGCTCTGGCTCTAAAAAGGTTGGGAAACACTGCTATTGTTCTATTGTCTCTATCTGATTAGTTTGTTCTCTTTCTGGTCAAAGTAAATTCTAATCTCTCAAATATGACCCATTTTTTAAGTATTCAACTGGATATTTGTCAATGAGGTTAATAGGTTTTCATTGAGAACTCTTTTGATGTTGTGGCATTCCTTAGATTATTTTTGGTAGACATCAATATGTTTACAACGTTGTTTTATGCATTGTAAAGACGGATAGATGTCCAAGGTCCGTTATGTGGTTCTATTTGAATTTTATGGGTATGTTATATGAGTCTCCATTTGGTCCATTTAGAGCAGGCAGTCACCAACATGAAAGCTCCCAAGGACCATATGAGTAGTCCACAGGCCCATTCTAAAAATAGTGCAAAAGTGATGGGACATTGTAAATACTTTCATAGGTTTTATGAAAATTAAACGCTAAATTGACATTTATGTTCCCTTCCTGATTCCCTTACATAAATCACTGATGAATTATTGACATAATAATTAATCATAATTTGAACAATTTTCAGATGCGTATGTAAAATTAGCATTGTGCATTAGTCACTATCCAGGTAGTATGGTACCCCTCAGTTTAGAAAAAAGACAACAACAACTGCTGACCCTTTTAGTTTGGAGGTCGGTGTCAGTTTTTTCTGTTATGCTGTATTATATATTGGACTGTAATAAGTATCATTATGTCCAACTACTGGTCTTTTAGAGGATTTAGTAGAACTTCCAGTTTTGTCTTGTTCTTCTTCTGCTGTTGATCTACTTCTACAGTAATGGCCTAAACTTCCTGTGTTGTTGTGTTGTCCTTTGAATAGTTTGTAAGGTGTCAGTCAATTACATGGTTCTAGTACAACTTCTGATGATTACTGGCACAGTCAAAGTGTTTGTTTGTTTCTTGAGGGATCAACAGCAGATGATTCTGACAGTGTTGTTTTTCTGGGTTTGACGTTCCGGTGGGTGGATAGCATCTAAATGTGAAGCTGCCAATGGGCATGGCACACCGCCACATGGTGGCGGGATCAACACTTTAGCACCCAGATAGAAGGCCAAGATTCCCCAGACGGGATGAGCTCACGTCAACAAATTCCCACTGGGAATCGTCAGCGTTTGAGAGGAAGGACACGAGGACCCTTTACCTTCTGAGGTTTATTCTGAAAGGCCTAGTAAGCAGTGAGCAATCGGGTTGGGGCATGATTGAAGGAAGCCAGCAGGCGGCCGCATAAGGTGACACCAGGTGCAATGACGGGACCTACTCCAAGGAAGGAAATGGATCCAAGCATGGGATCCTGGGAAACCTGAGTCGGGCTGGGCACTGCACAGCTGCGACTCGGAAATAGACGAAGGAACGCGATAATCGGAATAATGTGCACCTAAGCTTCTCTTCTCATTGGATCAACTCTTCACTCTATCGCTCAAATGTAACATCTTTGTTATGCCATGCTATGTCATTCCATTCTGTTCTTTTCGGACTAATGTGTGCACTTAATTGGATAAAGTGTCGCCAAAATTTTAATCATCATTCTTCTGTATGATATCTTTTTCTATTTAATGTATTTTTACAAGTTAAATTTTTATCACAGCATGATAATCATCACCGCAATGTGTATGATCATGCAGATGCATAATATGATACAATAAAATTAGAATCTATGTATTCTAAGTACGCTTTCTCTGGCCCTCTGGCATCGTATTTATTTATAGGAGTTGAGCATAAATGAAGTTTAAGTGCGTCTTGACAGAAAAATCCTGAGTCTGCCCCGCCAACCAGCCAGAGACCTAGACAGAATCAAAGCCTTCGAAATATGTTTTGGACACTGATCTTGGTTTTGAGTTAAAATAGTACGCTGCTAATGACATCTGGTGGGTCAGATGATGTTACTAAAAGTAATAAGTTCAGTATATATCTGCTATCAAAAATGACAATCCCATAGGTTTTAGAAGTTATTCAAAGGTATATAAAATGTAATGAAAACAATACAGCGTCTTTATTCATGACACACATTGTCTTGAGGTAGGAACCTAGCCAAAATGGCTAGACGAAAAGTAAAAATTGCTCTGCGTCCGTACGCCCTTTGCAAAAGACAAAAGTGCAACATACTGTATGTTTAATTCAATCAAAATGCACTTGGATGAAATATCAGATGAAAAAATAAAGTGAAATATGGTAGGGAAATGAGATATCCAGTGCTCCTGAAATTGAATTTGAGGAAAATCCAACAACAGGACTGCTTATAAGACAGTGGTTGTGATCAAAGGCAGCCCTCCCATTATTGGCTGTTTCACGTGGAGCCACAGAAGTAACACAGTAAAAACAGATAGGAACAAGTTTATTTAAAAAATCATTTTTACTAAGTATGCAATATAGTAAATGTAATTTCAGGACTCTTTGAACTGTCAGGGGGAAAAAATTGTGCTGACCACTACCATACCATACCCACCGTGGACAAACCGTATCCGGAGTAGATTAAACACAGCCACAATATGAAGTGATATGAGCAGATATTTATATTTATATTGCGTTAAAACTATTGTACAACTCATCCTTCATCAATATAAATCAGATATGATCAGATCAGATTTGACTATGCACATTGATTGTCCAGCAAGCATTTCAGGGTACACCCTACTTACTGCTCGTAGTTAACTGGGAAATGCTCCAGCACCCCTGCAACCTTCATGAGTTTCGCGTCTTGTGTCTAATTTTACACCGTTCACAATTTTTGCACACTGGAAACTTCTGAAATCTGACTCCAGTGGAGCACATGCACATTTTTATACTCCTTTTTGGTTTGAGGGTCAAGGGTGTGCATGTGTGTGGCAGGAGCACTTGTTAATGTTATTTTGGAGTTGAGCTTTAAATAAAGTTAGTTCGTGGCTCAGGAACTTCAAACGAAAGCAAGATGACTTTAGTGAACAATGTTATAAAAAAGGAAGCTCTTTGTTACATCGACATAGTAACTGACCTTCACCCCCCATTAGCCCCCCAATCACTTGCCTCCATTGCAGATTCCAGGCTGACAGTCCTTTTACAGCTGAGTTCTAGGTGTCGACCACAAAACGGTGGCTAGACAACACTGAAAATATGAAGTATGTTTTTCTGCTCAAAAAAGAATTGTGACATTCATTAACTTTCAACAAAAATTAGGGTGAGCTGCAATGCAGCTCAGATTTACACAGTCTCAAATAAGTGTGCCATGTATTTGTCGACAGTGAAATTACAACCAGAATAAATAGGTGGCAACCTGGAGCCTGTTTGGTAAAATAAATGTTTTAAATTGAGAAATGTTGAAATATATCAATACTGTGTTTGACTTGCAGGTTGTGACGTCCACTTTCAACATGTCTGACACTGAAGAATTGTAAGTCCACTAGCGCAACAAAACTTTTATTCCTTATTATTATTCTTTTGGTTTATACGTTTTATGTTTTATTTTTATCAGTTTTTTCGTTTCTTAACATTTTGTCGTAATTCTGTTTTTTGTTTCCTCCTTTATCATTTACTGACTTTTGTGCCCTCCTTTCTGTAATTTTTTTTGGGGATCAAATTTCATTTATCTCTTTTTTTTTTGTGTCTTAAATGTTCTGGTCCTAACTCGTGTTATCTTCTACTCTCATGTCATATTTGTCCTCCGGCCTCCTCTGCTATTCTCGTCTTCTGTTTCTGTTTGTCTTGTTCTGAATTGTCCCTTGCCATCCATCCCTCTTTCCTGTTTTGTGTCCTATTCTTTTTATTTTCTCCTTTGTGTACATTTTTAATTCTTTATTTGTATTCATATTTATCTTGTCACCTGTTTTTGTGTCCTACTTTGTGTTTTATTTTTTGTCCCCTGTTGTATTGTGTCATTTTTTTGTCTCATTTTTTGTTGTCCCCTTTTTCTCCTTTTGTATCGCTTTGTGTCCTTTTTTTGCTCCTATTGTGTCTCATTTTATTGCCTTGACGCTGCCTCTGTTTTTTTTTTATCGTCTGTTTTGCGTCTGTTCTGATCTTGTGTTTTCTTGTGTCCACAGCGATCAGGCGGAGGGTAAGTAGTATCAATCATCATATGGTTTCTTCCACCTATCACCACCATTTTCTTCCACCTATCACCACCACCATCTTTATCATCATCACCATCATCATCGTCATCACAATGGTCCGTCCTCATGGTCATCACGGTCCTCAGTCCTTTGTCTTCGTGCGTTTTTTTTGTTGGCGCTCTGGCTTGAGTCGTCAGGAGAGGCTTGCCCCATGGCGGCGGCTATGGTCGCTCATAGCATCATAGCCACCACCATCGGTGCTTCAGCATGACAGCCCGCATGGATCCAGCCAGTGTACCATGGGTGCACGTGGGATCTTTTTTGTAAATATCCTTCTGCTCCTTTTCTTTCTCGGACCGCCGTGAAGAATACGATGGTAAGATCCTCACATTAACCCATACTAACGTAAATAACCTTTGGTGGCTTTGTCCTACAAATTAATGCCACTTGACCAACAGTCGCATGTGAAGGCCGTTTGCACCTCTTACCTTTGACTGACCCTCATAACGGACACTTCCTGTCTGTACCCTAAACTTGTTGTGTAACCGCAAGTGGTTCTCAAACTGGGGTCCCCAGACACCATTGGGGTTGGCAGATCATTGATTTGAGATCTGCAAAACAAAACCTCATATTTTTTCCACACAAAAAAATGCAACATGTATAAAACATGTTTCTGGTATTTGCACACCACTTAACCTAGAAATAATGAAAACCTGAACACAAATTTCAACATTTCCTAATATTTTGTCCATCTTTGTTCTTCATTGGTGGTTGGATAAAAATATCTTCCTGATGTATTAGCGCTACTAACTGAAATAACCCATCCACTGCAGGAAAACCAATCTGAACCAATGGTGGTAGAATGTTGTGAAATTTGCTGGCGCTATCTAGTGGTGGGGCTCTAAACTGCACTTATACCTCAAATTTAGATCGAAGAAAATAACTCGATATTTTTAGCTCTTATGATAAGATTGTGACAAAGTATCACATAAATATGATGACTTTTAACCCGATAAAATATTTTTTGTAAAGACGCAGACTTCTGTACTTTTAAATATGAAGGAAATATAAAATATTGTATTTTTAGTTTTTGTTGTTTTTTTGGATTTGCATTTTACAAAATAAATTAGCATCTAATCTTTTAGGAATATTCGTTTATTTCGGTGTTTTTATTTATTTACCTTTATTTGCAATATATTTTAAAGGACTCATCATAGAAAATCAGAATTCAGTAGGTGCTGCCCAGCATGGGCTGTTCATTTTTGTTCTTAGCGCGAAAATTAATTGGTTTTGGTCTGAGAAAAGATTTCAGAAAAAATGTTTCTCCAGTTTGAGAACTCCTGCACATAACTGCCTTTTCTTTGCCTTCATTAACCGCACGTGGTGTAGATGTAGCAGAACAGTTAGTAGAGGATGTAGCGGTGGCCACAGAAGCAGAAGTAGAAGCAGAACCTGATGTAGAACCAGAAGCAGAACCTGAGGTAGAACCAGAAGCAGAACCCGAGATAGAACCCGAACCTGAAGCAGAAGCAGAGGAAGAGCCCGAAGGTATGTGGCATGGACAGGGAAAGGGGCGAGGGTATTCTATCATCCTTTCCCACACTCCAATGTATGCTCCAGTCATGCAAATGTTAATGCTAACTTACCTTCCTTTCACCTCTGTGCAAAGTCGAAGACTCACAACTAATTTTAGCATTCATCTTTCCATTCAATTAATGTTTTGATATTTTGTTTCCTTGTTGGGGTTTGACTGATCAACAGCAAAAAAAAATTTGGTTGCTGTTGGAACTACTTATTAAACGTATGCGTATATATGAGTAATTTTCATTTTATTTGATCAATAATGGTAAAGATGTGATGTTTTTTTTTTCCTGATTCAGCTCTTGGTTTTATGGCATCTTGTTATTCTATGTGTATAAGAGTCTGCGGTGCTGAAACAGACATGTTTGATTTTCAAAGAATTTTTAAGGATTGGAAATTTTGGGCTTGATGGTAAAGAAAATCATGACACAAATTTAATATTCAATCATTTTTCCACTGAATGGGAAAAATCCTAAACAATGGTAGCGACTGAAATTTTGTCATTACAGCTTTGTGCAACCATCTGTATAAGAATCACGATGGGAGGAAGTCATTTACATCAGTGTCTAAGAAAAATGCATATTAAGTGACAGGGGGGAAAAAAACATCCTATAAACAGAATCATAATGATGATGATGATTAGCATCTTCAGATAACATTTGCAAAATATGAAAATGTATTCATAACACATAACACGAAAGGGATTTTGGCCTATTGTCGTTTGACGCCCGTTTTTTACTGGTCAGGGCGCTGCCGTGATAGCTGTTTTCCTTTCGCCATTCGTGAAAGCCATATTTGTGATATTTGGGCACCCCCTCATTATATTTTATAGCGTTTGACGTCATCGTTAAACAACAGGTTTTTTCTTTTGATGATCAGAACAATATAATCATCAGAATTGAATTTTGTTGACGATCAGTGTTAGTATAATCAAAATGAAACCTCTTTTTGTTCTGTTGTAATAATATTTTGAGTTAAAGCAGTGTTTTTGTTTTTGTTTTTTTCCCTAATTTCATATTTTTAAAAAAAAAACAAAAAACTTTAGGATTTGAGCTTTGTTCCTTTTGGGGAATTCAAGCGTCTTTGTCATCTACTGGTGAAAATCTTTAAAAAAAATTAAAAAATTTTTAATAGTCAAAGCTGATTCTATTCTTGTGCTGATATGATGGTGACAATCATTATCGGAATTGGAGTTGTTTTCCTACAATTGTCGCCGTTTTGTGTTCTTTGGATTTCCGGTCAATATAAATATCATGGGAGGTAAATTTGTTTTTCTTTTTTTTTTTTTTCTTTTTTTTTTATGTCATCAGTTTAAAAACTTTTGCCATTCCCTCCCAGATATCTGATAATGCCTACCAGCCAAAAAAAAATGCAAAGATTATCTTAATTTGTTGAGTAACAGATGTTTTTTGTACTTTTGAGAATTTCATAGTGAAATTAACAAGAATTAAAAATGCTTCTTTTGGCGGGGCAATCTGTTGACGACAATCATCATCAAGCTGTTTAAATGATTTGATGATTTTCCTCATCCAATTTTCCCCTTTGATAATGTAATGACAAATTATAATCATTATCATCAGAATTAAAGCTGTTGTCTTTCTTATAGGAAATAGGCAGCTGTTTAGCACAACATGTAAGCGAACAAAACAATCGAACCTGAGATTTGTTTTGCCTTTGATGAGCTAATAAGCTAACCCAACCATATTAGCTGTGGCGGTAGCGCTTATTACGCTAACAGCCCTGGTGGACGCAAAGATGATTGGAGGTCAATCATCGGCACAAAATGGACGCCAGCTTATAGCTTTTTAGCTATTAGCACTGAACTAGTGTTTGCTTGTGGAACCTTTGCCCTTCCCCAAGCGCGAATGCTAACCCTTTTATTTTCTATTCTGCTTTTGTTCCCGGCGCGTGCTGCATGCAGAGGCCTTTGAAGAGGAAGGTATGTTCTTTTCCAAATAAAACTCTTTATGTTTCAACTTTGGAGCTTCACACAATCAGGTTCAAAATCCTTTAAAAAGTGTATAATGAGAAAAAGGGTGAAAGAATATGAAATATTAACAACTCCCCACCGCCCGCCTGTCAGCTGCATGGCATGAAGCGGAAGGCCAATTGGAGAGGACTCTTGTGATCATGTGACCTTGCCTGTCTTGTGGAAAGAGAAGAGGACAAGTTCGTGGTCAAGCCAACGAGACAGACATTACACCTTTTTTTTTAGCAGAGGAAGAAGTTTATTAATAACACAGTGAACCCTTGCTATATAAACATCGCTGGATTATCTAACTGCCTAGACTGGAGGTACAACAACAGATCCATTACTTGACAGATGATCAATTATCAAATGAATATACACCTTGATAATTGATTAATCATTTAGAATCCTTTAAATTATCACAATTTGAGTCAGTCACTAAAATATACTTTGGGTTTACTGTAGTCTTACATGACTTTTTGTGTTTCAACAAAACCAGATATTTGCCAATTAACTTTGAAAACAAAATTAACAATTTACCATTATTTTTATTATTATATTTACTATATAAAACAATATAAAATAACAAAACAAAATTGCTAACCTGTTGTGAACAATCAGTGATCAGGGTGGGGAATTAAATGATTGTTCATCGGATTTATTGATTAATCAAAAACCAAAAATAATAATTGACATATTAAACGACAAGTAAAACAGTCTTTTATCAACGTAACATGAAATACCAAAACTATGAGAAAAGCATTAGACAGGCTAGCAGCAATTAGTATCCATTTTAGATTAGCTTAAAAGCCAATTTTAAGGCTCATATTCACACACGAATATTCATGTATAACGCGGGTTCACTGTAATTGTCTTTTAATATGTTTTGATCTTTTTGTTCTTTAAAACTCACAAATCACCAATTACTCATTTTAATGCTTGAGAGACTTAATACGTTTGGCTTCTAACACCATTAAATGTACTTGTCCCCTCCCCCTCACAACCGCCGCCGCCATCTTGATTCGCTTCCTGCAGAGGAGAAGCCAAAATTCAAGTAAGTCACTTGTTTGAGGAACCTTAACTTCAATTTGTTCCAAAAGAGTAAGAATTAAAGCAAAGGGTCTCTGTCCTTTCTAGACCCACTGCTCCCAAGATCCCAGATGGTGAGAAAGTGGACTTTGATGTAAGTGGATGGTCCTGAAAATTTGAAGTTAGGATTCTAAATTGAGTATAAGGGTAGTGGTTGTAATGAGGATGACCAGTATAAAAAATACATCTAATTATCTTTACTTCAGAAAACTTGAATAATTACTTTCTTATAACAAAATCAATATTATTGCTAGTATTTGATTGTTCACGTTTCTCCGGGTACTCCAGTTTCTTCCCACATCCCAAAAACATGAAGACCAAGTGGAGTGAAATCTCCTAATGTGTGATTGTAATATACTGTTTAAGGTTGTTGCTACACAGTAGTTGCACCCGATTGGCTAGTAACAGGTTCAGCATGTACCACGATTCCTGTCCATGACCTGGGATATGCTCCAGCTATCCCGCAATCCTCACGAGGAAAAGTGGTATGAATGAAAGCATGAATGAATAATTGAATGAATGAATGAATGACATATGGTGCCGCTCCTCTCAAACTCTGTGATGAATTGGTTAAGCGCCAAAAATGGGCATTTACCGGTATATTCTTACGTTTTTTCCATGGCATGGTCTGAAGCAGTTCTAATGTGAATTCCAAGAGTAGGCAAGAGTAATGAGGAATAATTGCATTGAATGACAGAGAGTTGAGATGAACTCTGTTTGACATGGTACTTAACAGAGTAATCAGGGTATCAAGAGGAAATAGCAATACTTGTTGGAAGTCGGACAAGTAAAACATTTTACAAATGGATGTTTTGGCTCTTAGCAGAAGTATATGTGAAGCATAAACGTGACAAAATACTGTCGGTGGTGTCACTGTGTTCAGGACATCCAGAAGAAGCGTCAGAACAAAGACCTGGTGGAGCTCCAGGGCCTGATTGACGCCCACTTCGAGTGCAGGAAGAAGGAGGAGGAGGAGCTCATTGCCCTCAAGGAGAGGATTGTGAGTATGAAGGCCAATCTTGTCAAACATCCTCAACAGTATTTTCATAGGCAAAAACTTTAAGGAATGATGCATATTGACACGGGACATTTGAATTTTAATTTTAGTTTAATTTAAATGTTATTTAGATTTAATTTAAATTTGATTTAAAGTTAATCTAATTGTAATTTTTTTTTAATTCAATTGTAATTTTGTATTTATAAATATTCATTTATCAATTTTCCAGATACTAAATACTTTATCGAATTTTATTAAAATTGTATTTGTATTATGTTTATATTAACATTTTGCTTTGCATACTTAGATGGTCAGTAAAATATTCAATTTTTTTTTAAATTAACAAGTTGTACTTTATTGTGCTGTTAAATAATGTAAGTAATTTAATCTTCTCATTGTTGTAGTTTTGTTTTATTATTACTGCATTATACTTATTTATAAAATCTTATTATTATTATTATTATCAGATTATTATTCAATATAAATTTACATTTCAGATTTAGTATTATATGTAATATGGAATATATATATAAAGTGATAAATATTTCTATGAAATTGTATTGTCTGTACTGCTACAAACTAACAATTACATTACTGAATTATTGTTGCATTATAGTAATGAAAACTGAAATCAGTCATTCATAATTAATTGAAAAAATACTGTGAAGAAAATAAATTTAAGGAGAAATAACATTCCAATCAAATGAATAAATAATAAATCCTAAATATTTCGATATTGAATACTATAATTTTCCCAATAATAATGACAAAAATAACAATAATCATCTTTAATATTCATCTTTTTGTTATATTATATCATTTGATAATGTCCTTAATGAAATATTCAATAAGAGTGTTTTCATTTATTTTGTGCAAGGGCGTAGGTTTTGTCTTAATATTGGTAGAAACGGTAGAACAGCACAACCTGCATGTACACTTTTTGCTGGGGACGGGACATTAATAAGACCAAACAGACTCGGTGAACGGCTGTCAGGGCTACATTTCTCACCAATAAGAACCTAATTAATTGATAGGCTAAATGATTAATGCAAAATAAACCTGTATTGACTTATACTCACTTTCACATTGCAATTTTACAGTATAACATCTTAATCTGATATCTTTTCTTAAATCTAGTCAAATAATTTTCTCCATCTTGTTTTGGGTTTTAAAGGCTCGTTAACAGATTAAATTATTCTTCCACTTACTTTTAGTAAATAATACCATTTGTTTTTATTAAGCCCAAAAATTTGAAAGTCGGTCATTTTTCACCTAAATCAAGAAAAAAATGCTTTCAAATGTTTTGAACAATATGTATTCTTGAGTTAAGAACATTTCTGACGAACAAGTTTTTTAAAGATTAAATATGGAAGCTTTTTGCTTAAAATAAGTCTGTTAAGGTATTTTCAGCTAGCTATTTTTCTAATTTCCAGAAATCTGAGTCAAATTTACTTGAAGCACTGGCAGATCATTTCACTTATTTCTAGTAGATTTACACTGAAAACAAGGGAATTTAAGTTTTTTTTTTCTTTTTTTTTTTCTCAGTTTTAAGGAGATGGGTTTTTGCAGTGCATATGTAGGTTCAGGTGATACACCGTTCACTTTAAACCTTTGTTTTCAAAAACTACTAAAGAAACATTTTGAAAACTTCCAGAATAAATGTCTGGATTTTATTAGCAAATTTAAATTACAATACTTGAACACAAATGTGTGGATTAACATACAAAGAAATACAAAATTGTTAATCATCTCTTAACTATCCAGGAATGCAAAAAAATAAACATTTGTCTTAATACCACTCAAAATTGTCTGACAAAAAAAATAAATTAAAATGGAGCATTCCCTCTACACTACGGCTTTTGTACACAAGTACATCCAAACTCAACAAAAAATGAAAGCTCCTTTGGGCTGCTTTAAGACTACATAAGCAAAATAAAAATGAAACTTGGGAAGAAGAGAAAAACCTTGGTTCAGTACATTTCTTACAGCTGAGCAGTGTTCATTATATATTTCTCAGTTTAATTAACATTTAAACATAATACACATACAGGAGGACACTTCACACAGTTTCCCACTCAGGCTTTCACATTACACCACTTACAGCGGCTGCTGGCCCCCCAAAAAAACCCTTCTAATATCTATCCTTTTCGAAGCAGGCGCAGGAGGCGGCATGTCGACATGTAACGTAATTCTGTAAAGTAAGAGTGTGCGTGACTTATATAACTGAAGTCATTATGTAATGCAAATAAGGTTGCTTAAAAGTTGGTGAGGACATTTTGAGCATCCTGAAAAGTTGGTAGTGTTTTGTCCCTACCGTCCCCATGCAAACCTACGCCCTTGATTTTGTGTTAAACCCATCAAACTTGATGATTTATTTCATGTCTATCATGAATTTCTCATGATTAAAGTGAAGAAAAGTCTTTGCGTTAAACGACATTCGTCGCGGTCGTGTACGCGCAGGAGAAGCGTCGTGCCGAGAGGGCTGAGCAGCAACGGGTTCGTGCCGAGAAGGACAAGGAACGCCAGGCCAGGCGTGAGGTGCGTACCCCCCTCTGAGCCACCCTTTACCTGCCCTTGCCAAAATCTCAAGACAATGATTGATGGTCTTGTGCGTGCAGGAGGAGCGTCGCATCAAGGAGGAATCAGACGCCAAGAAGAAGGCAGAGGAGGAAGCCAAGAAAAAGTCTGCTCTATCCAGCATGGGCTCCAACTACAGCAGCCATCTCCAGAGGGTAACAACAGACAAATCCTCTTGTCATTCTCAATCTCAACCACACTTTGTATTTGTATTTGAATTAATGTGGCATGAAAGAGCTAAACCCTGATAAGATCTTCCTGTTCTAGGTTGAATGAGAAAATGTCGTGTACTACATATGGATTTCACTGGTGCTATATGGCAATCAAAGACCAATATGTTAACATTTTTCAACATGTTGACAGGAATGTGGTTGTGCGCGCTGACACTTATGTGACCTTTCACTCTGCCAGGCTGACCAGAAGCGAGGAGGAAAGAAAGAAACAGAGAGAGAGAAGAAGAAGAAGATTTTGGCCGCCAGACGCAAGCAACTTAACATTGACCATCTCAATGAGGACAAGCTCCGGTACAAGAACGTACACTACACCATATAACTGACCACATAAGCACAGAATACTGGAGTACAATTTGTATAATTTTAGAGAAAATATTAATAGCACGCTTTATCAATTTAGCTTCTGTGATGTGGTATCACTTCATCGGATACAACTTTTCTAATTACTTTAATGAGTATTGCAGCATCTTGCACATTTTCCTCAATATATCTGTGGACGCCATATCGTAATATTAATTAGGAGTGGGAACCTCTTGGTACCTCACGATACAATATGATTTGCGATACAAAGCTCACGATAACGATGATCTGACGATAAGACGATACACCGATTATCGATACATTGGTCAGGAAATCATTATAGAATATTCTACAAACAACTCATAAAAAGAAAAACAAGCTTCTGCTGTTAATTGGAATGACTTTATAACTAGTAGACGTCCAATCCGTTTGAACTTCAAACGGATTGAACGTCTATGGCCGTCAGTGGCAGACAATGCCAGGCAATGAGGTAATTTTGGGCTATTTAAGGTCATTTACCTGTTGATTTTCAGTTACTTCCTGTTGATTTTTGGGTATTTTACGGGTCACTTCCTGTTTATTTTGAGTTACAGAACAGGACGTGACATGAGAATCACCCAAATCAATAGGCAGTGATTCAAATTCAACAGAAAATGACCTGTAAATGCCCTGAAAATCGAACAGAATGACTGTGAATGCTCTGGTTTCGAATGAACGAACGTTCCCAGTCTAAATGGATTCGGCATCGTGCACCGTCAATGCAGCCTAAGAGTTAACTGAGACACTATTATGGTGGAATATTTTGGTAGCAACTTGCTGGTTCCTTTTTATTTATTTATTTTTTAGACATTGACACCTTTTTAAAACGATATCTCGATTGTTGGCAGGAGCATATCAATAACCTTTTGTGATACAAAGTATCACCATTTAAATATTTTGTCACACCCCTAATATTAATACTGTCAAAAATTGCAATACTGTCTCATTGTGTCGTGTTCCACGATCTTTGTGATATTGATTAGGACTACAAATGGTAATTATTTCAATAGTCAATTCATTTCATTTTCAAATGAATCGAGTATTTCTTCATTCATTCATATTCTGCGCCACTTATTCTCAAAAGGGTCGCAGTGATGCTGGAGCCCCTCCCAGCTAACTAAGGGCTAAGTAGGTGGGGTACTAACCACATATTCACCTGATATTAAAATATTTTGTAGATATCCCCTCCCCCCAAGATTCAAGACTGGCAAAATATTGCTGTGTCTGCTTATCATTGTTTTTGTTCATCTTTCATTATTCCAGCTGCTGTGTGTGCATTGTTTACAACATCAAATATATTTGGGTATATTGTACGTTTTTGACGATGATCTACAATATATGTATGCTATATTTGGATATCACCCTGTCAGTCTATGGTACATTGTCTTTATTTGAATGATTAGATACGCTTTGAGCATTTCTTGTAAATATGAACATCTCAATTTTTCCTTTTTTTCCAGTTTAATGTCAATTATGTTTATGTCTTCATGGTCACGCAGCAAATGTCTTACAGGGACAAAATCAACGAGCTGTATGATTGGATGTGTCAGCTGGAGTCTGAGAAGTTCGACCATACGGAGAGGCTGAAGAAGCAGAAGTACGAGGTCAGTATCACGGTGTTAAAAGAAGCGCACTCACACACACACACACAATGTAAAATATGGAATGCTGAATGTTCTCTATACACCCTTTAAAGGTCACTACCCTGCGCAAGAGAGTGGAGGAACTCAGCAAATTGTAAGTAACATGTTAGCATGCTGAACTACAGCAACACTACAAAATATTTTTTTACCCCGAAAATTGACTAAAATGATAGCTTTTCAATTACAAGTGTTGTTGTTGTTTTTTTTTTAATCACCAATAATCTACTAGATGGCACTCACAATTATAATATTAATCTTTTAATTTAAAATTCTAGAGTGGATGTATTTCTGTTCTCCAATTTCCTCATAAACTTTGTATTTTAAATGTCTACTGCTATTCAGGGAATGAGTCAATAGAAAAAAATACAATAATTGCATTAAAAAAAAAAAATTCAATACCCAAAGCATAGAATAATCAGGGATAATCCGCTAATTTATTCACCAAATGCCGGTTCTCAAAAATAAGATTTGATATGTTTGACAAAATTGAAAAAATATATTCTGTGACCATAAAAAGTTTTTTTTTTTTTTTTTTTTTTCTTAATTTTGATTTGATCTGTTTTTTTTTTTTTTTTTTTTTTTTTTTAATTTATTTTCAGAAACCCACATTCTTGAATATGCGGGGATCAACCAAAATTTTTTTTTTACCTCTGGTTGATTCCCAGAATTCAATTTGCATTCAATGAGCATCTCCTTAACCGTGAATATAAATTGTTTATTTTTAACACACAAAAATCTTGAATAGGCAAGTATAAACCATCATTTTCCAAGGTTGTTTTTTTTTTAATTTTCTAATTGTATCATATACAGTATGTGAATAGGTGAATATGTGGGTCACGAACCACTAATCTAAAACATTTAACTAGAACATTTTGTTTAAAAGAATTCCAACCATAAACAATAACAACTGCGCCGTGACATTCTATAGGCTGAAGACTGTGGCGAAGAGCGTACATGCCCTCTATTGGCTAACTTGGAACCTAGAGGCAACACAGGCAAAAGGAAAACTCAAATGCTAAAATGCAAATAAATTAACATGGGTTTGTTTTGTGTGTGTTCAACAGCAGCAAGAAGGGAGCTGCCGCCCGCCGCAGGAAGTAAACACCGCCGGCCAAGTTAATTTAGCTGAGAAGACTCAACACATCGTTACACTGATGATGCATCGTCATCGCATGCCGTTAGCTAACCATTAGCTGCTAATGATCGCAATAAAAACGTGTTAGACCTCCTCCCTTTCTCGACTGTTTGGCTCTCGGGATTTTTGTAAATAAAGTTGGACTCTTCAAGACGATATTTTTTCACCTGTCGTTATTATGTTTGAAGTTGTCAATTCAGCCCTTTCCAACACAGACCAACCCTCGGCTTTTGAATTATCTTTCTCACATAAAATATTTGTAAAGTAGGTGTGGATTCAAATTTCAGGATTTTATATTCTTGTCACCGCCAGTTCTGAAAAACTGAAACTAACTTGATCTCTTACTCGAGTGACGGCAAGTTGAGATGGTGGTTGTTGTTTTTTTGTTTGTTTTTTTCTAATTGAAAGGTTATGGTTAACTCATTCACTGCTAGCCCAGGTCACTGTTTGTGTTGAGGTAGTTAGTAAAAGAGGGAAATTGATATTGAAAAGACTTATTGACGGCAACAAACGTCCAATCCTTTTCAACTAGAAGGGACAGGAAACAATCATTCGATCTCAGTTCAAATAGATTGGACGCTATTGCCGTCAATGGCAACCAAAGAGTTAAACTATGTGATGTCACATAGATTTATAAAAAAGAAAATAAATAGATAAAATTGCCAACGCAAAATACACTCGAACCATTGGATTTTTTTTTTTTTACAACTTGTTTTGATTTAGTTTTCGAGGTTATATATATATTTTTCTTTTACTATACCCTACTCATGGCTTTTTTAAAAGTTTGCATTTTTTTTCTTAGTTTATTCTTAATTTTTTTTTAAATTTATCACTATATATTTTTTTTTAATCCCAAATGAAGCCTATAAATATTTATTCATTTTATTGCAAACTATTGTTATGATTGTTTTTGTTGCCCATCGCAAAATATGTGCAGGCAACACTAATACTACACTTGAATGTCAAATGGGGGGCGCAATATATTGACCCCTTGAGCAACTGACCATAAGCCGCCACCCATCAAATTTGACACAAAAACAGGGTTTGTTCATAGATAAGCCGCACTGGACTATTAGCTGCAGCTGTCCTCACTGTATTATGGGATATTTACCCTAAAGATACTGTATTAACTGTGAACACTTTATTTGACAGCGGCATCATACAACTGTCATAAGATCAAATGAACCACCATGAATCTTTGAACTAATTGGCTGCAAAGCTTCATTGCTTTAAGAAGTTTCATTTGGCCATCACTGCTCCCTTGAGGGAGACAATCAACCTTTGCCGTCGTCCAACAGGCCTCCTAGCATGCGTTGCAGTGCTACAAATGTAAATAACAATCTAAATTAATGTTCTATGATAATTATTTCTTCAGTTACTGTTCCAGTTGTTTCATTAATTTCTAGTTATGGTATTTGGTATATGGTATTAACTAGGGCTGTCCAAATTATCGTGTTGACGGGCGGTAATTAATTTTTTTAATTAATCACGTTAAAATATTTGATGCAATTAACGCACATGCCCCGCTCAAACAGATTAAAATGACAGCACAGTACAATGCCCACTTGTTACTTGTGTTTTTCTTGGAGTTTTGTCACCCTCTGCTGGCGCTTGGGTGCGACTGATTTCATGGGCTTCAGCACCCATGAGCATTGTGTAATTATTGACATCAACAATGGCTACTAGTTTATTTTTTGATTGAAAATTTTACAAATTTTATTAAAACGAAAACATTTAGAGGGGTTTTAATATAAAACTTGTACTTGTAAAATATAAAACTAACTTGTACTAACATTTATCTTTTAAGAACTACAAGTCTTTCTATCCATGGATCACTTTAACAGAATGTTAATAATGTTAATGCCATCTTGTTGATTTATTGTTATAATAAACAAATACAGTACTTATGTACCGTATGTTGAATGTACAGTATATATCCATCATGTGTCTTATCGCGGCACGGTGGCTGAGTGGTTAGCACGTCTGCCTCACAGTTCTGAGATCAAGGGTTCAATCCCGGGCTTCGGCCTTCCTGTGTGGAGTTTGCATGTTCTCCCCGTGCCTGCGTGGGTTTCCTCCGGGAACTCCGGTTTCCTCCCACATCCCAAAAACATGCATGGTAGGCTGATTGAACACTCTAAATTGTCCATAGGTGTGAGTGTGTGCGTGAATGGTTGTGTGTCTCCTTGTGCCCTGCGATTGGCTGGCAACCAATTCAGGGTGTCCCCTGCCTACTGCCCGAAGTTAACTGGGATAGGCTCCAGCACCTCCGCGACCCTCGTGAGGAATAAGCGGCATGGAAAATGAATGAATGAATGAATGAATGTGTCTTATCTTTCCATTCCAACAATAATTTAGAGAAAAATATGGCATATTTTATAGATGGTTTGAATTGCGATTAATTACGATTAATTAATTTTTAAGCTGTAAATAACTCGATTAAAAATTTTAATCGTTTGACAGCCCTAGTATCAACACTTTATTTGACAGTGGCGCCATAACACTGTCATAAGACAATCATAATTATGACATGACACTGTCATGAGCATTAATGATTCTCATTTTTGAATGGATGTAAGAGATCTGAGCTGGACATAAAGGGATTTTACTGGTGCACGATAATTATTGGTCCGATAATTATCGATCCGATAATAGGAATTATGACGTCATCCTGATAAATCCAATAACATTTATAATAGGACCGATAATATGTACTGTTCTGGCTTTACTTTTTCTAGTATGGGAAATCAGTTGACCATTTGCGGGCCATTGCTCTCACCTGCTGGTCAGAATAATTCACTGCATCTTTTTTTTTGTTACAGTAGTTTGGTTCAATCACTTACACGTTGCGGTGTCAAGCGGGAGCATTGACAGTTGTGAATGCTTTCTGTTACGTTTCCACCTCGGAAATATATGTAAGTATTTTATGTTTACTATAACATATGGATGTGCAATATATGTTTACTTCTGTGGTGAAGGGTCATATGTACAGAACTTCATAAGTTTTGTTATAGAAGCCAGCCAATGCTTTAGTAGCTCAAGCTAGTGTGCTATGTTATACATATAATAGTTGTGTATATAAGTTTATGGTGCAGTTTGTTGTATATTGAGTATTGAATATGTGTATTTTTCTGTTGTACTTTCACAATATTAAGACGAGTGTCTTCCCATAATAACAAGGAAAAACCAAGCCTTGTGGTTTATGGAAGTGCATTCATTCTTAGCTGGCTGTCGGGCAGTGCAGAAGTGAACTGCACTGTTTTGTTCATGTCATTATCAAAATCTGATGAGATTAAAGGCAAATCTATGTTGAATCCACCACTAGTTTTTTTTGCTTTTTTTTAAACCTCCAGGTGTTCAAAAACTCAGGTTATACATTTTTAAAATTATATATTTATTATCGGTTATCGATATCAGTAACGGCTTTGAGGAGCAGGAAGTTATCGATATCGGTATCGGTTTCAAAAAATGGATATCTTGCACCCCTAAGGGATTTAGTGACATAATTTGCCGGATGACACTGAATGACATCTGTCATAAGCATTCAGTAATGTCCATTATTGTATCATAATTATGATGGTCTTATAATGCCACTGTCAAATAAAGTGTTACCTATTAACCCAAATAAATTACCAAATAGGCCGCACTGGAATATCGTCTCATCCCGTCTTTTCTGTTCATTTTGCTTTTGCTGCTCGTTTTGTGAAATATCCACAGTGCTGTCATGCTTATTAATGTTCCTCACGGGTTCAAATTGAAAGGGTTAAACAGAAGACATGTTTATGTCACATGAGTCATACTCTGGAAGCCCGGCAGCGTAATCATGTGACGTCACCGCCCTGCAACGTCAACAACAATGGCGACCTACTAGTTAAACTAATTTTACAAATTGTATAAAAACGGAAATAGCAAGGCGCGTTTCAATATCAAATTATTTTAACTCTTAATAACGTTTATCTTTTAAGGACTACAAGTCTTTCTATCCGTGGATCCCTTTAAATTGCTTTTCCATTGAACAGTGTTTTCGTACTTCAACCGTTTTTGGAGAACTCTGACTTCCATGCCCATGAAGCCGATGACATCTCAACAGTGGTTTCATTTTGTGAAACAGCTAATACAACATTTAAGAATGATTTCTGACGGCAAAATAACGATGTGTTTAACGATAATAAAAACATTGTGAGTGAATTATAGTAGTGAACAATCTCATTCGGCGAGTCATTCTCTACTGTCAACAAGAACGGTACAGAGGGATTCAGGTACCAATTGTGAGTCAGTGATATTTATGGCCACATGGTTGCAATGTTTCTCCACTGGGGCAGGGACGGCCCAGGCCATTTGGGGGCCCTAAGCAAAATAATGCCAAGGGGCCCATATTTTTCGCCCACAATTTGGTCACAGTGTACAGTGAAAAAAAACCCATACATGCAATCCAACCCATACGTCCATATTTTGTATATTAATCAGATTTTGCTGCATTTCAAACTTCTCACCCCAACTAATTAAGTAGATTCACCTTAGGCTGATACATGGCATACTACTTGATAATAATGTCCAATATAAATGAAATGACTATATCTACGCTCTCCATATATTATTATGCCAATAATAATAATATAATAATAATTTACTACAACCAGCGGAAGCCATACATTTGCCGTTGCCGACACATACCTGTCAACCCGAGGCCGTTGGCAATCTTACAAATAGTGACGTACGCCCTTACAAATTGGTGACTAATCTTACGTTGTACATAGCGTGCAATATGAAACAAACATAAAACTTATTCTTAAAATAATATGAATTTATTGGTAATATTGTAACATATAACCTGGTGCAATCAAAGAAAAATCGAAATCTTCAGCTACATCATGATTACTAAAATTTGACAATGACTTTTGTTATAATTGTATGTAGCACTTTTGGCAATTTCTATCATGTCTTTTGATGGTGGTACTTCAGCTCGCAATTCAGTTTGACTTGAAGGTAGTTCGTTAGAGTGTCCAATTATAAATTAAAAAGGTCAATTGATAAAATTAACTTACCGATGCAATCTTTGAGTCAGGGAACATTTCTTATGCTAATTCTGAGAAGTGATCAGCAATAGTTGCAGGCAAATTGTGTTCGGCAACAAATTGCCAGAATAAAATCTCCGCTTTCGTCACTTTTCATTCTGCAGACTTCATCTTTAAGACCAGTGTTGTTAATCTTACTTTAAAAAGTAATTGATTAGTTACAAATTACTTCTCCCAAAAAGTAATTCAGTTAGTAACTCAGTTACCTGACTGTAAGAGAAATTAGTTACTTGGCAAAGTAACTGGTGTTACCTTTCTTTTTTTTATTTAAAAAAATATAAAAAAACAAAAAACATAGTAACCTTAGCTATGTTTGGAAATCGTTTAATGTTGTGAATCAACTGTTAAAGTTGTTAAAATTGCTACCGTTTTTGCATTAGTTCCCTTCTGTCTACTTTTGACATGTTAAAGTTTTAAAACTGTTTCATCATTAAAAGATAGATTCAAGGCAAGATTTTGCCGATTTAGGAGTATTTTAGATAAAAATTTCGCTAGGAAGGTTCACTACAACAGAGCCTTTCTACTGCTTCAAAATGGCGGCAGTTTATTAACGCCGCCGTCAGTCATTTCGCATGTAGTTCTATAAGCGTGTGATATCTAGGCGTAGATTGTAGCCTGTCGGCTACAGTCAGGAAATATTGGAGACAGCTAGCCTAGCATGGCGTTTGCTACAGTGTCACAACACTCTCTTCTCTCAGTGTCTCTGACTTTTCTCACGTCATTCAACCAACGTAGTAATGCATCGTCTCGTTGCCGAAACAGTGACAAAATCCGAACAGAGAAAAAAAACGTAATGCACGAAAAACGTACAGATTTTGAACGTGCGGTGTACACATTTAAAAATCAGTGCTCACTTGTACAAATTACGCCGAAACTGTAATTTCACAGGTATGCCGACAGGTGACAACTTGCTCGACTTTACTTGTTTCCTTTCGGGGCCTTCGCCCTGGGCTCATGGCAATTACCAGTATGACATATTGACAAGCTCAGCTGGCAACAACGTTCAAGTCGGAGCGTCTTGCACAACAACAACATCAAAAACATGCTCTATTACCTTGATATGGTTGTTTCTTTTCTTCTCCAATTTTCTTCTTTCGTTTCTCTGCTCCAGAAGGATACATTGTCTTTGACATATTTGTGGATCTATTTTCCAACCAAGTTTGAGCACCAATCATTGTAAAGCAGGTTCAACGTCACTCCCAAGATTGCCAGATTGTAATGACAAGAAAATGGATGTTTGTATAGATAAACGGGGATGAGCACCACATCATTCACGATGCTCTATTAACAACGTATAAAATGAGGTTGCCAGATTGGGGCCCCCTAGTGGTCAGAGGCTCTGAGCAGCTGATTAGTCTGCGTATAGGCTGGGCCGGCCTTGCACTGGGGTGTAGCATCCTTATTTTAATATAAGTGAAAAAAATAGAAATTTTATTTTTTGTCTTTTTTATATATAATTTTTGTCAAGTTATTTCGTGTTCATTCGTTATTCTCATTTATTTTAATAATGGACGGATAAATGCATTATAACCCATTTATACTTAAATGTTATTATTAAATGTTATTTTTTTTTTTTTTTTGCATTTTAGCATGATAAATAAAATATATGAAAATATGATGTCCATTAAGCAAGTACACAGATGACCGTGAGAATGAAGACAAACTGAAATATAACACAGCAAGTGAGACACTTTAGTATAAATAAAGTATATTTATTATTACTATTATTATTATTATTGGAGTGTCACTCAGTTTGTATAAATATAAAGTTGAGCATTTTCTTTTCACGACAAACAAACAAAAGCATTAAATACAGAGAACAAACACTCTTATTTACAACATTAGCTCATATGTACAACAATGGTCCTCTGCTGCACTGGAGCCACCAAGCAGTCAATAAATCAATCACGTTTATGTGTTTTTCTTAGTTGGAGGACTTGAAGCTGAAGGTGGAGGAATGTTAAGCGCATGTTTGACCTCCAAACTTAAAACAAAGTGTTCATGTTCACAATTCTTAGTCATCACAGCAATAACAAAAATCTGCTGTTGTGTGGAAGCCAACAAACCATAGAAAAAAAGAAAACAAAGGCATCCCAGTGGTTCAAAGCACCACTCCTAAAATTCACTGCATATTATTTAGGACAATAATTATTTTTTTACTGCTAGAAAGAAGTAGGAAAGCATTTAAATACATTTTAAATATGTCACTGTGCGCCACAGACAGAAACGTGTTGCGGCCATTGTAGGAAAAATAAGTTCACTGTGACGTTACAACGTGATAAATTTCATGTTTTTGCTTATTAAGTTAAAACATTAAACTGTATCCCATTTAAACGTGTTGAACCGATATTAAACCCTTTGGGATAACAACACACATCCGTACTAAAAACAATCATCAATCATTTAAATAAAAACATACTATTCACTGTTTACTTATAACAAAAAGTAGACATCTTGCAGTGATGACAGTTCATCTTTGTATATAATTGCTAGCATTATTATAGGTGAAAACAAAAAAAGTATGGAAGCATTAAATAATATCCCCGAAGGCTGCAAAAATCATTCAAAATCACAAGGAGAAACTTGGAACAACCTTGGTATGGTCAAAATTCCTCTTTTTCTGGTGCTCTTTGGGAAATTATTAACATCTGTGTTGTTGTTGTTGTTGTTATTTGTTATGATTAACAGAAAGTGTAAATTAATTTAAATATATTTGAAGTTTGTCTCCATGCACTATGATTTGTAATTAATACTACTGTAACTGTACTGAACTGTACTGTACTGTACTGTAAGCAAAACAAATTATGTCCTCTTGTGTCAAGTTGACATTTTTTTTGTGATGAAAATGTGTGTGCGTGTCATACTTGTAGGATCCGTTTAACGTGTGAGTGTGTGTGTGGGGGGGGGGCTGTCTGTCAAACTTACCACACTACAATAAAAAACTCATCACTTTAAAATGTAGAACTTATCATGTTTTAAGTGATATGGATCTTTTTTCTGTTATAGCAACAATACGCTCCTGCTCTGCAATAACACAAAACTTTAAAAGTATTAATTTATAGTGGTGAGAATTCCTTTTTGTTTGTTTGTTTGTTTGTTTGTTTGTTTGTTTGTTTGTTTGTTTTTTTGTTTTGTTTTTTAGACTCTATAGGACTTGGTAGATCAGGTTAGGGTCGCGTTCGCCACTCAGGGTGTTGGCATCATCGGCGGGGGCGAGGGCGGCGGTGTCCTCAGTCTGGGTATCACCTTTGGGCGAGCAGGTCCCATCACTAGGCACTATCAAGTTGTTGGTGCCATTGGCAATGTTGGTGTTGCTGTCGGTAGAGATTCGCTCCACGATGCTGGACAAACAATCCAAACTGGACACCACCGTAGCTCTCTCACACTTTGCACCTGAACACAAAATGGCAGGTGATGATATTGTCTCACTTGCTAGACTACTTAGGAATTGAGCCACTGACTTACTCTTTTTTTGTCTTTTTTTTTTTTTCAATTAAAGGAATAGCGAATAGGCATATATTTTATGTGGAATCAAGATTTGTTTCCAGTTTTAACTTGAGAGCATTTTTTCTCATGCAATAATAGTGCAACGCTGGGCCAACTTCCATTTCTAAAATAGCTTCAGAAAGACTAAAAACTCATTGTTGTTTTTAATTTCATAAAATATTCCTTGATTAGATTGCATTTTGCACTTGGACCACTATTGCACAAAATCTTTTTTTCTCTAGTCTGATTTTGGTCCTTGAGCTAATTGATAGCAACTCATGAAATTGTAGAGGCCTGCAGTTACTCAGTTGTGGGTACGTTTGTTTTGGGGGGTGCAAACAATATGAGAATAGTCCAAAATCATTATGCATGGCAAAATACCACATTTCCAGAATCCATGTGTCAGAGTAAGTGATAAAGATGAATCATTATTCATATTTTTTTCATGAATGATTGATTGATTTAATGTCTGTTGAGACTTTTTTTCTAATCCCATATTGTTTCGTTTCTTTTAGGCCAACTAGAGGATTTATAAAACTCAAGATTTCCACAGTGTCTTAAACTTGGGGGTAAAAGTGAAGCCAATGATATTCAAGTCTTAAATCTTAAAAATGTTCAATCTTTAAAAAAAAAGTGTCTCTATCAAGTATCCAGAAGAGGTCACCATTTATATGTAAATCATAAATACATGAACTAATTCACTAGATTCCGTAATGTAATGATGAAAAATTAATGTAGTGAGTCAAAATGCATTGCATTGGATATCTCATTAAATCATTGTTTATTTGTTAGTATGCAATTACTTCTACGAATATGTTTCGCCCTTTTTACATTCAATATCATTCTTTGATTGAATGATTTATTGGCAGACCAAGGTATACTGCTTTAAGTAGTTTTAATACATAGTGATTCTTTACCATGGAGCTGCAACAGGAACGCTATATCTGGTGGACCACAAAAGGATTTCCGTTTTGTACATATGGGACGCATAGAGTGGGGAAACCTGTAAATTTAATACATCAAAGGTCCATAACAGTGATCCGAGCCAGTGTGCTGTTGTTTCAGGCAACTATACTATGTTCAGAAGCTGGTCCGACATGTTGAACTGGCTGGGCAAGTTTTTCTGAGTAACCATAAAATTTATATTTGCATAAATTTTGCCCAAAAGGCATATTAGGTTTGGAGTGAAAGACTATTCAGGATGTTATGATGCCGCAAGAGACAAGAGTGATTGAAAACTGGGTGTTAGCCTCAGGGGTGAAAGTGGGCCAGAACGGTCAGGAACGCAGATTCAGTATAAGATTCAGGGCCAGAACGCAGTTCCGGTATACGATTCAGGGCCGGAATGCTGTTCCGGTACACGGTGCTTTGATTCCGAAAATATAACAGCAACTGTCAAAACGCTATGAAAAAATATATATATATTTTTTTTTTTAAATGCTAAGCTGCCACACATGCATTTCAGCTCCAAGAAGAAAACAATCTACCAACATCAGATTTACATAAACAAGTGTTAACAACAAGCATAATAAAGTGCTTGTGTAGCGTAATCCGTTTCCACCAATATTTAATATTCATTTTATTCCACGGACGGCATGGAGGTTTCCCCAGCTGCTGCAGTTATCTGAGTCTGACGATGATGAGTCACGTCAATGTGCTAATGCACGCAGCAAAGCAAAACGCCTGGACTCATTCATCCGTTCAATTGGCTGACATACTGACATGTGATCAGCAGAGATGATTAGCTCGGATTGGTTCAAATGTGCATGTTTTCTGGAACAGCAAAAAAAAAAAAAAAAGTTTGTTGAATTGATTCGACAAAAAAAAGGGCAATGCAACATAAAATGGATCAAATCTTTAAGAGCAACGAAAGAGTTGCGGAGGCTTATTTATCATATTTGCTTTTATTTGCTCTGATGGGGAGGTTCAGAACATCTTAGCTGTCAATGTGCACTTTGGACTTATATTTGTTCATTTATGTTAGGCTACTTATTCATTTCTTTATAAAGTCAATGTTTGCGCAATCTTCATAATATATTCCATTTCACTCTGCATAGTATAAGTCATTTGTACTTATTTTTCTGAATGTATGTTACTTATATCTTTATAATAAAATTTTTTTTTTAAAAAAGTAAATGTTTACATTAGCTTCAATTTTAATATATATCCTATGTTCTTAAGTAGTTAAAATTGAAATTTGGCATTTAGTATGTGAGGAAATGAGGGAAAATACAAATTAGGAGATGGAGGTTGGGGTTATTGTTGTTTTTGTTAACATTTATTTTGCAAATCGTTGAAAAAAAATACAATTTTAAATGAAAAATAAATAAATAAATTCCTGGCTCCGTGGCGACCTTCACGTCGAGGAGTTCCGGCAAGAAATTCTAGCCACTTTCACCCATGCTCAAATCATTAGTTTCAGCTAACTTTGAAAGAAAACTGGACACAACTTTGGTGAAATCAACAATAACATTAGCAGACCCTCAATTGCTCCCTTTTTTTTTTTTTTTTTTTTTTTTTTTAAACTGTTCAGGGAGCCACCATGACAGCAGCCATGTCTACTGTCAGCGTTGGCGAATCTCAAAAATGGTGAATTTGGGTGGGAACACATTTGTCACATCTAAACTACTCAATTGTTTTGTGCTGGTTTTTAATAAACACTTCAATCCAGGGATGTTGCCAATCCAATCATATGATATGAAATCGGGCCAATCGCATCATTTTCTAGGGAATCGAAATCGAGTGAATAGGATCGGGTATTTAATTTTTAAAAATATTTATTTTTCATTTTATTTTTTAAGGTGCTAAAAAGTAACAAAAGAATCTGGAATTTTTTTTTTTTTTTTTCTTTTGGAAATGCCATTATATGTTTTATACTCTGCAAAAGCGGAAGTACTGTAAACAGTAGAGTATTATAACATGTTTGGAACTTTTGTTCAAAAACAAAAGGAAGCCTTTTTGTTTTCCCGGGATCAAATCAGGAATCAGTATCGACAGGTTTCAAAATCAGGTGACTTGGACTCGGGTGCAAAAGATATGGTATTGGGACATCCCTGCTTGAAACGCAACAGCTTGTTTGCTATTTCCCACAGGCGCCAATAAATCATAAACATTTTCAGTCACAGCCTTCCAACATATTGGACATTCTTAAGGGCCCTCCCTTTGAGGTGAGAAATGGTTCATTATGACGGCAGTGACTGGCTTATTTATGCTTTTTAGACCACTTTGGGAGAGGGGGGCATTTTAATTTCTAATTCCCTTTGCTCTTCTTCTTCTTGGTGATGACACCAACTAAAATTGCTACAACGTTGATATTAATGGAAGGGTCAGAATAAAAAATACAGTGTATTTTTGGTCTCCAGGCTGATTAATTACATCAATAAATTGGGGAATTAAGGTTGCTACGCCGTTATTCATCGACGAATCAGAATAATGTTTGTTTGGTCTAGTCGGCATGTCGATTCTCAGAGCCTAATTTTTTATTTTATTTTATTATTATTATTATTATTTCTCAGGGAGGATGAGTTATATTGCAAACTTACTATTGCCTATTGGTTTGGCTTCAGTCAGTAGAAGGCATGAATGCTCAATAGTTGTACTTTATATGTGTCTGGGCTGATGGGAATTTCAGGGAGTAGTCATAGTTTATTTTAAACTTGTTGATATAAAATAATCCGTATATCTGCAGATGAGCCCGAAAATGACCACTGAAATAGCTTGAAAAATGGAATTGTGGCCACTTTCAACACAAATTGTTTGTGCAAACCTGGTAAAATGGCATTCAATGTTATAAAAAGTAATGTACAAGCAATAATAATAACAAAATACTGTAGTGGTTTAATAAATTGAAAAAAAAAAAACCATAAAATTTCATTTTTCTGATGTAAAATATAGAAAAATGTCAATAAAAGCTTGTATTTTCAGAAGGTCTGGCGTGGGGGTAGACATTGTTTTAATGCTGGTACACTTTTAGCCAGTCAAATGCAAGTATCATACAAGTTGCCGGCTTTGGTAGGCTACCCCAAAGTTTGGGTGTCCCTATCTGGCTGCCCCTGTGAAAAATCGTTTGAGGCGCCACTGTGAAATGACCGTGATGATCAAGAGCAGCGCTTGAAATGAAGAGAACTTTTTTTTTTTTTTTTTTCTCAGATTGTCATGTCCAATAGCACTTGGAGAACGTCATCACACTTAACAACAAACTGTGTTTTACTGTTTTAACAGTTATTTAATGATGAGTGATATTTTTCAATAGTTCATATATTTTTTATGAAAAAAAAATAACTGTTGGTATAGGCTCCTTTAAAATATATATATATATATATTTAATAATAATTTGAAGTTGATTCTTTGATTCTCCAACTATTCAACTCACATTCACGTATATTGCCTTTGTGTGAGAATGGCAATACAGCCAACTTAATTATTTCACACTTGAAATGATCAATGCTTCTTTTACATAAAAAAGGTTTACATGGAGGTAAACACTTTGAAAATACATCATGTTCTAAATTAATGTTTTACAACGAGTCAATATGCAACATTCTGTGTGACAGATTGCTACAATTCATTTTTTAAGTGTGTCCAGTGTTTCACTTTTTTTTATTGAAACACAATTCTCACTCTTGGAAAGAAACATCACCGCATCTTACCGTCATTGTTGTTAGTGGAGCTCAAAAAGCTTGCAGTGTTAAAAGTTGTTCGGGTCGATGACGGACAGCTCGGCCCGTTGAAGTCCGTCTGCACAACAATATTTTCATTATAATTAATAATTAAAACACCGTTTCTATTATCTTTGAAACACAAAAACAGGATATAAATTCAGTTACTAATATAAAATTTCAAATACATTTGACTAAAAAAACAACATAATCTTCTATAATTATATATGCTTCCTCAAAACTGGGGGGAAAATCAAACGAAATAATTACCAAGTCCGTCTAAATGACTTTATTTAAGGTTTAAATAAAAAAACTCAACATGTTAAATTTGTGTTACAATATTGCCCTCTTAATTATTTCAGCTCCAGCTATGTCTCATTTACTGAAAAAAAAAAAAAAAATTAAAAAAAATAAAAATTAAAAATGTTATCTAAATTAAAAAAAAAAAAAAAAAAAAAAAAACGACAAATTAACCTAAAGAAAAACAAACAACAACAAAAACAATACAAATTTTGCTGGTCTAATTTTTAAATAAAATATTCAAATGTTTATAATATAATATAAATAGTCAAATCGGGGAAACGTATATGTTTTCCCTGAAAGCTGTAAAATAATTAATGGAAAGGTGATAGCGTGTCTCTAAACTTAAGTTTTAGTTAAATTTGAGAAATTGTAAATAATTCGTTAGTTTATCATGAAATAATTTATTTTTAATGTAAATGTAAACCTACAGATACTTAAAATTAAAGACAATTATGTCGTTTATAATTAACAATAATTTCGATCGGATTTTTTGGAATCGTTATTATATTCCTATTCACATTCATTCGGTTAATTTTTCGCGTGTAAAAATGTCACTCGTGTCTCATTTGTCGAAAATAAGTATATGTTTCCTTTGTCATTTAATAATTTCAAGGCCACGTTTCGCAACCCATTAAAAGAATCGTGCTAATATCATAATCGTTTTGATAATTTATTTTAGTACAAAATGAGAAATCAGAAATAACTGAAGTAAAATAGCTCAACGAATGGAATGAAGTCTATAAAAGTAGGGTAAAAGGCGGGGGAATCAATATCATATTTAAAACAAACAAAAAAGATCAATTCATTTATCTTATTCCTCAGCAATTTGTGAGGGGAAAAATTTACACCGCGAGGTTTTACTTGCATGTATTATTAAAGAATTCACGTCTTTCCTTTCAAGTGTCAAGCAATAAGAATGTGGATATTACTATAAGACACCAACCAACTACCCGCTGATGCACAAAGTGCATGAACTTGAACATACAGCGGAACGTAATTTAGAAACAAAAAAAATATATTGTTTTTAATTAAGGAACATTAAACATACATCAAATGGTAGAACATTTTAACTCCATGAAAAATTCGAGCAAAGACGAATCGGACTCACCATGCCGTCAGAGCAATTAGAGCGGGGGCTGGAGGCGTCTGAGTCCCCGCTGTAGTGCTCGACAAGCGGGTAGAATGCGTCGTGCGGCCCGCCCGTACCTCCGGGAGCGCCGCCTGTGCTGTTAGCCGCCCCGGCGCGGAGCAACGCCTGCAGGGCTTCGATGTAGCTGATGGCGTTGCGCAGGATCTCCACCTTGGGCAGCCGTTGGTTGGGGTTGGCCGACGTGCAGCGCTTAAGCGTCTCGAAGGCGTCGTTAACTTTGCCCAGGCGGCGGCGCTCTCGCAGGGTGGCGGCCTTTCGCCGGTCGGCATTTGTGGTCTTGCGCTTGCACGCCTTGCACGCCCACAAAAGGCAGCGGCCCGCCTGGTGGTGCCCGCTGGGCGCGCGCACGTGCTCGTCGTCCTCGGTTGCGCCCGCAGCCGGGTGTAGGTGCGCGTGCATGTTATGGTGATGCCCGTGCAGAGGCGACGACCCGGATGACGACGAAGAGTCGTCTGGCTTGCTCAGCAGGCCCACGTGCACCAGGCGGGGGTCCAGGTCCTCAAAGAAGCGCATGTCACTCGTGTTGAAGCACGGGTCGTCGTAGAAGTCATCGCCCGGACACCCCGAATTGGCTGCGCCCGAATTTGCCATGTTGAACGAGATGTCCGAGAGCTCCATGTCCCCCAACCAGCAACCGGAAGTCCACAAGAAAAAGTACACAGCAAATTTAACGTGGATTCATATGGGAAGGGGGACAGGGGGGTGTTAACTTCATGTGGACCCTAAACACCCGCTTGAGCCTCTTATACCTGCGAGGTCACATGTGGGCGCGGCTAGCAGAGTGACGTGGGCATGAGGGTGGCCAATCAGGGCGGTGGGAGCATTTTTACGACTTCATGGCAATTAGGATCCAATTACGGTACCCCCACATAACCCCCCATAACCCCCTCCCTCACACACACGCACACACACCAGAGAGTATTCAGTTCAACATCCGTATATTCTTGTCTGAACTTTGTGCTCACTAGTGGAAGAATTGAGTGTACTGTAGAACAGAACCGTTGGGAACACGTAATTTTTTTGTAACTTTTGGCCATGTATAGGATATCAAGCTATATCTTTGATATGTGTCCTAAGATTTATGAATTTGTACTATGTATACGATGTACTAGTACTATATATATATATATATGTATACACACTCATACACTATACAGTATATAATTACCCAGTCTTCCCACTCCCAACTTAGGCAGTCACTAAAACAAGGTTGTATTTAATATTTACAATAATTCTGTGAACAATTTTTATATCGAAATTGAGAATTTAGACAACACGATTTTGAAATTGTTATATTTCGTTGTGGTCCAGAGCCACATCACCTAGCCTCTCTTCCAAATACAGTGCCTTGCAAAAGTATTCGGCCCCCTTAAACCTTGCAACCTTTCGCCACATTTCAGGCTTCAAATATAAAGATATAAAATTTTAATTTTTTGTCAAGAATCAACAACAAGTGGGACACAATCGTGAAGTGGAACAAAATTTATTGGATAATTTAAACTTTTTTAACAAATAAAAAACTGAAAAGTGGGGCGTGCAATATTATTCGGCCCCCTTGCGTTAATACTTTGTAGCGCCACCTTTTGCTCCAATTACAGCTGCAAGTCGCTTGGGGTATGTTTCTATCAGTTTTGCACATCGAGAGACTGACATTCTTGCCCATTCTTCCTTGCAAAACAGCTCGAGCTCAGTGAGGTTGGATGGAGAGTGTTTGTGAACAGCAGTCTTCAGCTCTTTCCACAGATTCTCGATTGGATTCAGGTCTGGACTTTGACTTGGCCATTCTAACACCTGGATACGTTTACTTTTGAACCATTCCATTGTAGATTTGGCTTTATGTTTTGGATCATTGTCCTGTTGGAAGATAAATCTCTGTCCCAGTCTCAGGTCTTGTGCAGATACCAACAGGTTTTCTTCCAGAATCTTCCTGTATTTGGCTGCATCCATCTTCCCGTCAATTTTAACCATCTTCCCTGTCCCTGCTGAAGAAAAGCAGGCCCAAACCATGATGCTGCCACCACCATGTTTGACAGTGGGGATGGTGTGTTCAGGGTGATGAGCTGTGTTGCTTTTACGCCAAACATATCGTTTTGCATTGTGGCCAAAAAGTTCAATTTTGGTTTCATCTGACCAGAGCACCTTCTTCCACATGTTTTGTGTGTCTCCCAGGTGGCTTGTGGCAAACTTTAAACGAGACTTTTTATGGATATCTTTGAGAAATGGCTTTCTTTTTGCCACTCTTCCATAAAGACCAGATTTGTGCAGTGTACGACTGATTGTTGTCCTATGGACAGACTCTCCCACCTCAGCTGTAGATCTCTGCAGTTCATCCAGAGTGATCATGGGCCTCTTGGCTGCATCTCTGATCAGTTTTCTCCTTGTTTGAGAAGAAAGTTTGGAAGGACAGCCGGGTCTTGGTAGATTTGCAGTGGTCTGATGCTCCTTCCATTTCAATATGATGGCTTGCACAGTGCTCCTTGAGATGTTTAAAGCTTGGGAAATCTTTTTGTATCCAAATCCGGCTTTAAACTTCTCCACAACAGTATCTCGGACCTGCCTGGTGTGTTCCTTGGTTTTCATAATGCTCTCTGCACTTTAAACAGAACCCTGAGACTATCACAGAGCAGGTGCATTTTAACGGAGACTTGATTACACACAGGTGGATTCTATTTATCATCATCGGTCATTTGACATCATCGGTCATTTAGGACAACATTGGATCATTCAGAGATCCTCACTGAACTTCTGGAGTGAGTTTGCTGCACTGAAAGTAAAGGGGCCGAATAATATTGCACGCCCCACTTTTCAGTTTTTTATTTGTTAAAAAAGTTTAAATTATCCAATAAATGTTGTTCCACTTCACGATTGTGTCCCACTTGTTGTTGTTTCTTGACAAAAAAATTAAATTTCATATCTTTATGTTTGAAGCCTGAAATGTGACGAAAGTTTGCAAGATTCAAGGGGGCCGAATACTTTTGCAAGGCACTGTAACTAAAGGCCTTCTCACTCTAACGGTAGCAGCTCCCAGATTTCCGCAGGGAAACCCAATCATCATGTATGTAGGAGGTGCGCTCTCGGGAGCAATGTGCGTTCGTCGCCATTTTAGACAGAACGGCAAAGCGTGAGTTAATTTGCCATGGTCCTGAAATAGAAGCTTGTTCTATTTCAGAGCAGTGGCGCTGGCAGTGATATCCTGGTGTTTTGGCAGACCGATACACACAAGTCATGGCAGAGAAAGCCTTGATGAATTCCCTTTGTAAACGTTTCCCAAGCTTTGGGACACTCAACAAGTGTCCCTCATTCCTCTCCTTGATAAGCAAACTGATATCTCGATGTGCTTTTATGGAGAACTGTAGTTCATGAAGGGCATGCTCTCAAAAAAAAAAAAAAAAAAGTAGACCTTTTTACAGCTGCTAAAATCTTCCTTTCCACCTTAAAATGAGAAAAGGTATGACTTTCTTGTGCAACAATGAAAAATAAATGCATTTGTGCTTGCCAGAGTCACCACTCTTCACTCCCTCGACACGGCTATGTCAACACTATGAGTTCGTGTACCTTTCGGCCATATGTTTTTGAAATAAATAAAAAACAGAAAACTAAATTAATTATAAATTTATATTATGTGGCTGCAGCAGGGTCTTGTCTATTGAAATATAAGAAGAAGAATGTCTTCCGGGTCATGGGTCATTTTAAAAGTGAACTTTGTGGAAAACAGATATAGGGCGTATTTTGTTTTGTGACTTCTGCTCAATAAACTAATATTGGAAAAACGGATGAAGGCTCATTTTCCATTGTTGAATTACCAGTTATTAATCGGGAAACAGAAGAGAATTAATTTGTCGCCTTTTTACACACAGATAAAAACAAAAAACAAAAATTGCCTCGTTTTCCGTTTTCCCAAACTAGAAGGAAAAAAGAATAGCCGAAAGGTATGTAGACCACTATGCGGGCTCCTTCCTTTTGCTGTCGTGTTGCGCATTGCTGCAGGGCCCTGTAACTACCCGATTGTGGCTGCGTATGCGCAAAGCTGCATCACTTCCCTGTTGAGCCATATTGGCGCGATAGATGTATATGTGATAGATTCAGCTATAGAAATATATTATTCTTTTTTTTTTTTTTTTTTTTTTTTTTTTTAAACCTGTCCTGTTCAGCTGTTTGACACAGAGAATGGAAGTCTAAGTGCCCAGATTCTGAACAGTTTTAATGTTTCACATTGAGAGTCTGACATACTCCCATTGTGATCATTCAAAATACCTTTTTATTATGACAAAGCAGCGAACAGGAAGGGATTATGGGGGGACAGAAGAAAAGAAATACAAGAGAAGAAGGAAAAGAAACACATACACAAACAACAACTAGAAAGACATTGAACATCTAAACTAGTTACTAATATGCTGGTGCTATCGTCAGCGAGATGTATTTCCGGTTTACACCATGTGGGGGCCTATTGGCCAGTGAAAGAGGAGAATGGGGGTGGGGGTGTCTATAAGCCTATAAGCTAAGTGATTGAAAGGGGTAGAGTGTACACAAATCAGTTCTGTGATCTAGAACCCAGTAATCGTGTGAATCTCTTATGAGTAAGCCCGTTGGCGACCAACCCTACGCCGCCGCATCGCCAATCCCGGCACCGGGACCCCCGACCCGAGAATGCCCTACCACATCCAGCAGCACGCAGGCCCCACCGGGCGCGCGACAGCCACGCAGACGGGCGGAGAAGCCGCGCGGGCGCCAACCCAGGGCCACAGCCCCCACCCAGCCAGCCCGGGGAGGGAGGGAGGGCGGGCGCGGGGGGCCATGCGCAGCCCATCCCTCCTCCCGCAGCCCAGCAAAGGAGCCATCGTCCCCCCCCCGGGACCCAGGGTGGTCCCCCGGGCCACCCGCGCACCCATCAACCGGCCTTCAGGGATGGCAGGAGGGGACGCATCACCAACCCCACGCCTACACCCACCCCCGCCCGCCCACCCGGGCCACGAGCCACAGCCGCAGCCCCCCAACCGGCACGGCACGCCACGGGACCCCCAGCGGCCCACCAAGCCCCAGGCAAGGCAGGGTCCCCCGCCGGTGCAGGCGACACCCCGCTGATACACCGGCGCCCAGTCAGCGACCCGCGACGGAGCGCAGGGCGGATGCCCAGCCAGAAATATATTATTCTAAATCAAATCATCAATAGGGGAGCTGGCCGAATTTGTATAAATTTATACAAACCCTAGTAAAAAGTATGAAAATACCAGTCTCGGACGAGCACTCACTCAGACATTTTATCTTGTAGAACAAACTCAGATAAAAAGCTCGAAAAAATAATGAATTAGTTTAAAAGTTAAACTCTTTAGCAGTCAGAAACACTAAAAGAAATGAATAAAAAACATTGCGGTGGTCAGTAAATGTTACTTTTATAGAGCAAATGCAGGGAAATATACAGGTATATGGAATCACTCCATTCTGAGGAAAGAAATACGGAATCATGAGAAACAAACAAAGAAATAACAATCAAAACCTATCTCTTGTATTTAGTAGCACCACCTATGGCTTTTATGACAGCTTGCAGTCTCTGAAGCATGGACTTGATGAGTATTCTTCATCAATTTGGTGCCAACTCTCTTTGCTTGCAGTTGCCAGATCATCCTTGCAGTCAGAGCCTTGCTGTGGACATTTTATTTTATTTTATTTATTTTATTTATTTATTTTGGTCAATTTCCACCACAGGTTTTCAATAGGGTTGAGATCTGGGCTAATTGCAGGCCATGATATTGACTGGATGAGTCTTTCTCCAAGGAATGCTTTAATAGTTTTAGCTCTGTGGCATGATGCATTGTCATCTTGGAAAATGACAAACACATTTTCAATTGAAGGGATAAGAAAGCTATCTAAAATTTCAATGTAAACTTGTGCATTTATTGAAGATTTAACCATAGCCATCTTCCCAGTGCCTTTGCCTGACATGCAGCCCCATATCATCATTATCACTATAGGCGTTAAGCAATTCTTAGGCGTATAGTACAATATTCCACACAAGTTTAGCTGGAACTGTGTTATAGTGGAGAGAAACAAACTGTGAACAGGAATTAAGTGGTGAATGAATACATTTCTAAAGAGAAAATAAAAAGCAAAAGCTTCGACATGACAAAAGCTGAAGTGAATTGAAGTGACATCTTTCGTCAGATAAGAGGTTGTCAAATTGTTACAAAATGATTATCAGCATTGTTGTGTTTGTTTCCACTATTTTAGATTCAAAATAACAGTATATTTTTTAAAACTGAAGTTAGGTTTACGAAGGGATTATATGAATTTACATTTGTTAAGCCTTAAATTACCCAAAAGTATAGACAGACATCCTCACGGAACCCTAGTGTCCTACCATTTTTCAAGGTGTAGTTTACAGTATGTTTGTTATGAAACGGCAAGCCATTAAATATGGATCCAAACACAGACGTGGAAGTTTGTTGTATTTATTATTACAAAACGAGAACTAAGAGACCATGCCAGAACACGCGATAAAAATACAAACAAAAATGGCACGAACCAAGTCAGTGAGAGAACCAAGGGTAAGGCAACAATGGCCAGAAAAGGCAAAAACAAATAATAGCAAAGTCCAACAAAAATACCAGGGCAACAACAATGTGATAACAAAGAATACAACCGTAAGTAGGCAAGAGATCTCGAGATGACGCACACAGCAGTACGTAAGCAAGTAACAGTCTGACACTTGCTGATGGTGACAGGCATCCTTAAATATTGAGCGTGTTGAATGGAAAAAAAGGAACTGAGAACGCACACAAACATGACAATGTTATGAGCTATAATGTAATTTATGTATGTATAGAGATTTATAGAGTATATATGATGAATTTCGCACTGAAGTTTGATGCAAAGAATATCATTAATTGAATCAAAATTGTAGTATTGGCCAGAAAAAAAAAGATCACTTTTTTTTTTTCTAAAATCTGCCTATTAGATCTAATTTACAGTACTTTTTACGCCACTTCATGTTGTCATATCGTCATGCTATCATATTTTCATCCTATGTTCTTGCTTCCATGTCATGTTATTTCCTTATGTCATGTAAAATATTTTTTGATACTGTCATTTGAGTTTATTATCCTCCTCTTCTTCATCATAGATGTTGATTGACAGGAGGGCTGCTAGCTTCTTGGAGGTCTGCTGGTCCTAGACCTCTAACATTGTGACCCCCTTGGACTGGTCTGTGATCACCTGGACAAACCTCGCCGCAAGTGTGGTTGCGTTGCTGTGTGTCTGTGTGTGGTGGTGGTGGTGGTGGTTGGGGGTGGGGGTGTTTCACGACACCAACGTTGCAGCTGTCAACGCACAATCAGCTTCAGCCGATGTCATTGTCAGCATCATGGCAACATGTTAGCTACATTTGCTGTATGTTTGGGTATTGTAACATCACTACAATACTGTACATTATCACCAAATGACATGATTGAAAGAAACACAAGACAGTGATGTTAAAAGCAACTAACCTCACTATACTGTAGGTGAGCATAAGATGACAACGCTGGCGAAAAAAAAAAAAAAACATCACTCTATACCAAGGCCACATTACAACTTAGTGTTAAACTCTTACAACACAACATCATGTCAACATAGAGTAAATGTAAAAGTCATTATATACAATATTAATATACAATATATACAGTATATGTGTGTGTGTGTGTGTTTGTGTGTGTGTATTTTTTCATGTTTTAATGACAAAATTGAAACATACTGAAACTACTTGACAGCAGAACAGTACAAAATGACAACGTGATATACAATGTCACATGGTATGATGACAACCAGCAGAAATGCAGACACAGTTATCTGAGAACACGAGAATTAGATAAATGAAAAGATGATGGGATCATATGATAATTACATTATATGATTAGAACATGACAACATGGGCCATGTCAAGTTGGTAATACTACAACATGGCAATGAATGCTGATATATTATTTATGACATGACAAAAAAGAACAACTACAGCACATAATTACAAGAGAATGTGATAATATTCTAGCATAGTCTATAACATAAAAACGTGACAGCACAATAAAATGAAAAATGATAAGATAACTAAATGAGAACTCAATAAAATCACATATGACAACATCATAATACAAAATGACAACATAAGAACATAGAAGAAAACGACATGTTAGTAATACAATCTGACAAAAGTTAAAACATGACTACTTAAAAATAAAATAAAAATACAGTGATAACATTGCAACCAAATAAGGTAACTATAGAAGCAGGTTTATCCTGAAAACTTTGCCCTATTGGAAAAAATCCACTCTTCACAAATGTTTATTGTACAAGTAAATGTGACAGGTATTGTATATGTGTGTATTATGTATGTGTAGTGGTGTTGGGTGGTCCCATTTGGGGGTCTTGGGATAGTTTTAGGGGCTCAGCTGTTGTGTGAAGAATCTTCCTGAAGGTCTTCAACTCACAAGTGCTCTCATTAGCCCACTTAATGGGTACTCCCCCATGCACCCCCCTTCCCACACACACACACACACACGCACGTTCACAAATATAGACGCACTCTTGCACACACATGCATACTGACTCTGTCTCTTTGTCTCTCATACACACACACACCTAAAAACTCACAAACTCAGGCACGCTCGCACACACAATGAATAAATTGCTTATTGTGTGTTTATAATCAGCATTTTCATGTGTTCTCGCTTTCAGGAATATTGACACCTGACACAGGTTGCAGGGAAGCCATCCTGTTCTGCCCCAGGCCTGGTAGACCGTGGAGGTCCCGCAGTGAGCCTCGTCGGTTGGGGGATGCAGCAGTGGCTGGTGGTCCTTGGTGGTGGGGCCGGGCGTCGAGGGTGGTAGCACATCCCCTCATCCCTTCCCTGAGGGCCAGTTAATGGGGGCGCGGCTGGCCCAGGACTCCACCCTGGGTCCTGTGGGGATGGTGGTGACCCCTTTGCCGGAGCTGCGGGAGGAGGTATGGGCCGTGCTCGGTGCCGGGGCCCTGAGGTGGCCCCCATGCAGCATTTCCACTTTTCTGCAGGACTATCACACGTCTGAGTGGGCTCACGCATAACTGGGTGCAATTGGACACACTCAAGTAGAGAGATTGTCGGTGCCAGGGTTAGCGATCAGGCAGCATAGAATACGATGTCATCACATCAACACTTACACGCAATTCTGGGTGTAACTCAGGTTTTTCACAAAATACTGGGTTCCACACCTCACATTGCTGATTTAAGTACGCTCTACCCCGTCTAATTACGTCTCCTTTTGACTCACCTTCCTTCCTCTTTCTCCTCAGATATCAGGCCCCCCATACGGTGTCCGCGGGTAAAAATAATTAGCTAACGGTAGCACCACTATGTTCATAGGGAGCATAGGCGTGTAATGTATTTCCTGTTGTTTGTTCTTCTCCTCTTTTGTCTGCTTCCTTCCCTCTCTCTCCCCCATCACACTTTCCTGCTCGCTGCTTTCTCCTAAGAAAAAAAAAAAAAAAAACAGAAGGGAGGCCACTGCTTTAATGAGCTTGTCATGATCAACGTGAGAGCAGCGTGTCTCTGGAGCCGGATGCCATCATTACTCACAATGCCTCTGGAATGCCAGTCGAACCCCAAGGCAGCCACTATTTAAAGAACTAATATAGAATGGATGCCGTTGCGGCTTTACTGTTTTGTAACGAATAAGAAAAGCGACGTGGCGGTGTGTGGGGTGGGAGTGGTGTGTGTCCATGCATTAATTTCTATGTTTTGTGTGTATGCACTTATGTGAATGTCTGTGCGAGTGTTGTGTAGGGGTGTGCCTGCTTGCGTGTGAATTTAGGTGTGTCAGAAGGTGTGCATGTGGACTGCATAGTGTGTGTGTGTGTGTGTGTGTGGGGGGGGGGCATGTATGTGTCACACAAAGTTGAATGTGTAGTCTACTCTGTGTGTTTGTTATCAAGCAGTTAACCTAGTGACAGTGATGAGGACATGAGAGTTAATCCCTTGCACAATAATGAGACAGGTTACACTGGTGGTTACACTGCGTGCTCTTATGTGTGGGTGTGTGGGTGTGTGCGTGTGTATGTGTATGTCTGCGTTTTCATGTGATCATGTAGTGGTTGTGGGCCCTTGTGTGGTCTGTAACCTTTGAACCGGCAGGTGACGAGTCTCTTCGGTCTGAGTCAACACAAACATCTTGGTCTTCAACACTAGTTGCCATGGCAATATTTCCTGTTCATATACAAAATCCGAGCGTGTCTTTTGAATCACTTTGACTCACCATACTCTGCAGTGTGTTGAGCTATGGAATCCAAAATAAATTTGTCAATCGACACTCTTTGCATTCACATTATAAAGAACACTGCATGTTGCAGTCAAGTCAAGACAAATGTATTTACATCCCTAAATCTTCAGTGTGCCACCACTGGTGAAAGGCCTGCAGTGCTATGAAATGATTTCATTTCAGGAACGGGAATATCACGTGACGAAACCTGTATCTGCAGCGGTGGGTGTATTGATGGCATAATAGTTTGCTACCAAAATGGGTCACTTGTGTTGAAAAAAAAAAAAGTTTCATCATGACCTTGCCCAATGCAGATTGGCAAATGCTGACTGAATAGCACTTTCATCAAGTCATTCAAAATACTTGATTACCGTAATTTCCCGAATAAAACGCGCACTTTTTTTCCCCAAAATCAACTTGTAAAATAATGGTGCGCATTATAAACGGGTACGTGGATGGAGACAGAAATATATACAGTATATATATAAATCGGTTTAAATATATATATATATATATATATATATATATATATATATATATATATATATATATATATATATATATATATATATATATATATATATATATATATATATATATTCATTCATTTTCCATGCCGCTAATTCCTCACGAGGGTCGCGGAGGTGCTGGAGCCTATCCCAGCTAACTTCGGGCAGTAGGCAGGGGACACCCTGAATTGGTTGCCAGCCAATCGCAGGGCACAAGGAGACACACAACCATTCACGCACACACTCACACCTATGGACAATTTAGAGTGTTCACTCAGCCTACCATGCATGTTTTTGGGATGTGGGAAGAAACCGGAGTTCCCGGAGGAAACCCCCGCAGGCATATATATATATATATATATATATATATATATATATATATATATATATATATATATATATATATATATATATATATATATATATATATATATATGTGCTCCGGGAGTACGGGGTACCGAGCCCCTTGGTAAGGGCTGTTCGGTCCCTGTACGACCGGTGTCAGAGTCTGGTCTGCATTGCCGGCAGTAAGTCGAATTCGTTCCCAGTGAGGGTTGGACTCCACCAAGGCTGCCCTTTGTCACCGATTTTGTTCATAATTTTTATGGACAGAATTTCTAGGCGCAGCCGAAGCGTTGAGGGGGTCCGGTTTGGTGACCTCAGCATTGAATCTCTGCTTTTTGCAGATGATTTAGTGCTGTTGGCTTCATCAAGCCGTGACCTCCAACTCTCACTGGAGCGGTTCGCAGCTGAGTGTGAAGCGGTTGGGATGAAGATCAGCACCTCCAAATCCGAGACCATGGTCCTCAGTCGGAAAAGGGTGGAGTGCCCTCTCCGGGTCGGGGATGAGATCCTGCCCCAAGTGGAGGAGTTCAAGTATCTTGGGGTCTTGTTCACGAGTGACGGTAGGAGGGAGCGGGAGATCGACAGGCGAATCGGTGCGGCGTCTGCAGTAATGCGGACTCTGCACCAGGCCGTAGTGGTGAAGAAGGAGCTGAGCCGAAAGGCAAAGCTCTCCATTTACCAGTCGATCTACGTTCCTACCCTCACCTATGGTCACGAGCTTAAATTCTGCTTTTTTCACTCTTCATAAAGCACAGAATTTAGTGTCTTGAACTCATTTGAGTCAACGTTAATTGGAGCTCCGCAACTCGGACCATAACAAACGTAACAACGCAGGCTTCATGTGTCCGTCAACTATATCTGTCCCTCGGGAAACTCAAACCCAAATAACAATAGTTCCTATTGTTACTGTCGTGTCGACAGCGATGAGCTCTCTCGGATTTCCGACTTACGTTCTTACTTTCATTTTACTGTATCAATCCATGGATGAAACATTTATTCATCATGATGAAACGAGCAAGTTATACAGCAGCCTTTAAAAGAAAAGTCACATCTGTTTTGTTTTCTCTTAGATTCTGGTAAGTTGGAGAAGTTGTCAAATCATATTATTACCGTAAATATTGTCAGTTTATGGTAACGTTTTGAACTACCAATGTGCTATGCTTGTGCTGTGTTTCACCAGTCAGTAAAATGACATTTCTGTATCAGTACACGAGCTCTGTTTTCTCGTATTCTTCTATTTATTGGTGCTAAAATTAGGGTGCGCGTTATAAAAAAGGGGGACCGGAGAAGATCAGCACCTCCAAATCCGAGACCATGGTCCTCAGCCGGAAAAGGGTGGAGTGCCCTCTCCGGGTCGGGGATGAGATCCTGCCCCAAGTGGAGGAGTTCAAGTATCTTGGGGTCTTGTTCATGAGTGAGGGTAGGAGGGAGCGGGAGATCGACAGGCGGATCGGTGCAGCGTCTGCAGTGATGCAGACTCTGCACCGGTTCGTTGTGGTGAAGAAGGAGCTGAGCCAAAAGGCGAAGCTCTTGATTTACCGGTCGATCTACGTTCCTACCCTCACCTATGGTCACGAGCTGTGGGTCGTGACCGAAAGAACAAGATCCCGGATACAAGCGGCCGAAATGAGTTTCCTCCGCAGGGTGTCCGGGCTCTCCCTTAGAGATAGGGTGAGAAGCTCGGTCATCCGGGAGGGGCTTGGTGTCGAGCCGCTACTCCTCTGCGTTGAGAGGAGCCAGTTGAGGTGGCTCGGGCATTTGGTTCGGATGCCTCCTGGACGCCTCCCTGGAGAGGTGTTCCGGGCATATCCCACCGGCAGGAGGCCCCGGGGTCGACCCAGGACACGCTGGAGAGACTATTTCGCTCGGCTGGCCTGGGAACGCCTTGGAATCCCGCCGGAGGAGCTGGCTGAAGTGGCTGGGGAGAGGGAAGTCTGGGCTTCCCTGCTAAAGCTGCTGCCCCCGCGACCCGACCCCGGACTAAGCGGAAGATAATGGATGGATGGATGGATAATTTCCCCTAAATTTTACAAGTAAATTTGGAGTGCGCATTATACACGGGTGCACGTTATATTCGGAAAATTACGGTACTTTTCATGTACTGTAACCTTATTTTATGTTTATAGGATTTAAGAATGATTCTGTTATGTGCTTTTTCTATGGAAATACTCGCACACAAAGACTTTAATTTCTGCCGTTTTTACCTAATTCATTTTGCTGTTCATTTTAGAGCCATGGTCTCCAAACTATTCCACATAGGGTCGCAGTGGGCGCAGGATTTCATTCCAACAAAACAAGATGACACATTTGCACCAATCTGGTGTCTTACAAGTGTAATCAGTTGATTGCAGTCAGGTGCTGCTTTTTTAGTAGAAACTTCATTGGTTAAACTGTCGGTACTCGATCGGTTTGAACAAAAACCAGGACCCACAACGGCCCTTGAGGACCGATTTGGAGACCCCTGTTTTAGAGGAACAGTGTTATAATGTTTATGAGATCAAATTGCATTAAAAGAATTATATTTACGAAAGAGGGCAGAAGCGATGACATCACATCACAGGTCAATTCAGATTTTTTTGCCCATATTCTGACATTTTTATGTCGTACGAACAGTCCAATTCCAATGTTTAAAAGCAGACTCAGGCCTTTTCCATATGTAGATACAATTCCGAAATATATTCGATGCCTCTGCACAATGAACACTCATGTGTACACGTTCAAACTATACGTCATCAAGTGAAATAAGTAAATACTAAGTAAATACTAACTGTAAATACAGAATTATTTACTTACAGAAGTATTTACTTCCATGTATGTGAGGTAAAGGAAACGTTCCCTCCACCCTGCGAGTCACTTTTGCTTTTGCAATATGAAAGGCGACAGAAAAATATCCGAATTACTAAAAAATCTGAATTGGGCATCACATTCTGTAGTGGGAACATAGTCTAAGTTATTTCTTATTTTTAATAGGTAAATTTTATATTTCATCAATCAATCTTCTGGTACATTTTAATTAAGTTTCACATTAAAATTTGTTTTTAATCTTTTCCCATTGGAATGGGCCAAACAAAAGTTCACGCCATTCGATTTACCATTAATCAGCTTTGTTTGTTTTGCATGCTTCCATAAGTATTGACAGGGGATATATATTTTATATAACATTTGATCCTTTTTGTTGTCTATTTGGGTATCTCTTCAGTTGCATCACTGTGTGTCTTCTTGGGTGTCTCTTTGGATATCAACAACAAACGCATGTCTAGATGCAGCCAAGTCTGGCAGTGTCTAATTAGGCGGCAGGTTGTCATCTCAGTGGGGTCCAAGAGAACTTTGGCGAACCTCAAAGCAGCGCAATGTTTACCTTCCGCCGAGATCATTACATAACAAACATGTGGGTGGCAGTGACTCATGCCTTACAGCAGCTTGACCAGAGGACCAATTCTCATGGGTTTGAATCCCAGCGCTGTGGAAGTGCCCTTGGGAAAGACACCGAATCCTACATTGCTTCAAAACTGTTTTTAATTGCTTCAACTGGTTGAGCAAACAATAAATACATAAAATATCTCATGACCCCCAACTGAGTGAGTCTAGCTGACAAGGGAGGGGTGGGAGACAGCTGAACAGCACCGGTGTCTCCTAATTATGTTCTCAACCTGGTGGTCCACAAGGACTGACGCTTTACTACAAATGGAGGTGGACGTCAATTTGGAACACTTTGGTTTCTCTAGTTGAGACAACATTCCAGAAGAGATACTAATCAAAAAGGATATACAGTAACTATGGTGGAGTGTTGAGGCAGAGCTGGCAACCAATTCAGGGTGTCCTCGAGGCACAACCTCTCATCTTTAAGTCCCGGAATCTAAATAAAAAAACTTTGCTTTCAAATAATGTTTTGAACCATATCTATTCCTTAATTAAGAACATATCTGTAAAGCTTTTATTTTTAAGATTAAATACACTAAATAATTGCTTAAAATAAGTTTGTTAAGCTAATTATTTTCAGCTAGCTATTAGTCTTATTTCAAGAAATCTGAGTAAAATTTACATTTACACTAAAAACAAAGGGAATTTAACTCTTTTTAAGGAGGTGTGTTTTTGCAGTGTACCAGACATTGGCCAATGGATTTGGCTCCTTTGGTTTCAAAACAGAGCAATTTACATTTACACTCTATTCTAAAAAGCTCGATTTCATCACCAAAATAGAGTTGTTTAAAGTGCCTGTGACAGCATTAAAAAAAAATCTTAAATAGCATCATTATGTGAATTAGAATAATATTTTTAGAGTATTCAACAATATACAACAATTGGGCAAAGCGCAGATGACGAGAAATTATTCTTTTAATCTGACGTTTAGACCCGCCTGTCATTATAGCGCTCTAGCATCCCCAGCTGGAGGATGACATCGGCAGGGTCACGATTTTAATCCAATATTTTTACAGGATATTCTTTTTAACTAAGTATTTTCCCCAAATGCTAAATAAATGGTATTGTCATTACAAATAACAGTTTTGTGCTAAATGAAATATGAAATATTTAAAAATTATTCGGTACGACAGGGCAAAATTACTGCATAATTGTCTAAACTGTCAACTCCTTGCACCTCCCGAGCTGTATTTTATGCCACCGGAGTTAGTCCGGCTTTTGTCATTTCCCTGCCTTGGCTTTGGAGATGGAGGAAAGAGCATTAAAAAAAAAACTGAAGGCGTGACGGCTAGCCGATATGCTAACCTGAACCGAGCGCCGTTTCCAAGTCTTATTCTCGCCTTTCGAAAACCAAAAATCACACAAAACCACCCCGGATTATATCACACGGCGGCAGGGTTGATTGTCTTCACCGATCGGCCAACCTCCCGGTGGCAAGCAAGTTACAGCTCGTCGTTCCCCTGCTGCAGGCAGGAGTACTCGTTGCCGGGGAAGCAGCTGGAGAATGACCGCCGAGCTGCTGTTCCAAATCTTTTTCGCCTTTCGAAAATGAAAAATAGCACAAAACTACCCCAACTCATGTCACACATGACGGCGAGGGTGACAGCTTCACCGATCGGCCAGCCTCCGTCGGCGAGCAAGTTTTGGCCCGTCGTTTCCCTGCTGCGGGCAGGAATGCTTGTTGCCGGGGAAGAAGCTGGAGAATGACCGCTGGACAAACCGGCCGATGTCGGAGGAGCGCGTGGCTGCCCCGGCCCAACCTCAGGATAAGGGTCTATTGCCGGGCAAATGAAGACGGCAGAGGGGGCTGGAAGTCTGGACGATATGGAGAACCGCACACGAGATCGGTAAGCTGCACAAGCATAAGCCGAGTATAGTGCTCTTTCACCAGGCACGCGAAGAGGACCGAGGGGGGTGTGCGACAAGCCGCTGGAAGTCAGCCGAGTGGCCTTCTCGGTGGACAAGGAGCATTGTCAGCGACTAAATGCAAGCCACCTCCTTATTAAAACATGTGCCATGATCCCAGTATTTGGCATAATGCAAAATAGTTTACTCATTTCCTCGTAAATCAAATGGTCCCACAGTTGTTGGACTTGTTTTGGCCAATCTCCGCAGTGAACGGGAACCTTTTGAAATCCAAAAAGGTTCACATGCTTCTCCCTGGTGCAGCAACAAAAACCTGCAGCACATTTGGCTGGCGTGATGCGAAAAATAAACAAATTAATCGCAAAATCAGCTGAATGCTATAAAGCAATGCTGTATTGTGAGATGCTGACCTCTTATTCGTCCTCAAGGAAGTCACTCATTTTCATCGCGTGGGATTCAAAAAATTGAATGTATAAATCGATCGTATAAATCGATCGCTTCCACACGCATCCAAGCAGTCCATTTCATTCAGGAGCATAAAATACCGTGTGAAATATGAAATAAACATGCTTTTTGCTGTCACAAGCACTTTAAAGTCTGGTTCAAACTCTGAATTTTGACTGTACTGTGACAAAAATGCTTCACGACAACAGTATGTGTGAATTGGTTTGTACCACAATCATTAAGTCTTATTCAATCTTTTTTTTTTTTTTATTTAGGAGTGGGGCACACTTGCATGGATTGCTTAGATCTTTTGGAATCTACCTATCAACATGTTGGGGTCCTGCCCAAAGACTGACATAAAGAATGTATACCACACAAATAGCCAAAACATGGGCTTCATGAACACCAAAAGGAAAACACGGGGGACCTCACTACAGTACCCGAACAATTCAAATGTGTGGTTCAAAAGGGAGCAGGCAAACACTAGGGTTGACGTCCCCAGTCGTTACGTCTAGTTCTTCTTTACAGTCTATGGGTGTACCTGCCTCCTCTCCAGTCAGGGCAGGATAGGCTCCAGCACCCCCATAACTCTCATGAGGATAAGCAATAGGATAATCAGTGACTGAAAAAAAGTTGCATGTTATAACGTGATGATTAATTTTATGTCAAAATTCATATTTAAATGTGACATACTAAAATGAAAGGTTTGACAATAAAAGTGATCATCCTTACTTTGCAATAAGATAAGTTACAGTTTTCAACATGATAAATTTCCGTTTTTTTTTTTTTTTTTTTTTTTTTTTTTTTTCCAAAATCCCTCATTAAAATGCGTTATGTTAGAGTTAGGGTTAACTTCCAGTTGAGTTCTTTTCTTATAAATATAGGTTAGGCTACAACCTACGTAAACTTATTACAAAATAATAATAATAATAATAACAATAATAATAATTATTATAATAATGAATACTGCCAAATGTTTAAAAACTATGAATGCAACAATGCCTTTTCAAGTAAACAACCCAGATAGCGTAGTCAGGATGTATGACACAATAGACTGAAAAAGAAAAACAGAGATAAGTGATGAGTATTTTTGAATGATGATGAGAAAAGAAATTGTTGTGGACGCTGTCAGAATCCGAACCGAAACTCAATCCGATGAGTCGTCACCTTCATTACACAGCTGTGATCTACTTTCACTGGCCGGCAACCACAAATTTTAGATAGTGTGTCACTAACTCCAAAGAGGCCCACCATTGCTGTATTTCACGAACACACTCTCACTCTCTCGCTCTTAACTCTTACACACCATCACTGACATTTTGTCATATACACACACACACACACATGAACCTCCAACACATACACACACACTCTCGCTCTCTGCCATGTGAATAGTGTTCTTTCGCACTTATCCACTTCCACACACACAGAAAATTACACAGACAGACAGACAGACATCGCTTTCCTCTAGGACACACGCACGCACGCGCCCCCACACCACACACACAAACACGCACAGGGACATAGCTTGGCGTATAATCCCCCTGAAGTGAAGCTTTGCATGTGTGTAATTGAGGCTGCAGCTGTCCACTGCTGGAAGAATTGAGAAATTGTGTGCTCAAGTTCAGCTGTATGAACAAATGTTGGGAATAGAAAAAAAAAAGGAAAAAGGACACCTGAGCATAAAAAGTGAACCACTATATCCCAATCCACAAAGCTGCGCTTCACATTCTTCATTTTTTGTTTCTGTAATACAGACAGTGCCACCAGAATCACAAGTATGAGGCAACTGTATACTTGGCATCTGGAACAAAAGTGTGTCATCATCCACTTTGAAAGGATAACTGTACCAATATGGGTGAAAGGCAACTGCAAGTCAAAAGAAAATACTATTATCATGAACTGAGCTACAACAGGTATAGTTAAGTTTTATTTTAGACCGTTTTTTTAAGGCATGCACTGTAAATGTTTGAGGCCAATGAACTGTTTGCCCATCAAAGAACTGCAATGAGGGCTCCAAGCCAGGAGAAAGATCCGGAATGTTCCAAAGCGTTCTAACCAGCTCTCAGATGCATTAAAGGGTCAGATGAGAAATTCCCCTGGAAAGGTCACATAGCACTACCCATCCCAAAATAGTGGCATCAAGTCATCCATCATGACACTGGGCAAAGGCTCGGAATGATGGTGGGGGGTTGTTGTATGGGGAACTTCCCATATTACCTCCACACTCGCACGATCCTCCTTTTATAACACACTCCCCTTTGCTCGTTACTCTCTATTAAATGCAGCACCACATCATGTGTACAGTATTGGACTTACGTGCATGTCATCATATACTGTACTTAAAATACTGCCAAGTGTTACTTATAGGAAATACAGTGAGGTGAAAATTTATAAGTGTCTTCCAATGCATCAGGGTCACATTTTAATACCCCTGCACTGTTCTGGTAAAAAAGGAACATGATCGAATGGCATGAATGATGGAACACATTCATTCACGCTTACTGTAAGTGATAGTTTCCGTTTCCGGCACTCCTCATAAGTGAGACATTCATTAAAAAATGATACATGATTCAATCATCTATTAATTTAGTACAGTAATTTGTTCAAACCCTACAGTCATTCACTCATCCAAAGACAGTACAGTGATTAATCAACTAATTAACTTAATGACTTACCAAAAATCAACTACAGTAGAAACTAAATGCTATACATAAAAACAAACATAAAGCAATAAGAATTAAGTAATTTATAATATATCCTATATATATATAGGAAACCAGACAACTACAGCTGAAATAAAGTGCTGCAGATTCTAAAGATAAAATTGCTCATAATAAATAAATACATTAATTAATTAATTAAATTTAATTAAATAACACAAATAATTTAACAATAAGAACATACAGTTATGTAAAGAAAACACATGCCATTGGCTCATTCTCAGATGACACAGTCCAATTGATTATTTCATTCAGGAATAATACATTTAATACAATTAAATTCAATATACGTTCATTTTTCATCAGTTTATTCCTTGATTTATCACGATCCATTTCCCTATTCTGTTTTTTTATTTATTCGTTGTTGTATGACACACTTAGTATTTCATGGATACTGTATATAATACATCATTCATTCATAAACTATGGGACTACTTGCAGTGTATTTAAGGACCATCGTAATTCCATTATAACATCGATCACGTTACATGATCTTATTGTGGTTACACACGCATACTTATGCCATCAACTCGCTTACACTGACGCAGGAGAAGGGACTTGACACCTTTATGGAGCCTATTTGTGTATGGGTGTGTGTGTGTGGGGTGGTGTGCGTGCCTGTGCGCATGTATGTCAAGAACATTCTGCAACATCTTCAGACCAGGAAATATTATGTACTGTACATAGTATCTGTAAATGCATACCCATACTGTAGTTGCAGGATCCCTTCATAAATAACACATATTGTAGATACTGTTCATGTATTGGTCATATGATATACAGTAGGTTACAGTTAAAAAAAAAAAAAAAAAAAAGTATCATTGTTTCTTCATTTTAATGTTTAAAATCAAAGATCAGATAAGACAAGCAAACAAAATTCAGTTTGTATATGGTGATTGTTTATGATTGATTGATTGATTGATTGATTGATTGATTGATTGATTGATTGATTGAATAAAATAAATAAAAAATAAAATAAATGGTGATTGTCTCTAGTGAGAAAATATATTCAAAGTTAACTGCCACTGTATAAAAACATAAATGCCCCCTTTCTTAAAATAACTGTAGCAAATGTTATTTTTGAAAGACCAGAATTTATTTTCACTTAGCCTACCCAAGCCTAATTAACGCTAGACCTCTACAGTCAAGAAATCACTTCATACAACCTGTCTGATAAAATGAAGTCAGACAAAGTATCTGAAAAAACCTGAAGAAAACTACAATCCAATGTAATTCGACACCAGATGAGACTGAAAGTTATTGACAGCAATCGGTCCGGAAAGGGTTCCAAAGTCATTGCTAAAGCTTCAGGTTTCTAGTGAACAACAGTAAGAACCACTGAGTTTTAAGGTCTTTGAAGACACACGCACGGAACTTGCCGGACCTCCCTGACATAAAGGTTGGCAAGGATTCAGATTTTTTTTCTGAAACCACCCAAATGCAAAAACTGCTTTTCGCACAGTTATACATATAACACAGAATAAAACACAACAGATTTTACACATGCATTAGAAACTGATTTTCATTCAACATTATATTTTTTTCACCGATTTGCAAAATTTCATCTAAAACTCAAATTTTTTATTTTCCATCACTTCCTCAAATATAAACGCAAAACCTCAATTTTAACTATTTAAAAACATAGAATGTACATTAAAATTGAAGTTAATGTAAATTGACTTTTTTTTTAATAATAAAAGTAGTATAAGCAACATACATTTACAAAAATATGCACAGTGAAATGGAATACACTTTGAAGATTATGCAAGCATTGACTTTTTTTTTTTTTTTTTTTTTAATTATAAAGAAATGAAGACCTAACTATCCATGCTGATCACATGCCAAAATGTCAGCCAACTGAACGGACAGCAGAGTCCAGGGTGGTTTGCTCATTGCTGCGCGGATGTGCACATCGACGCGACTTGTCGGGAACAACTACGTGGAATGAATAAATAAATGAATAAATAATATCAGTGGAAAGTGATTACGCTAAACAAGTCTTTTATTAGGCTTGTTGTTAACATTTGTCTATGTAAATCTGCCGAATAGTTCTTCTTGGAGATGCATATGTAGCACCCTGGCAGGTTTTATTTTCAACATGGGTTTTGAAAGTTGGCGTCACATTATCGGGATCAAAGCACCATTCTGCCCCGTTCCGGCCCAATTTCACCCCTGCATTTAACCACATCTATTACAGTATATTAGAGCAAAAACAATGAAATAAAATAAAAACATTCATTACATGTTCATTACATGTACAGGGTACAAATAACGACCTCAAATTTGCCTTCTCTACTCATCTTAGAGCAACACCCTCAACATGTCTACTGTTTAAACTGGGGGATTCTAATGGATGTGTTCATCAGGCGTATTGCTAGGCCAAGTTCCAACTTGCTGTACTTGGTATTGAGAAATGGCTAACACGTCCTTTGTATTTCCCTGTACTTTCTGTTTTCAATCTTCTTGATTAGTCAAATTTACGCAATGTCAGTGTGCGGCACTCTATTGGTCACCAATATAATTACACGCAAAATTATCAGGAGCCTGAACAAAATAATACAACAAATTGTCCCAGAAAATGTATACTGTATATATTTACACACATTACGTATTTTTGGTTGGCATCAGCAACAAAATAAACCACGAATTTCCAAAGATGGACGATGGACTGTCTCTTCCTCGGCTCTAAGATCCAGTGGATATTTAATTTAGTTATGTTTTCAGTTTAATTTTGCATTCCAGTTTGTCATCTTGATAATTGCTTTTCCTCTTTCTGCGAAGAAAGAGGAAATGGCGATCAGCCCGCCGCTATGATATTTACGTCATCAGCCTTCACGCTGTTACCCGAGAACTAACCGGCTGCTTTCATACAGCAGCTTCCATACGGACATTATACTCGGACGCCACCCAGTTTATGGCCGTCTCATCTCCGTGTCAGTCGGCTAAAGTGGCGGACGAGACTCCGGCATCGTAAAGTCGAAATCCCGTAAATCAGGTGCGTTCTAATCTGGGGTCTACCTGTATTACGGACCTAATAAGGCGAACTGTGTTCTTGTATTGTATTGCAGGTTGCAGAGAAATTGCAAGGTGTAAAAATTGAAATGCCTGAAGAACACCACAGAATGGTTCACAGATCATGATGCCGTTTATTCTGGAGTCGCCTTGCGTTTGAGAAGAAGCTGTTTTTTAGTCTTGTTGTTTTGTTCATTACATTCTATTTCATTTAACAAATATTCCAATTTCACTCATGAACGTCAGTCGGTGCGCTACAGCATGCCTAGGCCCACAAGGAAGCACTCGCTATCCCAGACAGACTGCTCATTGCCGTCCGTCTGAAAAGGATTCAGCCACAAATGAAAACAAAACAAATGTAGAAGCCCCTTCCCATGATCTGGCGTGCCCTCACCGCCCCATAAGAGATAACAACATCAATATCAAACAATGGGCGGGTCCAGATGGCCAAGATTATGTCTCCTTAAAGTCATTAGCGTCACATCCTCCGCTTAAGTCCCGGCCGGGATCACTTTCCTTCTCCTCCCATCCACGCGATGTTCGTGAACGCCTCATGTCGCCCAGGAACACGAGAGCTCAGACGGGCTTAGCGCTTCCCGGCCTGAGTTTTGATATCATTTAGATGGCTGACATTTGAGACGTGTAACTCGCTGCCCACCAACAAACATCTGCACAGGATAATAAGGAGGGGTGGTTGAGAGTGGGTAACCTCTGATGCCTCTTGAAACTGCACAAGGGATACTTATTTTTGAATTACTGATTCAAGTTTAAAGCCATTTTGAACTGCCTCAAGGAGCTTTATGTGCTATTTCTGATAATATTCAAAATAATAACTCAGGAAAGAGCAACTCCTCAAATGCTAAAAAAAATACTCTTATATAAACAATTAAAACAACCATAGCCCCATTTATACTGTACCATTGACATGAGCACTCCTTTGCACACACGCAAGCACACCCCTACGCACACACCTACAAAAAGAAATCCCACGCAAGCAAACTTTAAACAGGAGGGTCCAGATCCTGGATTTGAACCCTCAACCTTTGAACTGTATGGCAGGTGCGCTGACCAGTTGTGTACCCAGGAGCCTAATAAACACTGTAGAAAACAATACCGGAATGGAATGAAATTTGTGTTGGCATCATTAATCGGAAACAGGAAATATATCCCTTAGGAGCCACAATATTCTGGCTAAAGTCAGCTCTTTCTTCTCGTGGTTCTCCTCCACCACTTCCTTGTCTACATCACTCTGCCAGTGGCCATCTCGTGTTTCAAAGCTGAGAGCTGGCCAGGGGCCAGCTGTGGACCCAACTCTTACCCTGTCTGCGACAGCCTATTAACAAGACTTTGGAGGAAAAGGTGCATGATATACAGAGGTGGGTAGAGTAGCCAAAAAATTACTTAAGTAAGTGTAGTGTTACTTCAAAATAATATTACTCAAGTAAAAATAAAAGTAGTCGTCCAAAAAATGTACTCACGTACAAGTAAAAACATATTTGGTGAAAAGAATACTCAAGTAATAAGTAACATTGTAAGTAGCTGCTTATATTTTTGTTGGATTTTTTTTTTAACAATGGTATTGTTTCCTGAGCCCAAAGTTATCTATATTACTATTTTATTTTTATTTATTGATTGACTTAATTTTTTTATTTATTTTTATTACTATGTTGTTATAATGATACTGTACAATAACCCATTACATAACCACATTATGCCAAAGAAATACAAAAATAAAACATTTGGTTCTGACGAGAGAAAAAAATATATATAAATGAAGCATTATTCGTCCAAAGAGCATGAGTGCCCTCTGGTGGAGAAAATGGTTCCTATTTTGAAAAGTGAAGAGTTCCTTAATAGTTACTGAAGGTAATAGATACCGTTCTCGCACACACCATACAATTGTTTGCATTAGTCTATCACATTCATCTAACTATAGTTTAGGTAGACTTCACTCCATGCCCTTGGACACAGTAAAGTGAATCGCCTTATCAGGGCTCATGAGGGGGAAATGGAAAAATGGTACCGTTTCTCGTAGGCACCGTCTAACTGTTTGCATTACTCTAACACACGTAAAACAACCAATCAGGGAATACTGTACTGAAGGATTGTTTATACCACTCTAAAACACCTAAATAAATAGCACACCATAGTTTAATGAAAAAATAGATACACAACGCCATCTTATCACAGAAGCCCAACGTGTGCGTCACGAGCAAGATTGACGCACCAACTATCGCAATCAGTTCTCCTGGCCACTCCAAGGAAAAAGAGCAGGGCGCTCTATTCTAAAACAAGTAGCGTCCCGACCAGCCAGGATAACAAAGTTGATAGCGGGCGCTTGGGATGTCAAGACCAGCGTCGGTCGGTGTGGCAGCCATGTCCCATCCACGCATGAATCTAAACCGCCTAAAACCGGCCACAGAGGGATGATCCCGAAACAACATCAAGCCACACCTTCGGCCCGGCCCACTCCACCGCAGCCTTCAAAAACACTGGACACTGAGATAACAAACAGATTTTTGCTGCTCGGAAACATTTTCTTTGTAGCCTTGTTTTGGATCCAGAATTGTCCCTCCGTCGTCTGTTTTTGCCTTGTTTTTGACCATTGTCGACGAATAAATTGTCAACCTGCTTTCAGTGAGTCTTCTTCAAACTTTTGAAACATGGAGTCAGTACAAAGGGTTAACATAAGAGGTGAACGCGCGGAATTTCGGCCCTCCCGGTTGACTTGCGCGGGGGCCACATAGGCAGAGCAGCACTTCGTTCGGCATGTCGCCGTTTCTGTACGGCTTGGCAGGGGGGGCGAATTCCTTCATTACTATTTTGAAATTAAAAGAATCATATCTGTGGTTTTCCGTGGCCAATTGGTGCCAAATAAAAACTGGAAGAGAGGTTAAAATCGGTGCTTTTGAGTCATGTTGAAGGCAGCGATCTATATCAAATACTTAATATTTTACGGGGCTTTAAAGACACCACATGATTGAACAGGCTGGCGTGAAGCTAGAACGGCAAGCTTGCTTCTGATTGGTATAATGGAGTCATGTGATTATTGTTGCGACGTCTCATTGGTGAAATCGGTAGAGCTACTCTTAGCATCGATGGCTAAAAAAACTAATAAATCTAATATGTAGAATAGCAGAAAAATGTAATGACTCTTGTGTAGCCAAAAGTAGCAAAGTAAGAGTAGCATTTTTTTCTTCACAATTCTACTCAAGTAATAAGTACAGCTTAATAAAACTACTCTTAAAAGTACGCTTTTCTGAAAAAGTTACCCAAGTAAAAGTAAAAAGTATAGCTTAGCATAACTACTCCTAAAAATACATTTTTCTCAAAAAGTTACTCAAGTAAATGTAACGGAGTACATGTAACGTGTTACATTACCCAACTCTGTAAATAACTAAGAAACTGCACGGAATATGTTGAACCAACTCCAACTAATTAAACCCTCACTAACTTGAAAATTAACCCTCATGCCAAAAAGTCTGAAATTCCCTTTTAATGATGTTTTTTTTGTTTTTTCTAAATAGCACTTCTGTTTATCTGTTCTTCTGTCTGGTCATCCTTAGTCCGTTTTCTTCTGTCCAACTGCTCTTTCTGAATAAACAACACAACATAAACACCAAACTTCTTTGAAGCACATTAAAACTGTTCAGCTTACCAAGGCACTCAAATTCCCATTGTCTGTGTTTAGGCAGCTGAACAGGACAGGGGAACATTTAAAAAGGTGCAGACTTCAAAGTTTACACTTGACTTTGGTTTGCTTCCTTTGGGGTAGCTGATCCCCCAACCCCATACCCTCTCCTTTCCCTGCCCCCCTTATCCCCAATAACCTCGTCAACGAGAGTCCAGGCTCCTTCATCGATCCTTCAAGAACCTCATCATCATTGCACCAAAACATAGCACGTCTGTGCCCTTTGGACGAGGAGGAGGAGGTGACAGGGTCAATCTGTAAGAGCAACGTCAAAGTTCAGAGAGGGTGCGAAGGATACCAAGTCCGCCGCCGAGTGATGTCAAGATGTATTGCAAAGTCATGTTCTGCTGTTTTCTGTCATTTTGAACATTAGTGTTTGTATGTATTTTGAGAGGAAGTGCTCACTTTTGTGTTTAAGAATTATAAACAGCAAGTGTCATTCATTAACATTTTCATAAGATAATTTTGCAATTTTTTTTTCCATTCAATTGCTCTTTCCGTTTATTGCTTTCATTCATATTTTCAAAACGCATTTGTTCATGAATCTGCATATTCTTTTTTCTTCATGTACAGCATTTATTATTTAATACATTCATGTATTGATTGACATAATTTAAAATATCCATGATTCTTAGTATTATTTAAAGATGTACTTTGTGTATTAATCCCTACATTTATGACTTAATACGTGTATCTATTTATGTATTAATTAATGTAGTCAAGCTCTATATAAGTATTTATTCATTCACATATACGTTTATGTATTCAGTGATTTGCACATTCACAATTAAATTCATAATTTAATTCATGTATTCACACATAAATTATACATGGAATTATTAACAAAGATATTTACTCATAATCAATTCATGTGTTATGTGTGATTAATAAATGGATGTATTAATGTATTCAAGTAGCAATTCCTGAATTAATGCATTCATTTATGTATTAATGTATCATTCACGCGTTCAATTGGTCCATCCAAATTTCTACAATCCCTGCACACCTAAAGATGTTTCGAAATCAGTGTTGTGAACTGACCTTCTTTCGACCTTGCTTCTGTTGACATCATCTTGTTTGCACAGTATAGGCCGTACGCCCGATGCCTGACTCCACTAAAAAGCCTGTTCGTTGGATGGAAGAACCAGCTCGATCATTTCGCCTGCCTCAGCACCTGCTCGCATTGGTCTGCCCCCTCCAAGAAAGCATGCACACGTATCGGCTTACACAGCGGCATGCGTGCCAACAGCTAACACGCGGCACTACGCACGACCACGCAAACCCCGTCGTTGGGTTTTCGTGACACTCACAATTTCACAGATTTTAGCTGGCACCCGCACACCGCAAAGAAATACTCGGCAATGGGAGTAACAATATCTCAGGTTACTCATTTTGCTACAAATAAATACACACACACACACACACTGAAACAGTAACACTTGCACATGTACAAACACAAATTAACATGCATGTTCATACAAACACACAAATTATACCATCAAAATTAGCAAACACACTCACAAACTCACACAACAGGCCTATATGAACACACAAATCAACCGACACATAAATACGCATATAATATATATGTATTATATATATATATATATATATTTATACACATATATATACATATATATGCATTTATATATATATACATATATATGTATGTATATATATATATATATATATATATATATATATATATATATATATATATATATATATATATATATATATATATATATATATATATATATATATATTTATATATATATATATTTACACACGCTAATTAACATACATGGTACATGTGTGGTCATACAGGCATCCATGTAGATATACATGGATGTACATATGACAATATGTACGATACTAGAGAACATACTGCAGCACTTATACAATTTAGCACACATTTAGTAAACTATGACACTGGCACACACAAACTTTCACAGAGAAATGCGTACTCACAATAACAAATGTAAACACATGGAAGCATATACATACAGACAATTAAACACAGACATTGTCGGGGGTCAGATTACTGAAATTTCCTTCATTTCTTGAGTAACAGTGAAACACTAAACTAAAAAAAAAAAAAGAAGAAGAAGAAGAAAACAAAACAGGATTACTTTACAGGATTACTTGTATTTTGAGCCATCTGTTTCAAACACACATGATCTTCTTTTTCTTCAAATACTGTATATTCCGTCATTTCAAACACGTGCATAGGGCAGTGCTGCCCCTTCTGTTTAGTGTACAAACAAACTGTTGTTCTTCTTTTTATTTTATTTATTTATTTATTTATTATTTTTTTTTTTTAAACCTGTCCTGTTCAGCTGCCTAGAGACGGACAATGGAAATCTAAATGGAAGTTTGATATACTCCCATTGATGTTGTTCATTATGTTTTATTTACTAGGAGAAAGGAGTGTACGGGAAGGAGTTTAAGGGGGTACAGAAAGAAGGGAAGCAAACAAAAGAGGAAAAGAACAACAACAACAAAATACTGGACATTATTGAGTTAATTTATTTTCCCCTCAAAATAACTCAAAATACAGCTATTAATATCTAAACCCCTGGCAACAAAAGTGAGTACAAAACTGCATACATCTCTAAATGTCCAAATTGAGTAATGCTTGTCATTTTCCCTCCAAAATGTCATGTGACTCGTTATACGAGTGCTGTCAGCATTGTTGCAGAGATTGAAGAAGTGGGGAGTCAGCCTGTTAGTTCTCAGACCAACTCTACATCAAATTGGTGTGCATGGCTGTCACCCCATGATGAAGCCTCTTCTGAAGACGGTACACAACAAATCCTGCCCGTCTCATCAGACCATAGGACATGGTTCCAGTAATCCATGTGCTTTGTTGACATGTCATTAGCAAACTGTTTGCGGGCTTTCTTGTGTACCGTCTTCAGAAGAGGCTTCCTCCTGGGGTGACAGCCATGACATTTTGGAGGGAAAATGACAAGCAGTACTCAAATTGGACATTTAGGAATGTATGTAGTTTCTATGGGGTGTACTCACTTTTATTGCCAGGGGTTTGGATATTAATGGCTATATTTTCAGTTATTCTGAGGGGAAAATAAATTAACTCTATTATATAAGCTGCACACCAACTACCTGAGTCAAAGTGTCATTTTGTCAGTGTCGTACCACAAAAAGATATACTTAAATATCTGCAGAAATGTGAGGGGTGTACTCACTTCTTTGATATACTGTAGATAACATTGAAACTGTCGGTCCAGAGTTTTGTGTATGTGTGTGTGTGTTGGGGGGACTCAAAGTGTATCCGTGCATTTGCGTGTGAGCGGTTTGCACACATCACATGTGTTGTTTTCACTGATGGCCACTGTCGCAACAATGATCACTCTAATTTGCACCTGCCACTGATTCAGCAAATGTACACTCACTTGCAGGCACAGATGGCCCTCACTGGGAGACGAGTGTCTGACCGACCGACCGACAGAAAAGCATGTGGAGATTCATGACGTTAAGAGACACCATTGTGGATGCTTGCGGTTCAAACATTGGAGTTGCAATGTTATGGACAGGAAGTGGAATGGTGGAGATGCCACTTCTGTCACTGAGAACACATGATTACACAACGGGTTCCGCTCAAGTCTCTTAATTGCAACGTTCCTTGCTTCTCATTCCACAAAAAAAGTGGCTACATTTACACGGGGAAAAAATTGTTTTTAATCCAGTCAGCATTCGGATTAGAATTATGATCGGATGCACTGTTTTCTTGGACACTCAGGCATCTCATTTATCATCAATTAATTTGACATACGCAGATTGATTAAATATACCAGATATAGTAAAAGAAGAAGATGTAGCGACTTTCCTGTTAAAAAAAAAGAAAGAAAAAAAAAATAAATTAGCCAATATGAATTCTGCCATTCCTGGGGAAAATAATCGAGAAAGTTGTTTTGCACAGATCCAGGCTTTTATGATGCAAAACAATCTTTTTAACTCATTTCAGTCTGGATTTAGGCCACACCGCCAGCACCTAGACCGTTATTATGAAAGTCCTAAATAATATTCGTTGGAATAATGACACAAGCAAATCATCTGTTCTGGTAGTATTTGATGTCAGTGCCGCATTCGACACTGTTGATCACAATATACTACTCAGTAGATTGGAACAGTGGGTAGAACTCACTGACACTGTTCTTCAGTGGTTTACATCTTATTTACATGATAGAGATTTCTTTGTGTCAATTGGAAACCATGATTCGGAACGAACGAAATTCACATGTGGGATTCCTCAAGGGTCCATTCTCGGACCACTTTTATTTAACATCTACTGTATATGCTTCTTGCAGCTCAGACCACGGAACAGCACATCTTCTATTACACCTATGCAGAAGACTCACAACTTCAGACACAACAATTTCAGTGTCCCCGCATGATTATGGTCCCGTATTCTCCCTGAGTAAATGCATTCATCAAATCAATCAACGGATATGACAGATATGATGTGACTTTTTTTTCAGCTTAATGTTGGGAAGTTAGAGGTGATCATTTTTGGGCCAAAAAGGAAAGGTCAAAGAACAGCACACACCATGGCACAATGTCACTTACAGCTACAAATCAAGTCAGAAATTGTGGTGTAATTATTGACAGAGGAGTGAGGACCTAGGAAATTGCAATTAAAGACATGAGATCAACCCAGTGTATCACATCAGCTCATAGAAGACACCCACGCACACGTACTAAAAAATAAATACAAACTCGAATATAGACACGCAAAAGTTGTGGTGTGGATGAGGTGGACTCAATTGTGAAAGGTAAGATGTGTCTATTGCATGCATGCATGGGTGTTTATATGCTGTCACAGTTGTGATGAGTGTACATGGGGGTCTTAGGGCGTACCGTTTTTTTTTTTTTTTTTTTTTTTTTTTAATTTATTTATTTAACCATGCCCATGGGCATGGGAAGTTGGTCACAGGGTCACAGGTCATGGGGGGATAGCAAGCTGCACACATTGATGTGTGTGTGCATGCACATGTAAACAGGTGGGACACACACTTACACACACAGAAACGATCCACCTGCCCCACCTGTCAATCATCATGCAGCTGTCAATATGCACATTCATAAGAGGGCTATGAGTGTTTAGAATGTGTTACTGTGTGCATGTGTCTGTATCTGCATTTTTTTATGACTGTGGTTTTCTACCGTTTTGCATGTGTGCTTGTGTGAGTGAGGTTTTTTTTCTTTGTGTATGTGCTTGTGTGCATGGGTGTTTATGCTCGTGTGCGTGTGTCTATGTATGTGAGCGTTAGGGACTCCTATGGGACTCTCTGGTTGCAGGCCTGTAGACTGGCTGGCACCCTCAAAGTAGCTTCTTCATCCTAGAGACAGCTGTTGTCTCTGTGACGACATGGTTGACCAATGAGAAGGCATACTCTGTGTGTGTGTGGGATAGGGGGGTCATATTCGTGTGTCAGTGCATGCGCTCGCAGTTGGCTGTCTGTTGAAAACACCATTCCTTCAGTCCAACTGAGGAACAAGAAGTTGGAAACAAACTTCTGACTTATTTGTTATTTTTGTGTTATTTCTGTAGAAAAAAAATATCCGATGAAAGACCCGAAAAAAAGTCATAAATGGAGAAGACAATAAAAACAATGAACAGAGGACACAATTGAGTTTTAATCAACTGTATAGGAACTATTTACATGTCATAAGAGTTTCTCACGTTGTGTCTCTATGTGCCCAAGAATGGGCTGGAAACCAGTCCAAGACGTCTCTTGCCCAAAGTCAGTTTGGATTCAAGATGGAGGCCAGTAGCTGATGTTGATGACGAGAGCTGCAGGCGAGGGTGATAAGTGATTGGCCAAACCAAGTCATACACTTGCTACACGGGAAGCCACTTTTCACCTTCAGCTGGTCGATAATGTTGACGTGGTGGACAGACAGACAGATAGACAAACCCACAGACAGGTCTGCATGTGTGCTTGTGTACACATATTTGTATGTGTGCTGCTTGTTAGCTAATGTTAGCAAACTGCATGTTTTTTTAATAGCGATAGCGATAATAGCGATAAGAGCGATATCAGAGGAGACTGGAGAAATGCCACATGTACGCACGCATGTACAGACACACACACACATACAGTGTACGCATTTTCCACATGAACACATTTTTCCATGAAAATAGGGTTCTCAACTCCTAAGCATTGAGAGGAAAAAATGTGAACAGGGCCCATGTGTGGGACCCCCCGCCCTACCCCTCCTGAATGAAATGGACCGCTTGGATGTGTGTGGAAGCGATCGTTTTATATGTTAAATTTTTGAATCCCGCGCCATGAAAATGAGAGACCTCCGGCTTCAGTCTCGAGTTTAGGATGAATGCGAATCTGACGTCACCCGGGTCAGCATATCACAATACAGCATTGCTTTACAGCATCCAGATGAGAAGCGGATTCAGCTGATTTTGCAGATTAATTTGTTTATTTTTGGCATCACACTAGCTAAATGGCTGCATAAAATTGTTGCTGCACCAGGGAAAGGCGTGTGAGCCTTTTTGGGTTTCAAAAGATTCCCGTTCACCGCGGATATTGGCCAAAACAAGCCCTACTACTATGGGACCATTGGACTTACTGTACGAGCAAGTGAGTAAACATCGTATTTTGTATTATCTCAAATACTGGGATCATGGCACACGTTTTAATATACAGGCGGCTTGCATTTTGCGGCTGATTGTCCACCGAAAATGCCACACGGTCGACGCCTGGCAACTTGTCGCACCCCCCCCCCCCGCCTGGAGAGCGCTATACTTGGCTTATTTCCCTCTTTGTGTGCCCAGTGTCCTGTCAAATTTTCAACCCCATGATCATGGAAGAACATATACCATGTTAGCTACACAACAACTGCATGCCAGTCTCTGTGTACGTCTTCGCCGTGTAGTAAAGAATTATTGGTAAAACTTTATAATAACTATCCGTTTTACTAGTTAATAAATCATTAGTAAACTGTTGATTAATGATTTATTGTTGATTTGTGAAGTATTCGTTAACAGTTTGTTAAGCATAGCAACCGTAGTAGCAGGGGAACAAGCTGTAACTTGCTCGCCGCCGGGCGGTTTGCTGAACGGCGAAGACAATCGACAACCCTGCCGCCGTGTGAGATGATCCTGGCTAGTTTTGTGTGATTTTTCGCGTCGAAAAGCGAAAATAGGATTTTGAGATGTAACTCGGTTTGGGTTAGCATGTTGGCTTGCTGTCACGCCTCTTGGTTTGTTTACATTCTCTGAATCCAGGGCAGGGAAATGACAAAAGCCTGCCAGAGTACGGTGGTAGAACATATCGTTCGGGAGGTGCGACAGTAGAGGTGAAGTCGACAGTTTTGACCATTATGGAGTAATTTTGCCATGTCGTACTGAATAAATCAATTTTTTCTATTTCATATTCCATTTAGCACAAGACTGTTATTTGTCATGATCACATCCCATTTATTTAGCAATTGGGGGAAAATACTATACGTTGATAAAAAAGAATATCCTATAAAAATATTGGGTTGAGAGACTGAAACGATGACATTTTGCGGCTCTCTTTGTTGCATTTTCCTCGTTATGAATAATTCTCTCTCAATGGGTTGAATTGTAAATCAGAGGAAACCATTACACTGCCGACGTCATCCTCCTGCTGGGGACGCTAGAGCCTTATAATGGTAGGCGTGGCTAAACGGCGGGTTAAAAGACTAATTTCTCGTCATCTGCGCTTTGCCAAATTGTTGTACATAACCGAATCGTCTGAAAATATGATTCTAATTCAAATAATAATGCTATTTAAGACGTTTTTTTATCCTGTCGTATGCATTTTAATTCGTTAGAGAATTTGTGGCTGTCATGTAGGAGATGGAGGAACCATTTGCTTATCGCAGACAGAGGATTTTATTGATTTTGACAGGCAAAGGAAACAATCAGGTCAAGCGGCAATGGCTAGTTGGCATGCAAACATATGCTGAATCGCTGACGACCTGACACTGGATGTTGTCTGCTCAAGGCTTATAAAGTGTTCTCAGTTGTTCTTTGTGACATAATAAAGGGTACACAGTAACATGTGACGAAAGCCTTGTGATGCATGAGTGTGATGCAATATGTTGAAGCATTAATAACTGCAACATTAATACATGCAATATGATGAAACATTAATAGCTGCAACATTAATAAATGACAGTGGCTGGTCTTGAAAAGGGCTGCTATTGCCCGATACCTGCGCAACCTGACAGAGCTTGTGCAGTTTTGCAAGGAAGAATGGAGCAAATTTGGAGTGGGCAGATGTACAAGACTGATTGAGAATTAATCCAGACAGACTCACTGCTGTGATTGCAGTCAAAGGTGATCAATCTCTTAAATACTGACTTGAAGGGAGCGAACAATTATGCAAACAAATATTTTCACTTATACTTATTTCATTGACATTACTCTGCAGAATTCTGTTTTCACTTTGACATTAAAAAGCTTTGTGTTAAGAATGCTAAATTGTATTGACCATGATTGATCTCTGAATACAATTAAAGGGGAAAACGTCCAAGGGGGGGATACTTATGATAGGCAACGTGTCTAAGCACAGGTCTGGTTGCAGAGACAATAAGTAGCTGATTTTCTTACATGTAAAATGAAAAATGCAAAATTCATTGTCGGATGGTGTCAATTTAGGTGGCATAACACTTACGTGTATGTGTGCAGCAATGTCAACACAACTTTGGATTTATCCACTTGCCTGTGTCCTTTGGTAAATTTAAAGGGTAAGCCAAAACGTGTTCTCATCCAATGGCACTGGCAGTAACATCGCCCACCGACCGCTGCCCAGGCACCCATGGCTGTGCAGCCATATGTTCGCAGCGTCCAAAAGATGTCAAGTAGGAGGGTTTTCTAGCTCAGATTTCTCGCTCACATTTGTCATAATGCCATTTGTCAATCCTATAAACTACTCATTCAGAGCCCTCTTTTGTAGATGGTATAGTGTCCTGCACTTAAGGCGTCCGTGCAGAAAGTTCCACTGACTTCGGTTCTGCACGCAGTGCTTAGCTCGTGCTAATAAAAAATTTTATGAGGATAAAAAAACAAAACCGAAACGACACACAAGTGTACCGACCCATGATGATTCAATACATTCACGTGACCAGTTAAGGGCTTGACACACAGGAGGCAATGGATGATGACGAAATGCAAAAGTCCTCACCATTGAGCTGAAAGCCAACACAAGGGCGCGATGCGACTGCAGCAGCAAGTGAGAGGGACACGCACCGTCCTCTGCCTGTGGGTCATCACTTGGAAAAGGTTTTGTTGGAATTGACTGAGATACTGATTGTAACCTTGCTTTATTTAAAAAAATAAATAAATAAATAAAACAACTCTGGATCCACATCCATCTTAAAAACTTGGATGGTCAATACAGAATTAGTGCTGTCAAATTCATCTCGTTAACGGGCGGTAATTACTTTTTTTAATTAATCCCGTTAAAATATTTGACGCAATTAACGCATGCACGTAATGACCCGTTCATGCGTTGCCTCAAACAGTTTATGATGACGCTGTTTTAGCACATTGAGAGCGAAAAGGCAGAGAAATGCGAGTGGACACAGGCGTTCATTGGACCGCACCTTTTATTGGCGTAAGCTTTGACAACTCTTTCACAACAAATATAAGTACAGTGGTACCTCTACATACGATCGCTTCGACACACGAACTTTTCGACATCCGACGTAAAATTTGACTCGCCATTTGTTTCTACATCCGACGACATGTTCGAAATACGACGACAATGGCAGCACCGCAGACGAATGCACGGCGGATTTTCTTGTGTGACAAATCAACACTGGTTTCAGAAAAGGTTGGTACAGGTGGTGAAACAAGGAAAAAGTTGACGCTTACCTTCTAAATGAAGATGCAAATGACAGAAAAATATGAGCGTAGGGTGGGCATCCGTGAAATGGCTCAACAATACATCTCCACGGTCCTCCTCCGACCATCGTTCGCCAGTCTTTATAAGTAAAGCTGACAATTCTTATTGTGGTAACATCTCCAGAGAAATCGCCAACTTCGCCACGTTTTTATCATTTATGTCACAACTTATTCAAAACAAAAACACCTTCTGTCTGCCGCAATTGACGGTGTTTTCAAGAAAGCATTCAAAGTGAAAGTGAAACTCAAGCTCACCGGTCCGTCTCTGGCACGTCAGCTCCGCGGTGCGTTCAGGGTCAGCAAAAAACGTCCGCCACATTAGAACCCGATTCGTTACATTAATACAGGAATTATTATTATTATTATTATTATTATTATTGTTCTGATTTTGATTTATAATTTATTTGTTTTGCTATGTGTAATTGCCATTTGTAATAGTACCAGCAGTATTTTTTAAGGATTTAGTGAAGGTTTTTGGGCTGTGGAACGAATTAATGGAATTATAATGTATTCCTATGGGAAAATCCTGCTCGACATACGACCATTTCGACTTACAAACAAGGTCCTGGAACGGATTAACTTCGTATGTAGAGGTACCACTGTATTGTGGCGAACGACGTGGGGAAGAATGACAGGAGACGATCTTTTTCTTAACACGCTTAATTGAACACAACGCAGATCATACCATATACCATTTGCAGCCACCACTGACAGTCATGGTTGCCCAACTTCTCATCATGCATTTGGGCAGAACAGTTAAGTCGCTACACTATCATTTAGTGAAAGCACAACAAAAATAATATTCCTATCTTTCACAGGAGACAATCTTTTTCTTAACACGCTTAATTGATCACAACGCAGAACATACTGTATACCATTTGCAGCCACAACTAACAGTCATGGTTGCCCAACTTCCCATCATGAGTTTGGCGGAACAGTTAAGTCGCTACAGTATCATTTAGTGAAAGCTCAACAACAATAATATTCCTATTCCTCAAAAAAATAATGTTCACAAAAAGAAAAGCACTCAATGCAAAGAGAACTGGCATTTCCAATCAAAATAGCTATGCAAAATACACATAAAACTTACTCAGACTTTGCCTTGGCCAATCTGTAATCAATTTAAAACTCGCCACCTTACGTAGTTAAGGACACTGCGGTAGAACGGCAGGGAGCCCATGTGACGTCCCGCTCGACGACGTCAACAATGGCGAGCTATTAGTTTGTTGTTTTTTTTTTTTTTTTTTTTTTACAAATTTTATTAAAACAAAAACATTAAGAGGGGTTTTAATATAAAATTACTATAACTTGTACTCAAATTTATCTGTTAAGAACTACAAGTCTTTCTATCCATGGATCCCTTTAACAGAATGTTAATAATGTTAATGTCATCTTGTGGATTTATTGTTATAATAAACAAATACAGTACTTATGTACAGTATGTTGAATGTTTATGTCCGTCTTGTGTCTTATCTTTCCATTCCAACAATAATTTGCAGAAAAAAATATGCCATATTTTAAAAATGGGTTAAATTGCGATTAATTTCGATTAATTAATGTTTAAACTGTGATTACCTGATTATAAATTTTAATCGTTTGACAGCCCTATAAAGAATAAATAGAGAATACATCATCTAATATCTTCCCATACTTTTTATTTATGTCCCAGATATCATGCCGAGAGGTATCATAAATGTGCTAGTTTCACACTTATAAAATTATACGGTCCTCCATGTTGACAAAGTGTGGCGTGTGGATGTCACTTTCCGGGTTGGCCAGTTTCCTCGCAGGTGAATTGTCAATGGATAAATCTGATTGGTTGTAGGCAACTGCAACAGAAATAGAACCATTTCCTATTTTCTTATCTCGCGTCGCTGGCTCGCGTGTGCAAATGTACGTGCACGAGTGCAAAATTTCATGTGTGTGTCGCTTCGCAACAAGAGGGTTGGCGATTTTTGCCTCTTCGCGCTCGCGCCATAGAAAATGTATTGAACACGGGCAACGTTGTCTCCCATCTGTCGAGCCCTTTACACTCCTAAAGTTAATATGTTTCCTGCACTGACACAAGGTCCACATGCATGAAAGCGTCCTGTCCGCTCTTTTGTACATTTGTCGATATTGAAGAGGAGAGTTGGAGCTTTGCCTTTCAACACGTAAACAGCAACACCTGCCACTAGCTGTAAGCTGCCACAGTGTCGGTGGAAGTTTTTACTCACTCGTGCCAGCAAATATTTGTGCGCTTCTGTCACGCTTTTTCACAGAGAGCTTCTCTTCTCGCTGGATTTTGTCAAAGTGCTCCAGCTAATCATATTTTCCACTCTCACATGGAGTGTAAGGCTGGTGAGTAGTGAGGTGCCCACTTCCTATAATAGCCCCTTCCAACCCAACCAGGCACTCGGCCAGTAGATGCGTGGGGGGTCATTAGGGGGAGGGACATCCCCAAACACATAAGAGACAGTGCGCGTGCACGCGTGTTGAAAGAGGAGAAGAAGCTGCAAAATTCCAAGATGGCCGCTCCTCATCCTGCTTTATCCTCATCAAAATGACAGAAGTGAGAAATGCTAACATCACTGGCTAGCTTGCTACTTCACTTCCTGTACACTGTAGAGAGGTGCTAGTCCATTTCTTCAGGTGATTGCCTGTAAATTTTGAAAAGGTCCGAGATTGACTTCATCTATGCTTGAAGAGAGGCAGTAGTAACTTCCTGTTCACTCTAGAACTGTGCTCAGTGGCGGACTTAGCAATTCTGGGGCCTAAGGTGAACATATCCAGGGGCCCTCTTCATGGGCCAGGGGTTAAAAAGGTGAGAAGGGTGTGGAGGAAATATGTTCTGGTACACTAGGGCAGTCCTAAACGACAAATTTTCTCCTGATTAGTCAGCCGACTAGTTTTACGATTAATCGACTAAACTAATAATTTTCTTTAACTAATTTATCAATTAAATTTTTGTTGATGCTTATTAATTCACAAAACTATTTTGGAACACTTAAATTCTTTATTAAAGTACAAATAATCATGTAAATAACAATAATTAATCACAATTAAACAATGAGGTTAAATGCTGATAGCATTTACTAGTGCAAAAGAATGGAAAGTAAACAGATTCAGAACACTGACTTTGCCTTTCCAACATTATTCAAAACAATTCTTAAAAAAAAAATTCTAGCAATATTATTATTACTATATATAATAGTAGTATAATAATTATAATAATTATTCATTGCCAATCATATTTGTCAGGAAGAGTGTCATTTGAAAGCTATTCTTAGTGTAGAATCTGTATTATGTAGTATTTACTCAACATATTTTAATATTAATTCAGAAGTATGTGGGATTAAATCCAGAAATCATTATTTATATGACGAACATGACGTGCTTTTGCTGTTAACCAGCTGTTGAGTGTTATTGTATAACTGATTGGAACTGTACTACATTGTTTCGCCACAGGGTGTGCTGTCACGTATTTTATGTTCGAGTGAAGAAGAAGAAGAAAGTTAAAAGCGGCATTAGAGGCCTGTTCTCAACTCGTTGCTCACTGCACTTTGGCTCTCATGGGTAGCACGTTCGCTCTTGTGTTCGAAATAAACGATAGCCGACGTGCAAAGTAGCAAGTGAGCTGTAAAAATAGCGAGCTTAGTGGCGTGAAAACTGCAGGAGAGCTAAGTGAAGCTAACTAACAGCTAAGCGGAGCTCAGCGATGCTAAACGGCGCAAAATGAAGCTAAGCGACTGATACTCTGTCCGTCGTCGTGTAGTGCGTGCGTGTGTGTGTGTGTGGGGGGGGGTAATATAAATGCAGCATTCAAATGGCTTTCTTTTTTGTTTTGTTATTTGTTTGTTGGGTATGCTGACATAATTATACATGACGAATTGTTGGGGGGGCTGCTGGCTCCGGTGGCCAAAGCCGTTGCTCGTGGGGGCAAGGGCAGCTGGTTGGGGGCCCCCTACTGGTTGGGGGCCTAAGGCGATCGTCTACTTGGCCTGAATTGTAGATCCGCCTATGACTGTGCTAGTCCATTTACTCCAGTGGACTTATTATTCAAGGTTATAAGGTTCTTGTTTAGTTTCAGTAATTTCTATAGATAAAATAGGGAGTCTTCACATGACCTCTTGCCATGATAAATAATTACATCTTGTCATCAAATATATTTGGATTTTAATTGATGGAAAATGTAGTTGCACACTTCTCCTAGCCCTCTCAGCATCTTCCCAGGCTATGTTTTCTGTCAGCGTTTTTGTGGGGGTTTTTAGGGCTGGGTGGCGGAGTTTGCAGAGTTGTATAGAAGTCCAACCAGTGTATGAAATATCCTGGAGTCCCACCAGTGTTTGTTCTGCTGACTTCAGCTGAGCTTCCGTAAATTCCTTGACTAGTATTTTTAGTCACCTACCAGCCACCCCCTCCTATCCCATGAAGCTGTCTGCAATTGGTCACTTCGGGCCCCAGCCTTCCTTGCAACCAGCTGAAATGTTGACAATTGAAAGCTGGAATGTGAAAGCCACTCTGGTGCTCTTATGTCATGTTGTCGGGCAGAAAGACAACACATTCAGCACCCTCCTCCATAACCTGCCTATTATGTCCAAGTGCGAGTTGATTCTTATTTGACAGACAGACAGACAGACAGACAGACAGACAGACATATACACTACTTGAATTATGTAAAATATAATGAAGTGAAATAAGAATAATAAAGGAATAATATGTGAATTAAAAATCTGGGGAATTGAGTACTGTGCAACGGTACATTAGGAACGTGCAAAACAAGGAAGCCAGGAGGATGATCACAACAAAACAAAATATTTCAATATTCAGTGATAGGTACAGTGGGGAGAACAAGTATTTGATACACTGCCAATGGGTTTTCCCATTGACAGTGTATCAAATACTTGTTCTCCCCATTGTAAATATTTGCCTGGTACACCAGACTCACCGCTGTTCCAGCTATTGAGTCTGGCCACCATTCAGCGGATACAATTTCCAGGGCGGAGCAAGCCACAGCAAACAGACAGCGGAGTGGACCAATCAGCGACGGGCAGATGTGACGTTAGTAAAACGACGAGGGCAGGATGAGGGACTTGCACGCAGAAGTAAACATACGAGGAGTGCGGAGTTTATTCAACATGGCTAGCGCGAGACAGACTGTTGTTAATGACTCGTCTCGATGTGTTTTTGGTCATTTAAAACTGATTTTACCGTGGATTGGAACATATTCTCGGCTCTCCTGTTCACCATCTGTGTTGTTGTGGAGACGACTGTCGACGCGCAAGAGTGACGTTGCTCGTTAAGAACACGTCACGCAAATAAACGAATCTGATTTGTCAATTGATTTTGTACCTGCTCGAAAGGCCGTTAATGGGATGGTTCCCTGACTTTTCTCTCAGTGTTTGAAAAATACAGTTTGTTGTTGTTTGTTCAGATGAAATTCAACAAGCTGTGGAAGCTGTTGGTAGGATTTGTGTTGACCGGTGATAGGTTGGATGCTTCTGGTTATCAATGAGGATCTATTTATATTCAAGCAAATTAACCAAAGTATTTGTTATCACAGTGCGGGAGGTGTTTACTCAATTATTGTTAATATTACTATTTTGGATATATGCAAAAAAAATCTGCAAATACTTTTTATGGCATTGCACAAACCGTATTTAAACATGTCATGAATTGCCAATATAAACAGTATCGTTTATTGTTACTTATGCATATTCCATCACTTTCTATGCCATCCAGCAATTGAGTATTACTTCTTCCAAGCCCAGCCGAACTGAAGTATGACAATATGATGATTCTCAATTACGATGCCAAACACCTTTATGTCGCAAAGAATGTGAGATGGTGTTTTGTGAAGCTATTGAAAGCCCAGTGTTCTGTCAGACCAGCCTTATATGTTAGAACACAGGACCTTGTGGAGAAATTGCATCAACGTCAACTTAGATGGGCACATATTTAGAAAGGGAAGATGACATTGATGAATGTGTTCCAATACATCAAGCAAGGGCGTAGGTCTCAACATTGGTAGGGATGCCATAACAGCATAACCTGCATATACACTTTTTGCTGGGGACGGGACATTAATAAGACCAAACAGATTGGGTGAATGGGGGTCAGGGGTACATTCCTCACGAACATCCTGATGCCTATGTAAAAATGAAAAAAGTTAAAATTGTTATTTTCAAGGGAGAAAATGGGGGAAATGCCACTTTTATCATATAAAGGAAATTTACAGTGGTTGTGATTTTGTGTGTGTTATTTATTTATTCATTTATTTTGGGGGGGTCTGCATATATGCTGCAAAAATATTTTTAAATGGATGATGGATAAAATAAATAAATATATTTCAAGTAATGAATAAATGCACAGTTGAACTAACGTTAACGGTAGAAAACACATACAGTACAGGGGACACTTATCTCTAAGCTGCTTCCTACACGAGTTTTGCAGGTTAGCAAGTTCACACAGTTTAATGTAATGCTAACTGTGAAGCAGGTCGGACTTTCTGTAGCAAAATTAGTGGCGTGTTCCCCACCTCCAGAACGTTAATTTCTACTTATAGTGGCTGCTGCTGCGGCTGGCTGAATAAAAAAATCTAATATCCCTCTTCTTTGAAGGGGTTGGGGGAGGCAGCTTGTTGACATGTATTTCTGTAAGGGTTGTGTGAGTGTGCTTGTTTGTGTGTTCTGGTCATCAGCCAATCAAAAGTGCATTTGAGGGGTAAAAATGGACCGGCACATTCAGCAAGTGAAAAGAGTTAAATGTAAGTCTGAACATATTGAAAATACAGTAATTCACTTAATAATGGAAGGGTCAGTTCTATTCTTACAACATATGGTAAGACATTACAAAATATTATCATTAATAATTATAATCAATTATAATCATTACATAATTCAAATAAAGTTGCTTGAAGGTTGGTAGGGACAATTTGAGCATCCTGAAAAGTTTGTAGGGTTATGTCCCTACCGTCCCTATGCAAACCTACGCCCTTGGCAGGAAACACGGGGAGATTGTATGGTGTTAAATCAAGGCCAAAAGTTTTGTAATCTGAAAAAAGGAAATGATTGAAAAAAATTTTTTTGAAACTGAATGTTAAAGTTTTATTCCTGAAACTTTCAAAAGCGAAAAAAACGTTTTATATTTTCCAGTTACAAAGTTGGTATTTTCAGTTTCAAATTTTTTTTTTCACTTTCAGATCGATTTTTTTTTTAGTTTCAATTTTTTTTTCACATTCAAATCTTTTTTCGCTTTCAAATCTTTTTTTCGCTTTCAGATCTTTTTTTTTTCAGTTTCAAAACTTTTGGCCGTGTTTTAACGCGGGGGGCGCGGCCTCCACGAGAGGCATGTTGACTTGTGAGAGACAGCCTATCAAAGCAACCCCGAATGATGATGCCTTCAGGTAACGTGGGTACTTTGATGAATTATGACTCCCCACTCTCCCCACTTAATTTTCTTGATACCTGTAGGTAAAGTAATGCTAAGGGCGGAAGGGAACTTTTGTAAGTCATTCTAGACAACTCTTGATCAGTTTTGATTAATGAAAATTGGAAAATATGCCAGGTTGTTGACCTTTACCTAAAGAAACGATGTGTCCGAAATCCAAGCGAGATCGCAAACGCAGCGCAGCAGCGCCAGTTTGACAACTTGAATCCTCACAATGGCGTCCTCGCAGTCTGGGACTGCGGTGAACTGAGCCGCGACTCCGTGATCAAGCCAGCCGCGCTTGCTTTTGAGTTGCGTTTCCCTTTCAGGTTTGACCATACTACGCCAGGCAACTTGTGTGCGCTGGAAATGCTCCATATTACAAAGCACGACTGTGACGTCACGCGGAAGCATAGTTTGGTGGTGAAGTCGCTCGGCTGTGCGTCAGACGCAGTTGGGCTGCTTTAAGGTCCTAACACTTCCGAACAGGTCCGAACAAATAACAAAAGGTCCGAACGGCGACATAACAAAAGGTCCGAACGTAGGTCCGAACACTTCCGAACGAAGGTCCTAACACTTACGCACAGCCGAGCGACTTCACCACCGGACTATGCTTCCGCGTGACGTCACAGTCGTGCTTTTTAATATGGAGCATTTCTAGCGCACACAAGTTGCCTGGCGTACACTGGTCAAACCTGAAAGGGAAACGCTACTCAAAAGCAAGCGCGGCTGGCTTGATCACGGAGTCGCGGCTCAGTTCACCGCAGTCCCAGACTGCGAGGACGCCATTGTGAGGATTCAAGTTGTCAAACTGGCGCTGCTGCGCTGCGTTTGCGATCTCGCTTGGATTTCGGACACATCGTTTCTTTAGGTAAAGGTCAACAACCTGGCATATTTTCCAATTTTCATTCATCAAAACTGATCAAGAGTTGTCTAGAATGATTTACAAAAGTTCCCTTCCGCCCTTAGCATTACTTTAGCTACAGGTATCAAGAAAATTAAGTGGGGAGAGTGGGGAGTCATAATTCATCAAAGTACCCACGTTACCTGAAGGCATCATCATTCGGCGTTGCTTTGATAGGCTGTCTCTCACAAGTCAACACGCCTCTCGTGGAGAACCCCATAAAAACACGGCCAAAAGTTTTGAAACTGAAAAAAAAAAAGATCTGAAAGCGAAAAAAAGATTTGAAAGCGAAAAAAAGATTTGAATGTGAAAAAAAAAATTGAAACTGTAAAAAATCGATCTGAAAGTGAAAAAAAAAATTGAAACTGAAAAAATAAGATCTGAAAGTGAAAAAAAAATCTTTGACCCTGAAAATACCAACTTTGTAACTGGAAAATATAAAACGTTTTTTTCGCTTTTGAAAGTTTCAGGAATAAAACTTTAACATTCAGTTTCCCCAAAAATTTTTTCAATCAGATTTCAGATTACAAAACTTTTGGCCTTGATTTAACACCATACCCCCGCGTTAAAACACGGCCAAAATTTTTGAAACTGAAAAAAAAAGATCTGAAAGCGAAAAAAAAAGATTTGAAAGCGAAAAAAAGATTTGAATGTGAAAAAAAAATTGAAACTGAAAAAAATCGATCTGAAAGTGAAAAAAAAAAATTGAAACTGAAAAAATAAGATCTGAAAGTGAAAAAAAAATCTTTGACCCTGAAAATACCAACTTTGTAACTGGAAAATATAAAACGTTTTTTTCGCTTTTGAAAGTTTCAGGAATAAAACTTTAACATTCAGTTTCAAAAAAAAAAATTCAATCATTTCCTTTTTTCAGATTACAAAACTTTTGGCCTTGATTAACACCATAATATGGTACAGGGCAAGATTAGTTGTTCCCAAACTATTCCTTCCTCTCCCAACATCAGTAAACCACGCTCCCATCATGTGGACAGAAAGTTAATGACAGAGGGCCGTGGCTGATGGCCTATAGCACCAATACAAATGAGCAACAACACATCACAGAAAAAGCTGCAGCTGAGCATGTTAATTGGTCCAGTGAAGAAGTGTGAACATGCTTTGCAATAAATCCGCCGAGTCAGCAGCAGAGCGGTGCCTTGCTTGCACTCACCAGACACTCGATCCTGGGGTTTCAAAGAGACTAAATGAGAACTCCGGGGAGGCTAAGGCCGGGAGTGGGGTAGAAAGGCGTGCTGGGGAAGTGAGACCTTTCTGATGCTGCTCGATGAGCAATGGAAGAAGTGTCATGGGAAACATGGTTAAGTGACAGCTGACATGCACACACATGCACACAAGAGTATACAGGTACATGCACACAGTCAAACGCATATCCATATACATACACAAGTGAACAAACACATTAACACACATTTACAAGTACCTAATAGACTATAGTATACAGTAGAAGCAGAAACCCATGCATACAAAGACACACACATACTGTACGTGGAAGCAGATAGACGAAAATCCAATAAGTGACGTCCCCTGTTGTTTTAGGAGATAACTGTTAGGTATTGAGTGTTTTTTCCTGTGTTTTTGTTTCTTTCTTGTGTTTGTGATTGCCCATTTATTTCCCCTTGTCTGCCTGCTCCTTGTGTGTCTCTGGACACAGCGTCCCTCCACCTCTCGTCTTGCCCAGGTGTTGTTTATATTCTTCTGTTTCCTTGTTGTATTGGCCGCATTATTGTCAAGATGGCTGACATTATCAGTACAAAATATATTTCCAATATCATCCCATCAGTTATGTATAGGGTTGGGCTTCGAAAATTGAGCATCGATAGGAACTGGGACTAACACTTCGGTTCTCCCGGTACTGTTCGATCAGAGGTTGCGCTAGACTTTTTCGTTGTCTGTCATTTTGACTGACAGTGTCATACAAATCCGGTCATAATCTATTTTTACCCGTCACTTACATTTTTAAAATGATAATAATGACATTCAATAGTATTTAGTTTTCATTCATTTTTAATTAATATTCTGTCCGAACAAGCTTAACAAGAGGCAAACAGACAGCGGAGTGCACCAATCAGCGACGGGCAGACGTGCCGTTAGCAAAGCGACGAGGGCAGGATGAGGGACTTGCGCGCGGAAGTAAACATACGAGGAGAACGGAGTTTATTCAACATGGCTAGCGCGAGACAGACTGTTGTCAATGTCTCGTGTCGATGTGTTTTAGCTCATTTAAAACTAAATTTACCGTGGATTGGAACATATTCTCGGCTCTCCCGCCATCCGTGTTGTTGTAGAGACGACTTTCGGCGCGCAAGAGTGACGTTGCTCGTGAAGAACACGTCACGCAAATAAACAAATCTGATTTGTCGATTGATTTTGTACCTACTCGAGAGGCTGTGTCCCAGACTTTTCTCTTAGTGTTTGAAAAATACAGGGAGAACAGTCTGGCAGTGCCAGGCAAACACTCAGTTGCCTTGACATTTTTCCGAGTAAGGCTAACGACGTCATGCATCAAGAGAGACAATAGCTAATTAATATGCTCACTCGCCACCCTGTGGTCTGGGGTGTGAATTGCAACCTGTCAAAATGACGGATGGACTTCAGTTTTTTCCGTCACCGTTTTAAAAAACCGGTCAACGACGGAAAATATTCGGGTAACGCGACCCCTGCGTTCGATATATATATTTTTTCATTTATTGTCACTCTTCTATTGACCAAAGTCACTTACAAATTTCTGTTTAAAAAAAAAAAAAAAAAAAAAGTGCCTTTTTTGGGGCGGGGGCGGGTTCAGCTATCAGTATTTAAAATCAAAATTGGGAAATCACCTCTGCTCATGCTCATCAACTTCCATTTCTCCTTCCCCTCTTCCTTCACTCTGCTGCTCTACTTTGTCTGGACACAAAAGAGGACATATCACTGCAAGTGTAATGCAATTAATCAATGTTTCTCAACTGGTCGGTTGTGACCTAAAAGTGGTTTACGTTGCCTAGGTGGGGTTACCTTGCTTATGTCGCTCATTCCTCCTTGCTGTAAGCAAATAACTTTGTAATATCCATTTGCAAGAGTAATGCTCTTTCAGTCAAATAGAAATAAAAAATATCACATCTTGTTAGAGATTAAAGGACCTGCAATAACAAATAAAATCTTTGTAAAACAGCTGGAAATTACAGTATGATAGCACACATACAAAATTGTTAGCTGTTATATCCCAAAGATTAATTCATAGATTGATTCTATTCATTTTGATCATATAAACAAATATCAATAAATAGCATCAGGATTGATACAGTTCAAATAGCACATATCATTTTAACACAATATTAGACAAAGCTCTTGAGTGAGAACCTCTCAATCAAATTGCATTTAATTGTCATTGTATTCATAGCCAGTAAGCTAATAGACGGCAGCTAATCTTTTACTTCAATTTGCAAACAGTAGTTTATCGCAGTTAACTGCCTCATACGTAAAGAGTACAGTTGAACCATTTAAATTCACAATTCAGGGTAATAGGCAGACAAACAAACATACCTCAACAGAGGTAAAAACAAATAACAAGGATGGGCAGTTTCACTGGCACCACCCTGTAAAGCTGGTTGAAAGATGTAATTTGATCCGTCAACTCTATGATTAGCACATGTAATGTAACATTCTATTTAAAGCAAAAATGTGAAGTAATTTCATAACATGCCAAATAGGGTCACAATTAAAGTAATTAAACATTGTCCAACAAATAAAGCATGAAAAAATAATTTATATGTTGTATATTTGACAAAATAATCGCGTTTCCGAAGTTCGAGCCTGAAAGGGGACGTACCCGGAAGTGATACGTCACACCGAGAACAGCGATGGCAGCGCTCCATACATACGGCCGCCATACAAAGCCCTTCAAACCATGATTCAAACAGCAATATAAGCGATAGATCGAGCGCAAGGGAGGAGATCCAAGTTTTTTAAGAGTTGGAGGAAGAAGAGGAGGTTGGAATTTCATGTTGGACCTATCATGTATTAGCCAGACACTAATCAGGATGTAAACAATGTGCCTAGACTACCTGACATGGAATGAAGAGAAGACCCATCGAGATTACAAGATTGGTAAGATATAGGCTGTTATTATTTTCATTATTTGAAGATGCAGGCATTTGCACATAATTTTATGTTTTTGTCTATCTGATGACATTGTGTAAAAAAATAATAATCAGACTTCATGTTCATTTTGGCAGATCCGGCAGCTCTCGTGCATATAAAATAAAAATAAAAACGTTGGGGGGAAAGAAGGAGATGAGTCGCTGATGGCTTTCTCCACTTTATTGTGGCAACAATAAGAAAACAAAATAATAGCAGACTTCACTCCACATTCGACCGCGAAGTTTTGCTTCTCGCTGATTTTCCCCTCGCCTCCTACTACTCACAGCTCTCCAGTCCCAGCATCTCTTAAACGGATCGTGCATAGTGACTTGTTATGAGCTTTTTGTTGACAAAGGTATCGAACACAAGACGTGCTGACTACTTTGTTTCTTTATTAACACATGGAGCTAACAGTACGAACACAGCTTGGGGCTCTCGGCAGGAAGTGGTGTCTAATGGCGTGAGGAAATGTAGATTTTTCACACAAGCAAACAGATTACAAAGCACCACTTCAGTGTTGTCCCGAGACTACGTTTCCCATGATTCACTGCGTGACCTGCGCGCTCGCTGATTCGCTGCCAGACATTAAAACCAACACGCTGGTTCGTCAGCTGTCACCTGTCAGCGGCTCTCGTAAAACACAAACTAGAAGGCTATCAAGCGATCACCGTGAAAGAAACACCGAACCGTACAAATGCAATGCAATGCTTGAAGCATGAAGGTGGAAATACATAATACAAATACAAATGTGCACAAACTCACTGGCGGTGTGTGTCTCTTACGGCAACGTGACCATGAATTACCGCGAAGCCGACTCGCTTATATGCACATCCACACCCCTTTCCTGAATGACAGTTGATTAACCCTTTCGGACAAGAGAGTAGATGAAGCACAATTTAAACACGCTTAACCTAGCGAACGCAACAACAACTATGACCGGGGATTGCCACGAGTTAACTTTTGGCTAACGTCGCTAGCTTCTACGGTTCATTCCACAACAGTTGGCAGCTCTGCTTTGACAGTCATCTATCCAAAAATCACACTTACTTTTTGGCAAATCCTTGATCATAAGCAGACCGGTTAAGGAAGCAGGCATCTTCGAAGTGTTTGTAGCAGAGAACACTACTTGATGATGGCGAGAAATTCATTCGCTTCGTGCGAACAAAAGATGTCCATTTACGTGCCCTGCTATCCTTTGGCCACTCATACAACTTTTCGTTTGAGTAAGAACAAAACATCGCCACACACCGCCGTGGCATCTTACCGAGAAACAATGCAACAAACAGTACTGTTCTATGGTGGACTTCCCTCGCACTTCTCATTTTGACGTAATTTCCAAAGCTTGCCGAAGAAAAGCATTTTCGTTGTCAAGGGCGTTGCTATGGGTTAAACAAAGAATCTGGAAGGGTTGCGTTAAAAAAAATAACGAAAATATGCTTATAATTGTTTAGCCATTGATATTATTCAAAAACATGGTTGGCAAACCTTACTTCACATTTCCGCTTTAAGCTGCATTCACATGTTGTTGGAGTAATCGAAAAAATGATTCTCTATTACATGGTGTCTATAAAAAGCACCGAAAAGTCACTCAATTTTGTGCTATGTAGACTTAAACTCCAAAGTATTTTTTTTTTAAACCAGTGAAATTTATACTGGGGCACAGAAGATCAATACTGGGGCACATGCCCTGGTGAAATAGGTCTGGCAGCGCCCATGAATTAATCCACGTGTCGAAATACGTTTGAGGAAAAACTTTTCATATACATAGGGCATATCGTCAGAGTGTTTTATTTGTTATATATAGAGCAGGGGTCCCCAAACCAGGTCCGGAGTGGCTAATCGGGAGGACCGGGACACTTCCCGGTGGGCCAACCTGACATTTGGGCCGGTCGTAATATACATTTTGAATGAAACTGTCAGTTAAACACGTAAATAACGACATTAACGCAACTCCCCTTTGCGTGATAAATTCTGGCCCTTCATTGACGTGCTCCCAATGCCGCCAGCTCTGGAAGAGCGTATCATCCTTTTGACTTGATCCTGGTAAAACTTAATTGTGGTTTTTAATGTGTATGTATGTATAATGTGTGTGTAAACCTTGTGAGTGGATGGATGGATGGATGGATGGATGGATGGATGGATGGATGGATGGATGGATGGATGGATGGATGGATGGATGGATGGATGGATGGATGGATGGATGGATGGATGGATGGATGGATGGATGGATGGATGGATGGATGGATGGATGGATGGATGGATGGATGGATGGATGGACAGACGGACAGGTGCAACAAACGTTCCCTTAATGTCAGCAAAACTAATTACATTGTGTTTAGATCAAATAAGAAAGCAATTGATACAAACAATATTTTTCTTAAAATAAATGACAAGAATTTATTAGTCGATTCCACAAAGTTCCTGGGAGTTCCTGGGAGTCCTCATTGACAAGTCTCTCAACTTCAACGCCATGTAGAGCACCTGATATCAACACTATCCAAATATGTTCATCTATTCTTCCAAAAAAGACACCATGACTGCACTTCTTACACTGTACAAAACCTACTAGGATGAAAGATCTCATCAGTGGCAAAAAAACGAAGACTTCCTAGCACCAGCCTAAGCATCGTATCTAGAAGCCCACAGGTTTGAAATGAGCTCGACGACAAGTTAAAAGGGCTGAAATCCATCTCCACCTTTAAAATTATGTTAAAAAGCATTCTCATCAGTACATACTGGCTGGCCATGTAACTAGGAGTGAACCAGGAGAGGCCAGCCTTTAACCTCTAAGCCTTGACATTTCAACAATGGCCGTCCTCCAGATGCACACTGTTGACAGAGAGGTCCTTAGTGGTCTGTTTTTCAGTGACGTCAGCTGACTGCTGCTTCTCTTCATGTCTGGAGTGTGCCATGCGACAGCTGCAGGTTCTCCGGCACTAAAACCAGCCCCTTCGTGTAGCCTACCACCCTTTGCGCCCCCATCCAATACCTCTTAATGCCCCCTTCCACACCACAACAGGCGAAATGTCTTCTCAATGCAAGCATTGTTCAACAAAACCTCTGTTACACTCAGAACAGATTGACTGCTGACACACAAACCCTCACACAAATTATTTTTTCTAGCCTATCCTGTTCAGCTGCTTGACACCGAGAATGGAAATCTGAGTGTCCGATTTGTCTTAACAGTTTTAATGTATCACATGAGAGTATATCATACTCCAATAGTGATCATTCAACGTACCTCATTTGTTAGGAGAAAGCATCGGACAGGAAGGGGTTATGGGGGAAGAAAAGAAAAAAGGAGAGAGTCAGAAGAAGTACAAACAACAACAAGAAATACATTGAATGCTTGCACTAACTATGAATATGTTAGTGCTATCATTGGCTAGTTGTATTTCCGGTTGACACCATGTGGGGGGCATGATGACCAAGGAGAGTGAGGGGGGTGGGCTGAAAGATAAGTGATTGGGAAGGGTGGAGGGTACACAAATCAGCCATGTGGTCTAGAACCCAGTATTTGTGTGAATCCCTTGTGAGTGAGTATGTTTGCATCCTATTCCATGCTGTCTCATTGCTAATCCTGACACCGATGACATGTGATATTCCCACAGACGAGTGGAGATGCCGCGCATGTGCCGCCCCAAGGCCATACCTAACTCGCCCCTCCCTCGTCCCGCAGACCAGCAAAGAGGCCGCTGTCATCCCCCTGGGATTCAGGGTGGTCCCCCGGGCCATCCGCACCCCCATCAACCGGCCTTCAGGGATGGGGTCGCGCCACCCCCCCCACACAGACTCCCACCCAGCCCACGAGGCACTGCCGCGGCCCCCCAGCCAGCAAGGCACATTGCCGGACCCCCAACGGCCTACAAAGCCCAGGGCAGGGCAGGTTCCCCACTGGAGCAGGCGATACCCAGCCAACCCATTGGCACTCAGCCAGTGGCCCGCACCGGAATGCATGGCAGATACCCAGGCAGAAAAGAGAGGGGAAGGCGGAAGCAGGAGCACGCCGAGAAGCCGCTGCGTGGTGGCACGAGATCGGAGCCTCGAACCCCCCTCCTCCCCCGTGGTCGGCAGCCCAGGCAGAGATGAGGCCACGCCCCGGAAGCCACGCCATAGAGAAAGAGTGTGGGACCCACCTACCAACCTATTACAGTGGCTCTCTCTCCGACTGGTAGCCATTACCCAGCACCGTGATTGGATTGTGTGTGGGGGGTAGTACAGCTTATGCATTAAAATAGGCTTAGGCCAGTGAGACAGCCGCATGAAAATTCTACCAAGTTCCCCGTCCCACCGGCCCTTGCTGGGAGCTCCCCTGTGGAGTATGATGTATGTGGTGCATTAAAAGACGTGCGGGAATGACGGAGCCTGCGGTGAGGAGGTAACCATGATGTCACCAACCCCCACCCCACCCACCTACCACCACCACCACCACCAACAGGTCCCATCCATTCCACAACCTCGGTGTGTGATGCATTAAAATCAAGGGGGAGCCGGTCCCGGACTGTATGGCCCCGTTCCGACTCTCTCCGGAGGCATGAATGAGTATGTAGGTGCCAGGGGGAAAGATATTTACAGTGCAAAGTGAAGAGAGCGTGAATTAAGAGGCAGGCTCCCGCAGGCATGGACTTGTCCGCCAGAAACACCGGCCACAGGTCGGGAGAAGCACCAGGGCCCCGACCAACCCCCGCCACCGACCTCCCCCAGTACCCTCGGCCATTAGCTAGTGTCAATATTTTGTTTGTTTTTCCAATTTAGCAATATTGTATAAACTTGCCAGGAGTAGACGGGCTTGATTATTTGCGATATTCACCAAATACAGGTCATCAAGCAGAGAAAGATTTGGAGAAAATGGGATCCTGCAGTTCAAAAGGGATGACAGTTTCCCTATTACCTGCAACCAAAACTGCTGTACTGGTTTACATTGCCAAAAAAGCATGCAAGTATGTATCTGGAGTATCTTCGTTACAGTTTGTACATTTATCGGATTGGGAAAACCCCATTTTGTACATATTAGACTGAGTAATATGCCATCCGTGCAGTATGTTAAACGGTATAAGTTGAAGATTCATATTCATAGTCATAGTAAGTGTATTTTTTAAAATGTGAGATTATTATCTAATGTTACAGAAAGGTTGTTACTCCTTTTTTCGATTGGTAGACAGGTAGAGTTGTCATATGAGCAAGGGCGGTTTGCATAGGGATCGTAGGGACAAAACACTACCAACTTTTCAGGATGCTTAAATTGCCCCCACCAACTTTTAAGCAACCTTATTTGCATTATATAATGTGTTCAATTATATAGGACATTTAGATTGTCTTGACCATACCATAATTAAGAGAATTATTTTCATTATGTTCAGACTTACTGTGAAAGCATATTTTATTCATGCTTATAAAACACAATTATTAACTGCTGTGAAACTATATGCTTGCATGTGAGACTGTATTCATGGCCTTGCATTCCAAATATGTGTGCTTCATATATTCCTTTGAACTTCCACAATGACGCCTGTTGACTGGCTTATCAAGATATGACTCCCTCCTTTACCAGCCAGCTAGTTTCCAAGGTCATACCCAAGGATGTTTTTTTGTGGAAAATCCCCAGGTTGGGCTGTAATTGTCAACATGGGTAAACCTCAACCATGAGAGACATAATGTGGGGGGAAAAAAACTGAAAATCACGCAGTTTGATTTTTAAAGAATTTATTTCCAAATTAGAGTGGAAAATAAGTATTTGGTCACCTACAAACAAGCAAGATTTCTGGCTGTCAAAGAGGTGTAACTTCTTCTAACGAGGTCTAATGAGGCTTCACTCGTTACCTGTATTAATGGCACCTGTTTTAACCCATTATTGGTATAAAAGAAACCTGTCCACAAGCTCAGTCAGTCACACTCCAAACTCCACTATGGCCGAGACCAAACAGCTGTCAAAGGACACCAGAGACAAAATTGTAGACCTGCACCAGGCTGGGAAGATTGAATCTGTAATAGGTAAAACGCTTGATGTAAAGAAATCAACTGTGAGAGCAATTATTAGAAAATGGAAGACATACAAGACCACTGATAATCTCCCTCGATCTGGGGCTTCATGCAAGATCTCACCCTGTGGCATCAAAATGATAACAAGAACGGTGAGCAAAAATCCCAGAACCACACGGGGGACCTAGTGAAAGACCTACAGAGAGCTAGGACCACAGTAACTAAGGCTACTGTCAGTAATATATTGCGCTGCCAGGGACTCAAATCCTGCACTGCCAGACGTGTCCCCCTGCTGAAGCCAGTACATGTCCAGGCCCGTCTGCGGTTCGCTAGAGAGCATTTGGATGATCCAGAAGAGGACTGGGATAATGGGTTATGGTCAGATGAAACCAAAATAGAACTTTTTGGTATAAACACAGGTTCTCGTGTTTGAAGGAGAAAGAATACCGAATTGCATCCGAAGAACACCATACCCACTGTGAAGAATGAGGCTGGAAACATCATGCTTTGCGGCTGTTTTTCTGCAAAGGGACCAGGACGACTGATCTGTGTAAAGCAAAGAATGAATGGGGCAATGTATCGAGAGAGTTTGAGTGAAAATCTCCTTCCATCAGCAAGGGCATTGAAGATGAGATGGGCTGGGTCTTTCAGCATGACAATGATCCCAAACACACAGCCAGGGCAACAAAGGTGTGGCTTCGTAAGAAGCATTTCAAGGTCCTGGAATGGCCTAGCCAGTCTCCAGATCTCAATCCCATAGAAAATCTGTGGAGGGAGTTGAAAGTCCGTGTTGCTCAACGACAGCCCCAAAACATCACTGCTCTAGAGGAGATCTGCATGGAGGAATGGGCCAAAATACCAGCAACAGTGTGCGAAAAGCTTGTGAAGAGTTACAGAAAACGTTTGGCCTCCGTTATTGCCAACAAAGGGTACATAACAAAGTACTGAGAACTTTTGGTATTGACCAAATACTTATTTTCCACCATGATTTGCAAATAAATTATTTAAAAATCAAACAATGTGATTTTCTGGGGGGCGGTGTTTCCACATTCTGTTTCTCATAAGGTTTAACCATGTTGACATTTACAGCAATTACAGGCCTCTCTAATATTTTCAAGTGGGAGAACTTGCACAATTAGTGGTTGACTACTTATTTGCCCCACTGTTAATAAATGCCTAACCTGCCTAACCTTAACAGAAAGAATACATACAGTATACATTATACATTATACAACTATGTCAAATATTCAAGTTAAAAAAAATAATCTTCGCACGATAACGATCAAAGTCAACCCTAGCCCTTAAATACCTGCAACATGAAGCAATTATTAGAAAATCCCAAATTTTGAAAAATAAGGTCCTAATGAAACCTTTTTTTTTTCAAATTTGTAAAAAGAAAAGTCAAAATGAATATGTGTAATAAGGGCTCTAATATCTATAACCCTAGTTAATTGTAAATGTTTTGGGGGTTTTTTCTCATAGAACCCGCAGATGCATGTGTTGACTTGCATCCATCATTTTTTTTTTTTTTTGAAAAACAAATGTCAAAATTCTGAATTAGTCTCAAAATCATGAAATTTTAGGTGTATCAAATGTGATACATTTGGCAATAAAGGGTTAAGTGAGTGACACTTTTAACTGATCACTGATCCAATTACTGGTGTTGTGTGCAGACAGTAACACCGATCATTGCAACGCTAGGGGTGCCAATTATAATAAGCAATCACTGGCGTGCTCTTCACTTGCATGTGCCCCGAGCAAATTGACCCCCGCCCCCCCTCCCCGGTGACCGCACAATCCGCCTGTGCCAGGAACCGCCACTGCCTGGGTCCTTTAGGGGCCTGGGTTAAAGAGGGATTCAAAATTGAAAAACCGGGAAAACCGGGCCCCCAGATGGAACATACACAGAGTTATTTCCTTAGGGCTTCGTCACTAACATGAGAATGTAAAATATAGTTGTTTCATCAATACTGTATACAAACCCTGTCATTGGTTTTGTTAAAATTGCTCTAATTTTTGCAATTTTATTTTTAATAACCTGAGATGTCATTTTACCAGTTTTGCCCAACAATTTGCATTGAAAGTGCCCAGAATGTCATTTTTTATTATTGTTATTATTGTTATTCACTCTAACGTTGTCCATATCATCTATCATTTAAAATGAATGTTTCATATTTTGTTACTTTTAAATCCACTGCATTTCCTTTTATCCATATTTGAAAGCCGACCATTACTGCACTTATAAAAGAAAGGAAGATGTGAGAAGTGAATTACACAACACTTTTCTGACCAAATGATCCCTTCCAAAACAAATAAGACAATTAAGCAAAACGGATGTCCTGTACAACAAGAACGCTCGTACAGAAGAGGGCACTTACTCAAGAAAATAATATCTTTCAACAATATAATATTTTCTTTCCTTACCAATCTGTCAACATCATTGCATTAGTGGCAGGTACGTACATTCATCCCTTTTTCACTTGCTGAATGTACCAGTCCATGTTTTTTCCTCAAACGCACATTTGATTGACTGATGACCTGAAAAACGCACCCCCCACACACACACACACACATACACAAGCACACTTTCACAGTACAGAATTACGTTATATGTCGACATGCCGCATCCTCCGCACTCTACATACCTGTTAAGTTGTAGAAATTGCAAATAGGGAGATTTCTGTTTGCCAACCCCGATGACGCGCGCGACAATCGCTAAGACAAAATGCAACCATTTTTTTTCAAGTTCATTTTGGTCACAACACTTGTGTAAAAATTAACTTCACTGTCAAAGAACCTCTTTTTGGTGGCATCAGAGATAGTCTTCAACTTGCTCCATGTATTGTCTGGCATCATGTGATACTGCTATGTTTCCTGTGTCATGCCAGTTCTCCTTGTTCCTGTAATCAACATCTAGGATATCCTCAGCTTTCCTGATCACATCCATTTGCACAAATTTGGACATCAGTTTCCTCAGCAGCCTCTTCATCTCATCAACCATCACTCCAATTAGGGTTTCATCAGACTAAATCAGCAAGATTAAAAACATTAATTACATCATTTAGAAAATTAATCATATTTGTTTTTAAAAGTATCTTTGTCATGGCAGTTTTTTAATTGAATTGTAACCTAGAATTGAAACTTTATATTTTTTGTTTCAGCACAGTAATAATGATATAATGTAATAAAGTGTATAGCATACACTTTAGCTTTAGCATAATAGCGAATCTAAATGATTAAACTTCAAGTAAGTAACGATATGCTTTCTCACTTAAATTCATATATTGTGGGGGTATGACCGCAGTGGTTTAATATTCCATGATGTTTGATCCACGAAAACACAGAGTAAAGCAGCGACTTCTTCCTCATCGTTCTCCCATCATTAGCTCTAATGCTATTAGCATTAGGCTAGTTAGCTATCGCTGGCAGGTAAGACTTACGGCAATTACGTTGACGAACGTCGTTTTTCCCGAATAATGGAGGCCGACCAGGGTCAGCTCCATCTCTTCCTTCCAAAATAAAGACTTGAACCAGTCTAAAAGCCGGTTTATTAGCGCCAGCATCTTGGGAAGTCGGTGGTGCTTCGCCTCTTCCCTCCCTGTCAGATGATTGGTTGGGCTTTTCCAGCTCTGAAGGGGAGTGAGGGCAGGGAAGTCGGAGACGGCCAGGCTATTCGTTGTTGGTCACTTTCCGAATCGGGCCGAATGGTATCGTTACAAAACGGTGACAAACAAAAATGTAAAAAAAAAAAAATTGACATTTTTGGAAAATCGGGAGATTTGGCTTTCTAATCGTGAGGCGTGAGCATTGGGGTCAAAATCGGGAGTCTCCCGACCAAATCGTGAAACTTAACAGGTATGACTCTATGACATTAGAAGTTTATTTTTTTCAGCCAGCAGCCACTGTAAGTAATGTGAAAAGTCATTGTTGTGAAGGTGGGAAATGCACCACTAATTTTCCTACTGAAAGTCTAACCTGCATTAGAGTTACCAATACCATTACATTAAACTGTGTGAACTTGCTAACCTGAGGAAGCTGCTTAGTGAGAAGTGTTCTGCTGTATGTGTTTTCCACTATGTTAACATTAATTAAACTGTGAAAAATATGTGAACTCTGCTCAGCTGTAAGAAATGTAGTGAACCAAGGTTTACTCCCCTTCTCCCCAGTTTTTATTGTCATTTTACTTATGTGTTCCTAAAGCAGCCCAAAGGAGCTTTCATTTTTTTGTTGAGTTTTTCTGTGCTTGTGGACAAAAGCAGTCGTGTTTTTCCTGAAAGAAGCCTCCATTTTTATTTATTTGTTATTCCCTGACTAACATTTTTTTTTTTTTTTTTTTTAGACAACTTTGAGTGGTGTTAAGACAAATGTTTTTTTGTTTTTGTTTTTTTTTTTGTATTCCCGGATACTTAGGAGATGATTAACACGTTTGTATTTCTTGTGTATGTAAACATAATTTGTGTTAAAATAATACCATTTAAATCCAGACTTTTTATTCTGGAAGTTTTCAAAATGTTTCTTTGGTAGTTTTTGAAAACAAAGGTTTAAATCGAACAGTGTATCATCTGAACCAATAGATATGCACTGCAAAAACCCACCTCCTTAAAATTGAGGGGGGGGGGGGGGGTAATAAATTAAATGTATTATTGTTTAAATGTTTTCAGTGTAAATCTACAATGAATACATGAAATGATCTGCCAATGTTTCAAGTAAATTTTACTCAGATTTCTTGAAAGATGAAAAATAGCTATCTGAAAATAATCTTAACAGACTTATTTTAAGTAAAAGGTTTATATATTTAATCTTTAAAAAAAACTTGTTAGTCAGAAATGTTCTTAATTCCAGAATAGATATTGTTCAAAACATTATTTGAAAGCATATTTTTTATCTGATTTAAGTGAAAAATAACCGACTTTTAGATGCATGGTCTTAACAAGAACAAATGGCAATATTTACTAAAAGTAAGTGGAAGAATTTGACGCAATAATCTGTTAACTAGCCTTTAAAACTCAAAACAAGATGAAGAAAATTGTTCGACTTGATTTAAGAAAAATGATCAGATAAAGACGTTATCCTGTAAATTTGCAGTGTGAAAGTTAGCATTAGTCAATACAGATTTATTTTGCATTAATCATCTAGCCAATCAATTAACTAGGTTCTTACTGTTGAGAAATGTATCCCTAACCGCCGTTCAAACAATCTGTTTAGTCTTATTAAAGTCCCGTCCCCAGCAAAAAGTGTACCTTGTATAAGACAACGCTTTATGTGCTTTAGAAAGTTTTTTTTTTTCGTTGAGGATGGATGTTTAATATTTTATTTACGAAAGGTGGTGGATCTAAAGGACCCGTTAGTGAAAATTTGCTTCTGATGGCTGCCCTGAATTTATTGTATTGAAGGAAATTGACCCTCTAATTTGGAAATCTTGTAGTATTTTTTCACATGACATAAATATATTATCTTTAAACAAATGGTCTAACACGTTTATTCCCATTTCTTCCCATGTGCTAAAATAAATAGGAATTTTACTAACTCCAAAGTCTATGTTGTGCCAGATTGGTGAAAATTTACGCACCGCTAATTCAGAATGCGTAATTTTCATTCCTTTCCAACAGGATTTCAAGGAACATGCTATCACTGGATTCTTGAAGCAGCTATGTTGCTTGATATTGGAACTAATAAAGGGGAGGGTTGCCAGTTGTATTCATTTGCAGTCTGTTTGCTCTAATTCTAGCCATGATTGTTGTTCAGTGTTAAGATGTAACCACTTAATGAGGTACAGTGTTGTTAATCTTACTTTTAAAAAAGTAATTAATTACAGTTACAAATTACTTCTCTCAAAAAATTATAGAGTTAGTAACTTAGTCACCTGAATGTAAGCGTAATTAGTTACAAGAAAAAGAAAAAAAAGAAGAAAAAAAAAAAAAACATTGATCACACTATGTGGAGTTCAAAGGGTTTTGGGGACGATTCGCCCAAGCCTAATTCTTTACCCTAAACTTGACAGAGGGATATTGTAGATATTGCTATAGTAATAGATAGCAACCTTTGCTATGTTTGGAAGTCGTTCAAAGTTGTGAATCAACCGTTAAAGTTGTTAAAATTGCTCCCGTTTTTGCATTAGCTCCCCTCTGTCTGATTTCTAAATGTGAAAGTTTTAAAACTGTTTCATGATTTAAAGATACTATAGATTCAAGTCAAGATTTTGCCGATTTAGGAGTATTTTAGATATGAAGTTACTTAGCTACGGAGGTTCTCTACAACAGAGCCTCCTGAGAAGTCTACTGCTTTAAAATGGTGGCTGTTTATTAATGCAACGAATGTATTATTTCGCATCTACTTCTCTATATATTTGTTAACGCCGCAGAGTCAGTCATTTCGTATCTATAGATGCTTTCTATATAGATGTAATATCTAGCGTAGCATCATGTGGGCGTAGTTTGTAGGCTGTCGGCTACAGTCAGGTATTATTGGAGCCACCTAGCCTAGCATTTGCAACGGTGTCACAACTCCCTTCACTCCTTCCCACTCCCGCTCTTCTCTCTCCACGTCCCCCAGACCTTTCTCGTGTCATTCAACCAATGTAGTAACGCATACTAACGCACGCCTTTACATCCTCGGTAACGGTACCAGTGTTGCAAAGATGAGAAAAGTAATTCATTAGATTACCACTGAAAAAATAACGCCGTTAGTAACAACACTGATGAGGTAATGTATTTAATTTGCTATATAATAGTGTTGGGAGTTGGGAGCATTTAAGCCCCCAACTAGTTTGTTTCTTTGCAGGTTGGAGAGGCTAATTCTGTTTTTCTTGTTCTTAAAGTAGAATTTTGTGACAGCTGAGTCTAGGTCTTGAAACCATTTTCGAGTGAGTTTAATGGGGATCATTGGAAAAGAATAATTTCTTTGTGGTAATATTCTCATCTTGAATGTCACTATGTGGCCCAAAAAGTGAGATGGGTAGAATTCCAGTGTGTTAAGTCGTTACATATTTTTGTCAAGTGTGGTGTATGACTTAGCTTAATAATTCTGTAAGTTTTGGCAAAATGTTGATTCCAAAATACTTTATGTTCCCTATTGGAATACTGTAATTTAGATTTTGATCTGCGGGATTCCTTTAAAGGCATTATAATTTATTTTGACCAATTAATAGCGTAATATGACATTTGTGAAAGTTTCTTAATTAGTTCAAAAACCTCTTGAAGAGAAGATTCCGGTTTTTGTAGACATAATAAATCGTCTGCGTATATATTGACTTTGGTACTGATATTTGCGAGCAGATCGCTCTAGTCTTACAATTTTGTCTTATTGCAATTGAGGTGCAAAAACAGTTCAATAAATAGAGTGAATAGTAAGGGTGAGAGTGGGCAGTCTTGTCGAATTCCACTTTGAAGACAAAAACTGTGTGAAATGACCCCGTTTGTGTTGACTGTGGCTTTAGGGGCGTTGTTAAACGTTATTATCCAGCGGATAAATGATTCTCCGAAGCCAAATTTTTTCAATATTTTGAAGAGAAAAATCCAGTTGACTTTGTCAAATGCTTTTCTGCATCCAAAGAGTGGAAAACTGTTTTCTCGTTATTATTCTGTACCCTAATAATGAGGTTTAGAAGTCGTCTTATATTGTTAGTAGAGTTACATCCTTAAATAAAGCCGGTCCGGTCATAACGAATTATAGTAGGAAGATTTTATTCTAATCTAGCAGCTAAAGCATTTACAATAATTTTAATGTCTGTATTCATTAAGGATATTGGTCTATAGTTTGCTGGTTGGGTTAGGTTTTTTCCTGCGTTTGGCAGTAGTTTGATGCGGTGTTCATATTGTCTCTAATTTGACCCTTTCCATTAATTTCTTGTTCCATTGTATAGGTCTGCGGCGGGGGTTGATTGGGGCCCTGGCGCTTCCCCCGCCCCTCAGTCGGTGGTTCTGGTGGACAGGGCCACGACTCCGGGAGCCTTTCTTTTTAATTTACGCACTCTTCACTTTGCACTGTAAATATCTTTCACCCTGGCACCTACATACTCATTCATGCCTCCGGGGAGAGTTGGGACGGGGCCATACAGTCCCGGGCCGCCTCCTCCTTGATTTTAATGCATCACACACCAAGGTTGTGGGATAGATGGGACCTGTTAGGAGGCGTGAACTCACGGGTACCTCCCCACTGCAAGCCCCGCCCATAGACTTCATAATATATTGACATGACACGGGGCGCAGGGTTGATCCGTAGGGGGCCTTTTTTCAAAAACTTCAAATTCAAATAGTTTCAGAACCTAAGCTGCTACCGACCTAAAACCAAAACAGGCACCTAACTTAGCAATATATGAGTCTCCATGTGCAGCGGCATAAGAAAATTGAAAGTCGTTCCCTTATAAAATCTCTATTATTTTTAGTATAATATAGCAAAAGTTGAAATGGCTATAAAATTCTCAGATTTTACACTTGATGCACAACAATCTCCAAATGCAGAGATAATCACCTATATTTTAGGATCAATAGCATTATTAACATAAATTTTTGCCCAGAATAACTTAATTTTTTTTTTTTTTTTTTTACTGCAAGTTTTAAACAGCTAATAAATCACTCAATTTTCACATCAGAAACTTAATACTTGTAGAAAACATGCAGAATCAATTATAAATAATTTATAAATAGATTATTAATAAATTCTATATACAATCACAACTTATTATAGAATAGAATAGCCTTTATTGTCATTATACAGTTGTACAATGAAAATGTGCAGCATCTCCCTTTGCAGTTCAGGATAAGTTAAAATCTCAAAAGTGACTTGCAAGTATAAAGTATGAAATCTAAATAAACATGAATATAAAATGCGTATGAGTCCTATAATTCAAGCAGTGCAAATAATCGATGCAGTGTTACCAGGATTTGAGCCTCATCTTTCAACAATCACATAGCCTTTTTCTATGCCTTGCGTTATCTGGTCAACTTCCTCGACTTGTACAAGTCCTTGTTCCCCGCCGTCTCCTTTCTGCTCTCCTCAACTCTGCTCCTTTTCCTGCCGGCCTGCTGTTCTTCCTCGCTTCTGAAGTTATATCCTTGGAGGAGTTCGCCCAAAATCCAACACTTCTTCCCCATGGTGTTTCACTGAAAGTTATTAGATTGAAATGTTACATAAAATAAAACACGAAACAATAACACAACAACAAAACGCTTCTTTATAGACAACATAAAATAGTCTTGAATCTTGGTTAAAAGCAAAAAAAAAAAAAGAACGTGCAGTTAGTGTTTATTTTCCGTAAATATATCGAAGTACAATGCTAGCCTCCTGATGTAAATAGAGCTTTTCCAGTGAAAATTCTTGTGACTAAATGCTTAAATCCCTAAATTCTTCATAGATATGGACGTAAAACAGTCTCGATTCTTGGTTAAGAGCAAAAAAAAACGCGCAGTTAGCTTTTATTTTACGGAAATATGGCGAGGTACAATGCTGGTCTGTTAGTGAATGAGGCTAGCGGCCGCCTGACGTAAACAGAGCTTTTCAAGTGAAATTTCTTTTGAATAAATGCTTCAATTCCCAAATTCTTAATAGATATGGGCGTAAAACAGTCTCGATTCATGGTTAAAAGCAAAAAAAAATGTGCCGTTAGTGTTCATTTTACGTAAATATGACGAAAATGCATGCATTGTATGAAAAATATATTAATTACCTTGAATATATTATTATTGAAATATATTAATAAAATTTATATATTATACTATACTATATTATATTATATATTAAAATTTATTAAATATAAATATATTAATTACTTTAAATCCTCGAACAAATCACTCAATAAATCCGGCTGAAATCTGGCTTGGGCTCGCTAGATGTGCTGTCTGCGACTGGCTTCTACAATATGAGACGACTTTGGTCCAGCCCCCTACGGGAAGGCGTGACGCAGAGAATGACGAAGTCTCAGGTCAATAGATTTTGAAGTCTCTATGCCCCGCCATTCCCGCACCACTTTTAACGCACCACACACATCATATTCCGCGGGGGAGTTCAGCAAGGGGTGGTGGGATGGGTGGCTGGGTAGAATTACCATTCAGCGGTCCCACTGCCCCAAGCCGAGCTCTCCTATTTTAATGCATACACTGCACTAACCTCCCCACACAATCTCATCACGGTGCTGGGTAATGGCTGCCAGTGACTGGCAGCCACAGTAATAGGGTGGTAGGTGGTTACCACACTTTTTCTCTATGGCGTGACTCCCAAGACGTGGCCTCACCTCTGCCTGGGCTGCTGGGCGCGGGAGTTGGGGAAGATCTGGGCTCCTATCTCCTCCTCTCCTCCTTCCCCTCTCTTTTCTGCCTGGGTATCCGCCCTGCGTTCCGGCGCGGGTCACTGGCTGGATGTACATGGTGGGCCGTTGGGGGTCCTGGGGTGTGCCGTGCCGGTTGGGGGGCTGCGGCTGTAGCTCACAGGCTGGCCCGGGGGACCACCCTGGATTCCAGGGGGTGACGATGGCCCGTTTGCTGGTCTGCGGGAGGAGGGATGGGCTGCGCTGGCTCGCCCACAAATACTGGGTCCTAGACCACATGGTTGATTTAGGTACACTTCACCCCTCCCAATCACTTATCTCTCAGACCCCCCCCCCCCTCGCTTTCCTTGGTTATCAGGTCCCCCACATGATGTCAACCGGAAATAAAACTAGCTAACAATAGCTCCAACATATTCATAGTTAGTTAAATTAGGCATTTAATGTATTTCTTGTTGTTGTTTGTGCTTTTCCTCTCTCTCCCTCTTTTCTTTTGTTCCCCCATAACCCCTTCCTGTTCGCTGCTTTCTCCTAATAAACAAGATAAGTTCAATGATCACAATGGATGTATGTCATACTCCCATGTGATACATTAAAACTGTTCAGACACTCAGATCTCCATGCTCGGTGTCAAGCAGCTGAACAGGACAGGTTAAAAAATAATATGTATCAATGGTTGTCTGTGGATCAGTAGGCACAATATGCAGCTCGGAACTGGATCCATTTGAATAAAATTTGATAGTTCCCAATTATACTGTTCACTTGTGGATATTTCAAACAGATGCTTTATTAGCATTCCTCTACTTTCTTCCCACCTGTCCCAGCTGTTTTGGAATGTGTTGCAGCTATAAAATTAAAAGTTAATTGCTATTTGCTAAAAAAGTGTAAACAATAATTATAATGTATTTGCATTGTATAGTGCATTCAGTGTAGTATATAGTATTGTCTTATTTCTGTGTACAGTTGCACAACACAGCCTCATTTTTATGAGGTAGTTGCACTCCCTGTTCTTATTTTTATTGAATAATTATGTGAGTTATGTTAGTTCCCTTCTTCTCCGTGCCAAGTGTCACTGTCATTAGTAATGTAATGTATGATTTACCCTGCCATTCAAGATGATTGGGATTCCGGCAACCCCTGTTGATGTACAATTGCAATTTGGGTGTGACTGTGTTGGCTTAGCCTTGCAAGCAAGATGGTACTCCTGGATTCAGTGATTCATCATGCAGTACTGTCTTGCAAAAGTCAACTATTCAACCACTTCCCTGGTGATTTGATGTTCGAGCTAATCAGGAGAAAAAGGCAGGAGCTGCATATGTGACCAGGAAGCAACTATCTGACTGAAAACGATGTCGGAGTTTAAAGCGGTTTATGTAAATCAGGGGTCTCCAAGTCTGGGCCTCAGGAGCACCTGTCCAGCTTGTTATCACTGTCTCCCTCCTTTAACACACCTGAATCAAATGATCAGCCTGATAATGGTCAAGATTATTTCATTCAGGTGCGTTGGAGGAGGGAGACATGGAAAATAGAATGGATAGGTGCTCTCGAGGACCGGACTTGGGCACCCTTCATGTTTAGAGTCCAATTTCTAAAGTTTTGTCGGCAATACATTTAATTTCCTCATAAAAGAAGGGGAAAGAACGTCATGAAAATCTATTCTTGATGTGAAACTATGTTTCCCTTATTTATGGAAAAGTAAAATTGAATGACCCCTATCCAATTTCATATTCACATTCAGTTTTTAATGCTCAAATTCACATAAAAAAATAAGTAATTCAAATTACATTATCTGGATTCCAATTTAGGTCATTCAGATTCAGTTTAGCATTTTCAGATTCAGTTTCTGTTGGTACAAATATTGGCCCATAACTCTGCTCGAATACTACAGCAGAATCCAAAGTTGTTTTTGCATTCAGATAGATTTCAGATAAGTCCATTTCTCACGTTTTATCTGAAATACAGTTAATTTTCTCATTAAAAGAGGAGCAAAGAATGTCATCAAAAGCTTTTTCTGACAGGAAACAATGTTGCCTTGAGTGTGAAGAGAACAGCCATCGTCCAATCACCAGCCGTATATGTTCTGAAGGTTCCTCCCATGAAACAGGTCTCGATTGGCTCTTTTTCCGAGATTGATATAAGTGGAAAATATTCACACTAGATGCATTGAACAATGGCGTGCCAGGTTAGTGATGGCTAGTGCTTCATTCAAATATTTTCTTTTCGCTTCACCTACCTTAAAGCATGAAATCCTTAAAGCTGTTTGAGTTTCAAGAAGTAACTTTTTCACCTTTTCTTCTACCCAAGACAAATAATAAACTGAATCATGTTAAGGTTGACTTGGTGTGGTCAGTGGTCACAAACTCATTCGATCGCATCCATTAGAAAAAGAAAAAAAAGAAAGAAAAAAAAGAGACGACCCCTCCAAAATACTTCGACAAACGGAGGCTTAATCCCGCTGTGAGCCACAATATAACAGAAACTATTTTGCATTTTTATCTCGTTGTCGTTTCGTCAGATTAAAAATTAGAAATCGTATTCGTCTTGTTGTTGTCTCATCAAGCGAAAATTTAAATTCATCTCATTATACAGTGATACTTCGACATATGATCGCTTCGACGCATGATCTTTTCGACATCCGACGTAAAATTTGACTTGCCATTTTTTTCTAAAACCGAATAAATGCTCGAAATACGACGATTTATGACAGCGTCGCAATTTAATTGTTTTCCCGCAAGACGCACGGCGGACTTTTCTGTGAGAGAAATCAAAACAGGTTCCAAGAATGTTAAAGCAGGTGGTAAAAAAAGAAAATAGGTTAGGCTTACCATTGAAATGAAGATGGAAATGTTAGATAAATATGAGCATGGGGTGCGCGTCCGTGAACTGCTTGACAATACTCCTCCGACCTCCGTTTGCCAGTTTTTATATGTTAAGGTGACAATTATTATTGTGGTACCATTGCCAAAGAGATTGCCAGCTTCGTCAGGTTTTTAAACATGTATTTCAGAACTTGTGCAGCACAACACGCCAACTGTCCTGCCGCAGTTGACGCCAGCAACAACAGGACGCTAAAAGAGAAAGTAAAATCTCAACGTCGCCCTCTCTCACTCTGTTGTCAGCCACGCGGTGCATTCAGGTACACCACGCAAAATACATCTTCCAAAATATGACGCGATTTGTTACATTATAACAGGTATTATTATTATCACTATTATTATTATTCCAATTTGTATTTAAAATTTATTTGTTTTGCTCTTTGTAATTGCCATGTGCAATAGTAACAGTAATATTTATTAAGGATTTAGTGTAGGTTTTTGCGCCGTGTAACGAATTAATGGAATTATAATGTATTTTTATGGGTAAATCCTGCTCGACATACGACCATTTCGACTTACAAACAAGGTCCTGGAAAGAATTAACTTTGTATGTTGAGGTACCACTGTATTTTAGTCTCCTAAAACTCATTTTTAGCTCACTATCGTCATGAAAAAAAATTGTTCATTGACAGAATATTTACTTTATCATCGTTGCCGAAAACAGTAATGGAGGGTAGTGGTACATACGGTAACATTGCTGTTTGTGGTGCAGTGCTGTTTAATGGTTCAAAGATTGCAGGCTTCCAGTATGGTTTCATAGCCTTCACTAGGGATGGGAATCTCAATCCGATTGCAATTCCGAACCAGTTCCTAGTGTTTCGAGACTTCGACATCACAATGAAAAAGCCTTAACGATCCCTTTAACGATTCCTAAAGACGCGTATTGCGTCGTGACGTGTCTTGTTGTCCAGACGCATCAAACAAGCATGGTGCCAAGAACCAATCGCTCCAAAGTTTGGCTACACTTCACCAGGAAAGAGGGTGAAAATGAAAGGCTACGATGGTTTAGCACGAGCATTGCAGCCTTAACATAACAATGACAGCGCGTAGGTTCAAACGATCGAAAGTGTGTATTCACTTCACGAGGAAAAATTACAACAAAGCGACTTGCAGTCATTGCGAGGTGGAGATAACTGCATCGGGAGGGAATACGACTGTACTATCCTCACCAAGAAGCTAAGGCTCAGTCCTGGCTGTACAGCTAGTTAAACTCCCAAATGACGATGCAGAAGACGTTTGTATAATTTGCTGACTTAATTGAACCATCATTTGACGAGTGAAACTAAAAATAGAAATGATACAAATCAATTTCGTCCCCAATAACAAACAGTTTCGCATCAACGTAAATCAGTGTTAATTAGCTGCTAATACAATAATAACACAAACCGTTAGCATGCGTTTGCTAGCATTAGCACATCGTTCAAACCACTACACAACTGGATTTAAGTGTCCGATCGCGAGTGGAAACACACAACAACAACACAAAAGATGAGACATACAGGCGTTGCCTCTAGATAGTTTACAAATATTAAAAAAGAACGTAGGCTTGTAGCAGTGTTTCCCTCTCTCACTAACTCGTTCACTCGCTTGGACACTCCTTCTTCTTCGTGTGTAAGCGCGCTCTTCTTCACGTGAGCGTGTTCTACTTCCCGTGAGGAAGCGCAAGGGCGCCCCCACGTGAAAGCACCATAAAAACTAAAAGGCATGTATTTCAATAAAATGGTAAATAATACACTTTAACTGTTAAAGTGTATTATCGCCAAACTACGGCCCGCAGGCCGGACACGGCCCACCCCCTGAGCATTTTTTTTTTTTCCAATAGTGTTATTTATTTCCTAGCTTTTTTCTATGAAGAACCCAGAGAGGGTTATTTGGTTATTATCTATTTAATTAATAGTGTTATTATTATATTATATTATATTATATTATATTATATTATATTATATTATATTATATTATATTATATTATATTATATTATTATTTTTATTTTATTTACTTTTGTTCCATGAAGAATCCAGAAAGTGTTATTTGATTGTGGCTTTCTGAAAAAAATTTTTTTACATTTAGGCACTCGGCACTGCAAATCGTCACACGTTTTCTGTTACAAACTGACCCTGGCCCCTCATCAGAAAAGGTAAATGTTATGTGGCCCTCACAGGAAAAAGATTGGGGACCCCTGCTTAACACATATTGCCAAAGGCAGAACAACAACCTATATGCCAATATCACCAATATTTTTTATTTGTATTAGAAAAATGTTTCAGTAAAATGTTACACATTCTTGTGTATTTGCCACTTATTACCACAGTTAACATTGAGGCTTTGGGCCTTTTTGACCTCGTTATGAGTTTGTAAGGTTGTGACTTCTGATTAAACAAACTTGATGCCAATCAAAAGGTTTGTTCTTCTTTTCCCCCAAATCAGAATCGATAAGAGAATCGATAAAGAATCGAATCGTTAAGCAATATCAATAATGGAATCAGAATCGTAAAAATCGTATCAATTCCCATCCCTAGCCTTGACCGTTACGCAGTTTCCACATTCGATTCAATTCGATTACGATTCAATGATGAAACCACTAAATCCCTTGCAAATGTACATTGTCCTTAAACTGTTCGAATATTTTCCTCACACAACGAGGTGAAAGCTGCCCCATCTTTACTTGTGAATAAATGAACAGTTCAGAGAAGCTCCTTTTATGCCCAATCATGACACTCACCTGTTCCCAATTTGACTGGTTTACCTGTGGGATAGTCCAAGCAGGTGCTTGATTAGCATCCCTCAACTTTCCCAGTCTTTTTTGCCACCTGTCCCAGCTATTTAGGAGTGTGTTGCAGCTAAAAAACTCGAAGTTAATAATTTTTTGCTCGAACCAATTAAGTTTATCTGTGTAAACATAAAATACAACGTGTTTGCTGTGTACAGTGTATTTTGTCTACTGCATAGTATTGTCTTATTGGTGTGTAGGTTGCACAACACACATGTGATAGCTCCCACCCAACAGGTTCTCTCAGTTCATGTCCTCGCTGTGTCAAGTGCTGCTGACACTATTAATATACTGCATAATTTACCGTGCCAACACTTGTTGATGTACAATTGCATTTTGGGTGTGACTCAATGGTGGCATAGCCTTGCAAGCAAGTTCATTGATTAATCATGCAGCAGTGACATGCTTTCAGGGAGGGCAGAGCCTCACCTGTCAGTCTTGAAAAAATAAAAATGTGATTCCATCTATTATATAAAACACATTTTAATGTTTGTTAGTTGGTACGTATAAATAAACCCTTTCCCATTCAAATCCGATCGGGAAAAATATAAATAAAATAAAATACGTATTATAATTATTTTTATTTTATTATTATAATATGCAAGGCAAATGGTGTGTCACTCTCCCGCTATATCAGGGGTGTCCGAACTGGTCCGCAAGTGCCGCTGTGGGTCCTGATTTTTGTTCCTACCGATCGAGCACATAGCGTTTAATAAATGAGGTTTCTGCAAAAACAGGCAGCACCTGACTACAATCACCTTATCACACTTGTAAGACACCAGATTGGTGCAAAGTGTCATCCTCTTTTATTTGAAAGAAATCTAGCACCCACTGCGGCCCAATGTGGAATAGTCTGGGGACCCCTGCTGTATATATATAACAAATAAAAGTCGTGGACTAATTCATGGGCATTGCCAGCAGAGGTTGCGCTAGACTTTTTCGTTGTCTGTCATTTAAAATGATGATAATGACATTGTGGTGACCCTTTGTTTGGCATAATTCACCTTCCGTACTTGTGTGTCCATTTGGCCGAGCGCGTTAGCGGCTACGACACAGTCACGTGACAGAGACACTTAAGAGCCGCGCGCGTTCCGGTGTTCTGACAAATTTTGCAACCCATCAAAAATTGCTACCTTGCGGTTTTGCGCATGCGCGTAACGTTAAAAATGGCCTCGAATGCAGCGATTCCAAAGTAAAGATTACAAACTTTCTTTGAAGAAAAGGAATATTTACTTAAGTTTGATCATGTAAAGACATGTACTAAAGTTCTCAAACACATCCTACCATATTAGCTGCACACAGCAACTGCACCCCACGCTCTCACTGTTAACGACTTCGCCGTGTCGTTAAGTATAAATATACGCCATTTTCGTGTTGCACATGTATGTTTATGATGATGTCTAGTTTAGTTAGCACCTTTGGATAACATTTAGAGTCCAATTAAATGTAAAAGAGGGCTTTTTCAGTTCCACAAAAGCTTTGGGAGCAAAATTTTAAAAGGGAGCAAATTTTGACAGAACAGCCATCACACATCAAGCAGATGAATATGTAACTTTTTCTCCGCAGTGACAAAAACAGCTGACTGTGGCCCCAGTAGATAGGCTACATTATGGAACAATGAAATTAACAGTTCACCTGCTGTGGCCTGAACGGAGTCTTACACCTTCCTCCTGGTGCGCATGGACTTGAATTGCGTGGCCGCCTGTGCAGTCCCTGTTTTTTCACCTCTTTTATCAACACCATCGTCGTTTTGGGGCTTTTTGAAGAAACTTCGGACACTCAGTTGCCTTGACATTTTTCAGAGTAAGGCCAACAACGTCATGCATCAAGAGAGACAATAGCTAATTAATATGCTCACTCGCCACCCTGTGGTCTTGGGTGTGAATTGCAACCTGTCAAAATGACAAGTGGACTTTTTTTCCGAGTTTTTTCCGTCACCGTTTTAAAAAATCGGTCAACGACGGAAAATATTCAGTTAACGCGACCCCTGGTTGCCAGACATATTTCACTAGGACATGTGCCCCAGTATTCATCTGCAGTGCCCCAGTATATATTTCACTGGTTAAAAAAGATATGAATAATAATACTTTGGAGTTCAATTCTACATAGCATAAAATTGAGTTACTGTTTGGCGGTTTTTATAGACACCATGTAATAGAGAATCATTATTTCGATTACTCCAACAACATGTGAATGCAGCATCAATAGAATGTTCCATTGCGTGTGCTAATCATACAGTAGACGGTGCAAATGATATCTTTCCACCTGCTTTACAGGTTAGTGCCAATGAAAGTGCCCATCCGTGTTATGTTTTTTTTACCTCTGTGTTAAAGTTTGTTTTTTTGCCTATTCCGATGGTTTGTGAATTTAAATTGTTCAACTTTACTCTTTACTAGGGGTGTAATGGTACACAAAAATCTCGGTTCGGTACGTACCTCGGTTTTGAGGTCACGGTTCGGTTCATTTTTGGTACAGCAAAAAAAAAAAAACTAAATGCAAAATATAAATGTGCTTGCTAGTTGTTTATTACACACTTTTGTGCTTTTAACAATAGGAATATTAGCCTATACAAAGCTAGAATTCTGCTCAAAAAGTAGCGGGTATTTAAAGATAATCCAACAACAATTTGCCTTTCATACCCCGCCTATTGGTCAGCTTTCTTTCTGAAAGAAAGAAGAAGTCCAGTGCTAAAGAGAAAAGCAATCCCAATGAAAAAGATTTTAACATGTATTTTACAAATGAAATGCCTCAATGAAACATTTTTTTTCTCATGAACGGTTTTCAAAAGCTTTATTGGTGGAATTTCTCAAGTTAAAGCGCCACAGAGAAATTAATAAATGTAGTTGTGTAAGCAGGATGTGAGTATTATTCTTATTATTTAATTACAGGTGTTTTAGCTCATTTCAATTTATTTTATTTGAATGGGCTATTATTTATTTTATTATGTGTTTATATTTCACAAAGTGATGTAGTATTCATTTATATTGTATATTTTATGTTGTATAACTTTAGTTCCCATGTGAATATTAGTTCCTACTTGTTTTGTTGTGGTAGAAGGATTTTGTATAGAACATGGGGCCGTGTTGGTTATTATTATAGCCAGGGGTGAAAGTGGGCCAGAACGGTCAGGAACGCAGTTCCGGTGTAAGATTCAGGGCCAGAACGTAGTTCCGGTACAAGATTCAGGGCCGGAATGCTGTTCCGTTATAAGATTCAGGGCCGGAATGCTGTTCCAGTACATGGTGCTTTGATTCAGAAAATATGACAGCAACTGTCAAAACGCTATGTAAAAAAAAAAAAGATAATAATAATGCTACGGTGCCACACATGCATTTAATCTCCAATAAGAAAACAATTTACCAACAACAGATTTACATACACAAGTGTTAACAACAAGCACAATAAAGTGCTTGTGTAGCGTAATTCGTTTCCACCAATATTTATTATTTATTTTATTCCACGGACGGCATGGAGGTTTCCCCAGCTGCTGAAGTTATCTGAGTCTGACGATGATGAGTCACGTCAATGTGCAAATGCACGCAGCAAAGCAAAATGCCTGGACTCATTCCGGCAAGAAATTCTAGCCACTTTCACCCCTGCTTATAGCAGAGAAGACAGCAGTAAATCAACATTGACAAGTCAACTGTGCCCTGATCTACCACTCAAGAGATCTGATGGACTCAAAAAGTAGGTTACGATTGCATATTAGTTTGAAAATCGACCGGATCCACCGTATTATTACACGAGTGACTTCCGGCCCGATCCTAGCTAGAAGTATTGACGCAGGAGCGCCGCGTCTCGCGTCAAATAATAAACTCTGCCGTTCTTTTCGCGTGCATCGCGTTGAGCCGCTTCTGGGATGCGTCTAACACTCGGCCGCACTGCGACTGGTGTGCATTGGCTGATTGATTTTAACGGCCACGTTTCACTGCATTCTCACGGGGGCCACGTTGTCGCGCCGTTGACGTTTCTTACTGTCCTACCGTGTTGGTCCTCATTATAGTAGAGAAGACGGAGTAAATATAATCTACACAAAGAAACTGTAACCCGATCGACTCGAAGCCTCGAAAAGTAAGGGTTATATAATGTCAGAAACTCGTTCGGTACGCGTCCGTTCCGAACCGACTACCACGTACCGAAACGGTTCAATACTATTACATGTACCGTTACACCCAGGGGTGATAGTGGCTAGAATTTCTTGCCAAAACTCCCCGACGTGTCACCGCGGAGCCAGAAATTTTATTAATTGATTTTTTTTTTTTCTTTCATTTGTGTGTATGTGTGTGGGGGGGGTCATACCTCTTAAACTACTGAAATGCAAAGAAAACTTTTAACACAGTTATTTCTATAACACATACAAAAAATGATTTTCATTCAAAATTGTATTTTTTCAATGATTTGCAAAATAAAACTGAATAAAAACAGCAATAACCCCAACCTCTATCTCCTAATTTTTATTTTCCCTAATTTCCTCACATACTAAATGCTATATGCTATATTAAAATTGAAGTTAATGTAAACATTCACTTTTTATTTTTGTGATAACAAAGATATAAGTAACATACATTCAGAAAAATAAGTGCAAATGCAGAGTGAAATGGAATATATTTTGAAGATGGCACTGACTTTTTTAAATGAATAAGTAGCCTAAGATAAAGGAACAAATTTAAGTCCAAAGTGCACATTGACAGCTAAGATGTTCTGAGCCTCCCCATCAGAGCAAATAAAACTAAATATGATAAATAAACTTCCTCAACTCTTTCGTTGCTCTTAACGATTTGATCCATTTTATGTTGCATTGCCCTTTTTTGTCGCATCAATTCAACCTTTTTTTTTTTTTTTTTTGCTGTTCCAGAAAACATGAACATTAGACCCAATCAGAGCTAAATATCTCTACTGATCCCATGTCAGTATGTCTGCCAATTGAACGGATAAATGAGTCCAGGCGTTTTGCTTTGCTGCATGTATTTGCACAATGACGTGACTCATCATCGTCAGACTCAGATAACTGCAGCAGCTGGGGAAACCTCCATGCCGTCCGTGGAATAAAATCAATAATAAATATTGGTGGAAACGGATTACGCCACACAGGCACTTTATCATGCTTGTTGTTAACACTTGTGTATGTAAATCTGATGTTGGTAGATTGTTTTCTTCTTGGAGATGAAACGCATGTGTGGCAGCTGATATTTTCGGAATCAAAGTACCGTGTAACGGAACAGCAATCTGGCCCTGAATCTTATACTAGAACTGCGTTCTGGCCCTGAATCTTATACCGGAACTGCGTTCCTGACCATTCTGGCCCACTTTCACCCCTGGTTACACCCTTACTATTTACGTATCAGGCAGTTAACTGCGATAAACTACGGTCCGCAAATTGAAGTGGCAGATAGCAGACGTCTTTTAGCTTACTGGCTATGAAAACAATGACAAATAAATGTGATTTGAGTGAGAGGCTCTCACTTAAGAGCTTTGCCTAATATCGGGTTAAAATGACATGTGGTATTTGAACTGTATAAATACTGATGCTATTTATTTTTATTTGTTTATTTGACCAAAATGAATAGAATCAATCTGTATGAATTAATTGCCTATGTTTGGGATATAACAGCAAATAATTTTGTATGTGTGAATCAAAATTTCCAGCTGTTTCCCAAGGATTTTATTTGTTACTGCAGTCCCTTTAATCTCTAACAAGATGTGTTATTTTTTTTATTTCTAATTGACTCAAACAGCATTACTCTTGCAATTGGATATTAGTAAGTTATTTGCTCGCAGCAAGGAGAAATAAGCAAGGAGAAATGAGAGAGGCAAGCGAGGTAACCCCACCTAGGCAACGTAAGCCACTTTTAGGTCACAACCTACCAGTTGAGAAACACTGATTAATTGCATACAGTTATCCCTCGCTACTTCGCGCTTCGAATTTCACGGTTTCAGTCTATCGCAGATTTTTTTTTAGTCAAAAAAAAAATATGGCGGAAAACACAGACAAGACTGAAAAAGCAGTTTCTGCTCTTGCACCCCTCTGTAAAAGAAACTGCTGTATTTTAAGCCAAAACAACTGTTGAGTTTGATAGAACAATATGTCTATATGCTGCAATAGCAGATTCATGGCGCATTAAGCCCCTAAATAATTTTTAATTTGTCCGTTTTACGTTTCAACCCAGCCATAAAACGAAGGTAATTAATTATATTTATTATTCAAAATGTCTGTCGTTTTTAGCTTAGGATCATTGATTGATGTCTCATATTTCATTTAAAAAAAAAAAAAAAACAATTCAAAAAATTATTCACTCACATATTTTAAACTTTTAAACAAATTATGTCACAATAAAAAAAAATGGCGTCTGTAAAAAAGTCACGGATATCGACCTCATAACTATCGTTTAACTGTATTTTTTTGTTACTGTCGCATTTTCTCCGATATTTTAGATGATAAATAATCAATCCAAACAGAGAAAAATAGAAAAAAACGGTTTAAAAGGGTAAATATATAATATATATATATAGTATATATATATATAAAATATATATATCAGTGTTTCCCACCAATGAAGGAGACTGTGGCGGTCCGCCACAGTCTCGTTTGGGCCCGCCACAGTCTCGTTGCCCCCCCCCCACGCCGAAAAAAAAAAGAAAAAGATACTAATCAGACGCGTCAGTCAGCCGATTACACAGCTGTAGACCACTCCACTCTACTACCCGCGCGAGCGAGAGCAGCATTTTAGAGTAGTATTTTATTTATTTATTTATTTCAGAGACGCAAGGGGAACGAGTAGGAAGAATGGGAGAACGAGCGAGATATCGAGAGATAGCGGTCGCATGTCATAGCAGCCCGCTGTTATTTTGTTATTGTTTTTCTTTATTATTGTTACCAGAATCAAGTGGGTAAGCAAATACAGACTTCTCTCCTTCTTCCCCATATCCGGGGCATTACAATAGTTTGGATCGGACTTTTCGGCGAAAGTGAGCGGTGGACGGTCGTCTTGGACGGAAAGCAAACTTTGATTGAACTTGCGCGGAGAGGCGGGGCCCAAAATAAAGCCTTGCTCTATTTTCAGAGCGTTGGTCACAGTAAAGTATTTATTAGTTCAAGCAGAGTAAAATGATACATATTCACGGTACAAGAACGTCGTTTCCGTGTCCATCGATTGGTAAGAAAAGGCTGTTTGTACGAGTGACGTGTGGGCGCTCCCGTCGGGGGGACATTTCGCGTGGAGTGGCTATTTTTCGGCACAACACCGACGCGCCAACTTCAGACAATTACGGCTGACGAAAGTTGGATAAATGCGCCCCCCCCCACCCCCAATTTCGCGAGCTCTGGGACACTCGAAAAATGACTGTCATACCTCTCCTTGCTAAGTTAATGGTACCTCGATGTGCGTTTGTGTGGAAATTTAGTTCACGAACAACGGGGAAAAAACTGTTCACCTTCTCACCGAATCAAGAAAAACTCTTTACACGGCCATTAGAATTCCCCCAGTTCTGTAAATGGGTCAGTTGACAGAAGGACTGTTATTGTTGTGGTAATGTAGTACTTATGAGGGTCAAATAAAAAGGAAAAAGGAGGGCTACGACGGCGGTCTGAAACCCGCGGCTCTTGGGCCGCATGCGGCTCTTTAGTGCTGCTTCGGAGCTTTTTTTTTTTTTTTTTTAATGGAAAAAGATGGGGGAGGGAAATATATTTTTTGTTTTAATAGGATTTCTAGGAGGACAAACATGATACAAACATTCTTTCAATTCATTAATATTGTAATGAAGTTAAACTTGTGGTGTCATCGTACAACAGAGTAGTCACGTGGTGCGCTATAGGATCCACTGCAGGGAAAATAAACATGTAATCATGAAGGCTAATTATGTATTTCTAGCCAACTTAAGTCATTTTTATAGTAGGCTAATATAGCTAGTATTGATAATTATAAGGCTTGTACAAGGCTTTTAATTTTTTGCTGCTCCAGACATACTGTATCAGTTTTTTTTTTTTTTTGGGGGGGGGGGGAGGGGGGGGGGGGGGAATATGGCTCTTTCAACAGTTTGGGTTGCCAACCCTGAGTCACTACGAGATGTAAGTCGTACTATTGCTACGAGAAAAAAAGTTGCATTATTACATAGGGTAACGTAGCTGTAATCAGCAACGCATTTTACATACATGTACCGTAGCTATAACATTAGCCTAGCTAATGAAATATTTCAAATATATCTTTGTTATGGTTCTTCTTGGGGGAAAAAAATAATGAAAAAAAAAAAAATTCGCCGTGGCACGACATGGTGTGGCTGTCCGACTCCGATGCAGTCCACCACCACAGTTTCAAAAAATCCTATGGTCAGAGACCCTCCCACCACAGTCTCCTAAAATCCTGTGGGAAACACTGTATATATATATAAAATATATAAAAAAGAAAATCTCGACCACTCCTTGATGTCTGCGATTTCTGCATCGCGACCCTTGTTATATTACCATGTTTCACCCATAAAATCCCCCAAAAATCTGGCTGTGGCCATTCACAGCTATGTCTTGACTCTCAGTGATACATGCTACATGAAGTTTTTTGATCGAAATAAGTAAGTACGCGATAATATCTCGTTAAAGTCATGGTGTCTGTAATTCTGCTCTCGCGTGTTCTCACCCCAAGATAGGGTTTTGCTGTTTAAAAAACATAAAAAAAAAAAAAAAATGCCCTCCTGTTCAAAATTTTTCTTCCCCCAGAAAATTGAGATTTTAAGCTTTCCAATGATGTATCACACATGCATATTGGACAATTTTGAAAGTTGGTCAAATTGGGGGTCTCAGAGCGGAACTTCAAGTCACCTGAGTGTTTTCCGCCATATACATACATAAAAAAATTAACATAATGGCGAAAATAGGATGTAAAATCTGCCCGTTCCCCAACAGAAGGCAAGGAGAGCTCGCCCAACTCATAGTCCGCCGCTCTGATTCGCTGGCCAGCATCACTCGAGAATATCGCCAGCTGATTGGCTGAGATGTTTAACCTTGTTGCTATCGAAGGAAAATGGCTCCAACGCGTCCTCAATCCTTCCTCTAGCGAACCCAAGAAAAGAAAAATTATGACGGTGCACAGCAAAGTTCAATTATTGGACATGCTTAAAGTTGGCCACAGCTATGAGTCTGTTGCACGCCATTACGGACGAAACGAATCAACCGTTTGTTACATAAAAAAAGTGGACAGCACAGAGCGGTCGAGATGTGTTTTTTTTAAGAAGGGGTCTCACTATAGCCTGTTGAAAGGTAGCTGGGACAGAACCGGAGCTGAGATATGTATTTATAAGAGCCAGCAGACTTGATCCAAGGCAACTAAAAACTTATTTCAGAAGCCTAGCTGGCATTACATTTAGGGGACAGTTAGTGGGTTTCATGCCTCGAACTATCTCAGTGAGAGAACATTGAAATAAGATCAAATTGCTCAAAGACAGTGAGCCGTTCAGTTCTACATTATCCAATGAGATACCCAAGTTGCAGAAATTTTGCCTAACTGGAGAAAATTTGTTTTTAAAGAAAGCGACAAACTCCTCACAGGTGGCAGCTGACACAACAGTTAAGACAGTGGGTTGTGGGTTTATAACAGAGTCAATTGTGTTAAAGCTGGAGCTATTAGTTATAATGAGGATAAATAATTAGACTTGACCTAATCATCATATCGTAAATATAAGCATTTATGTCAACATACTGTAACTGTTGTTTATGTTACAAAAAATAAAGAAAATTATAATAATAATTGGTAACCTGCACAAAGTAAAAGGAAAAAAGATTTTTTTTAAAAATAAAATAAATAAAGCTTTAAATTACTGTTTTTTTTATCAATTTATGTCAATACTATGCATCTCATATAGAACTGTTTGTTACTTTACAAATGTCTATTTCATGACGTGAGACAGGAGTGTACAAAGTGTACCAGAAATATCACTAAGCAACAGCGAACATTTAAGGAGAAATTGGGTGTGGTAAGAATTATGCTTAAAGCATAGCTACCTGAGTTAATTGCTGTTTGTTTGTTTGTTTGTTTGGTTGGTTGGGTTTTTTTTTTTTTATTGGTAGCGTGCCTGGCGATCAGCAACATTCCAAAACCAGTGCTTAAAAGGATCGGCCATCATCATTCTAGGTATCTCCAGTCTCATCACGGATGCAAAGGTACGTAGCTGTAAAGCCTTATTTTCAGATTCAGTTAACATGTACATGTACTCTGACGATGAAATAAATGAAGTATTTTTTGTGTGTGTGATTCCACAGATGGCATTTGCTCGTCGCGTGTTGGTTCTCCTCTGTGTGATCAGTGGACTCCTGAGCCGAGCTGTAAGTCAAAATCTTACCAGATGAATAGGGGTGTAAATCAGCAAATTCATTACGATTCAATATATATTGTTTGGACAGCGATATACGTAATGGAATTATAATGTATTCCTATGGGAAAATCCTGCTCGACATACGACCATTTCGACTTACAAACAAGGTCCTGGAACGAATATTAAATTCATATGTAGAGGTACCACTGTATTTACTAATATTTGGAAAATTTGCTATGATTTGATTTGATTTGATTTGATTCAAGGGCTTTCGATCGATTTAATACGATATGTACACATTTGAGAATTAAATTTGACCAAAACCGATATAAAATACGAAGCAAATTCATGTTTTTCAGAATTTAGTTTCTAAAACAGACATTTGAATGAAAGTCTTTTCAATAAAAAAAGCAAACCTAAAACATTTTAATTTTGATTAATTTCGATACGATTATGCTTAATGAATTAATATATCGATCCAGATCGGTTTACCACATTAAAGTGTATCCATGTTCTACAACAAACAGTTAGACTATTTAAAAAAAAAAAGAGAGAGAGAGAAATGACGTATCCTTTCTTCTTCACAGTTCTCTGATCACCCTACTCTTAAAAAAGGTAAGTAGAGCATTTAGACATTTTTAAAAGTAAGACATTTATTTGACACCAGTATCAATTGTGTTGCAGACAACAACTGTCCAAAAGGCTGGACTCGGCTGAACTGTAACTGTTACATTTACCAAGATGAAAAGAGGACTTTTGCTGATGCAGAGGTTTGGAAGACCTTCCGATGCACTTGGAAACCTTGTCAAATTTTAATTCATTTTTTTTTCCCCACCAGAGCGTCTGCAACATTATTGGTGGGAATCTGGTGTCCATCCACAATTCCGTGGAAAATTTTTTCGTCCGCGAGTTGATTCGAGAGGGTACTGTGGAACCTGATACTTCCTGGATTGGACTCCATGATGCAATTTCGGTAAAAACATTGACGCTGTTCATGTGCACATACAAACATTCCAGAGTAGGACATTTTTACATACCAATTAGAAATTCTATTTATCTTTGAGATACAGTCTTGCAATTGATTCATTCTTCAACCTTTTGCTCTTCGTACCACCTCTTTAAATTATTTGGGTTTTTAACTACCACTAAAATATACATACAGTGACAGAAGTCCATAATATAATACATAATTAAGCTTATAAATAAGCTTTTTTTTAAGATAAAATTTACTAAATTTTTGCTCAAAATAAGTCTTTGTAAGCTTATTTTCAGCTAGCTATTTTTCTTATTCCAAGATATTTGAGTAAAATTTACCTGAAGCACTGGAAGATCATTTCACTTATTTCTAGTAGATTTACACTGAAAACAAGTGAATTAACTAGTTTTAATGAGGTTTGGTTTTGCAGTGCATATGAGTTTGTTCAGGTGATCCACTGTTCGATTCAAACCTTTGTTTTCAAAAACTATTAACGAAATTAGGGATGTCCTTCCCTCATCAAAATAGAATGCACGTAGTCTCGATATACATCCATCGACGTGCAGTAAGTATTGTTGTGAGGCACATCAATTTGTCTTCCCTTGCCTAGTAGCGTTTTCCACCTTAAAAAAAAAAAAAAAAAACTAACACTTGCATTTATGCGTTCACATAATTGTGTTATCCTACACATACTGATTAGCAACAGGCTAGTACCAAATAGCATGTACAGAGCAGTACTATGGATTTTCCGATCCAGGTTTTTGCACTTTCGATCCAATACCAATATTGTTTTGCACTTTCGATCAGATACCGATACTGGTCGATACTGATACCGGCCTATTTGAGCATGTATTAAAGTTTAAAGTTATTTAGCCTCCTTACTTAGTTGTCAGACTCATTTTGAAAAGGGTTTTAGTACTCTTGATAACAACTAGCCAGCTGAACTAGGTGAGTTTGAATAACACACAACGGTTGGTAACAAGAAACTGACCTGTTTATTCGGTGACAAACACAAAACATTATAAATAACAAACAGAAATGGCATAGTCAGTCAGTAAAACGTGCAAATAATATTGTAAACTGTCTTAAAAAAGCAAAACACACAAACAACCCCAGTGGAAAATCCCACAAACCCCCCAAGCTATTAGATGCTTTTAATGTTTTGTGCATTAGTTACAAAAATTGTATAAAAAGCCTCTCAGGTTTAAATAAACGACTATTTCAGTATCAAGTTAACATTTTAAAACAGTAAATAAAATACTCAAGTCCCCATTCTGTATCAGTAGCTTTAAACTACATTCAATTCATTTAGTTTTGCGAATCAACTGTTAAAGTTGTTAAAATTGCTCCGGTTATTCCATAATTTCCCTTCTGTCTACTTTCGACATGTGAAAGTTTTAAAACTGTTTTGAAGATAGATTCAAGTCAGTATTTTGCCGATTAAGGAGTATTTTAGATAAAAAGTTAATTAGGTTCGCTTGGAAGGTTCACAACAGCCTACTAGAGAAGTCTTCTGCTTTAAGATGGTGGCTGTTTACTAACGCATCTAGTTTTCAATACTTCAAAGTTGCAAACGCACTGGAGTCTGTCGTTTAAATAATAATATAACTTTAAATTAAATATAACTGAAAAAGATATCTTAGCGTATAACAAAAATAAACATAATGGAGCCTTCCTTCAGGTAAAACACGACTGCTTTTGTTCACACAGCCAAACTTAACCAAAAATGAAAGCTTCTTTGGGCTGCTCTACGACCACATAAATAAAATAAAAATGAAAATATGGGAAAAGGAGGTAATTCTCGGTTCACTACATTTTTCACGATTTAATTAACGTAGAAAACATACAGGTGGATATTTCTCTCAAAGCAGCTTCCTACTTGAGTTTGGGAAATTCACACAGATTAATGTTATGTAACTCTGATGCAGGTCGGACTTTAAGCACCACATAAATTAAAAAAAAAAAAAAATGAAAATATGGGAAAAGGGGGTAATTCTCGGTTCACTACATTTCTCACAGTGTAATTAACGTAGAAGACATACAGGAGGATATTTCTCTCAAAGCAGCTTCCTACTCAAGTTTGGGAAATTCAAACAGATTAATTTTATGCTAACTCTGATGCAGGTCGGCGTTTCAGAAGCAAAATTAGTGGTGTGCTCTCCACCTCCACAACATTTACATCTTTTTACATTACTTACAGTGGCTGCTGCTAGCGGGAAAAAAACTTCTAATATTCCTTGTCTTCGAAGGGGGTGGAGGAGGCGGCATGTTGCATTTGTGTCGGGGTTTTAATTTTGTGTGTGTGTGTGGGGGGGGGGGGGGTCAAGTCATCAGCCAATCAAACATGCGTTTGAGGGGTAAAAAAAAAATGGACTGGCGCATTCAGCAAGTGAAAAGGGGTCAATTTACGTAAGTTTGAATATCATGAAAGTAATTCACTTAATAATGGTCGGGTCAATTCTATCCTTTCAACATTTGGGAAGACAATCTAAATGACCTATATAACTGAAGTCCTTATATAATGCAAATGAGGTTGCTTAAAAGTTGTTGGGGACAATTTGAGCATCCTGAAAAGTTGGTTGTCTTATGTCCCTACCGTCTCTATGCAAACATACGCCCTTGCTTGGAAATCCTGTCATGCAAAAGATTTTTTGCCCTTCCATATCTGTGTTTGAGGGAGTGCCGCAAAACCTTTATATTAAAGAGGGTGGGCGGATCGCATGGCAATGTCACTTATGTTAATTTTTTATCATGTTATTTGGTTGCCTGGCTGGTGACCGTCCGGCGGATCAAATTCCGAGGGCGGAGCAAGCCACAGCAAAAAGACAGCGGAGTGGACCAATCAGCGACGGGCAGACGTGACGTTGTTAAAGCGACAAGTAATTAGCGTGAGCAGAGAACGGAGATGTTTATTCAACATGGCTAGCGCGAGCCATGTTGACTGTTGTCAGTGACTTGTGTCGATGTGTTTTTGGTAATTTAAAACTGGTTTTACCGCGGATTGAAACATATTCTCGGCTCTCCCGTTCGCCATCTGTGTTATTGTACAGACGACTTTCGGCGCACAAGAGTGACGTTACTCGTTAAGATCACGTCACGCAAATAAACGAATCTGATTGGACGGTTGATTTTGCACTTGTTCGTGAGGCCATGAATGAGCTGGGTCACAGACTATTTCTCACAGTGTTTGAAAAACACAGGGAGAATAGTCTGGCGGTGCCAGGCAAGTTATTTGGCTGTTCCTTGGTTAAAAAGACATTGAGTGGTTTTCTGAACCATTCACCATTGAGAACTCTCTTCTCTCTCCTGTCTGCCAATTAAATCACGGCGCACATTATATTGCAGATTGGCTGTAAAACAAAAACAATTTAATCCAATAATTTACAGGAATTTCTTTGTTGGAACTTTTTTAATTGGTGAGTATTGAGGGAATTGTGGTGAGCACATGGTAAATTAAGATCTTCAGGAAAACATTCAGTTATAAATTATTAAGGATTAATTACAATTGTAACTTTTTTGGTGCTGTCCCAATGAGATGAGTGTCTGAAGAAAACGTCGTTGACCATCTGGGGCTGTGTGACAGGCCAAGGCACGTGGGGCTATCTGCATCGCCAAACACAATTGTCTTGATGAATTAAGTAGGGCTCCCTCACTGTGATATTCCGATAATAAATACACAGAATTACTTGAAGGAATTTGACCGTTGACTGCAGCTACACAAGACACATGACACAAGTCTTAAGACACATCACCTGAACAAGAATCAAAATATTCACTCGTATCCAATTTTTCTTTCTTGGGAAAAAAAGCAAACAGGTGACTTCATTTGGACAGATGGAACCATTGAAGATTTCCTTGCTTTTAATTTGGATGAGCCAGATAGTGGTGGTGACTGCGTTGAGATTGTTGATAGTGGTAAGCCAAAATTTGTGATTTAAATTAGCTCTGGATAAATTACTGTTACATATAACTATGTATATCTTGCAGACGGGTGTTGGGCGGATACGGCCTGCACGGACATGCTCACATACGTTTGCATCAGAGAGGTGCAATTCTGGTGATCACTGGTACAATATTCCAACATCTTCTGTGGCAATGGATTCTACGAATCATTATTGAGACAATATTAAACTTCAGTTGTCTTTTGTTTTCTGCCTTTGATTTTTCTTCTTCTATTTCATTGTTGGCACATCGCAGAGAATCTCACCAATAAATGAAGAAATCTGGAGCAAAATATGGCTTTACCATTAACAAATGCTTATATGTGTTTTTTTTCACACCGACACCAGTGAGAAGGGAAGTTGTTCAGAATTGATGCACACATCACTTACAAGGCCAAGCCCTGCCTCTAGAAGACAGAACGTGAGGATATGGATAAAAATCATGTCGGCACCTCACATGCATTTTTTGTATTAGAATTATTTTTAAAAATGATATCTCATGTGATTACATTTTGTATATTTGTGTCGAGACATTCAAAAACAATTATTTTTCATTCAGCACATCAAACATACTCAATATACTATAGAAAGAACATTCGTGCCTGTGTCTGTGCATGTGTTCATGCCTGCTTGCATGGATGTGTTTGAGTAAACCTTAACCAATATATTGCACACAAGGACATTTACTCTTCCTATTTGTTTTTATTCTAATTGCAAAACAGTTTCTATCACTCTTCCATTGTTATGTCAATTACCCTTAGTTGATTGCTTCAAAATTTGAACAAGGAAATCATCTCTTTCAAGCTTGTAAAATAAATTTACCTGCCACTAATGCGGTGATGTTGGCAGATTGCCAAGGCAAGAAAAAATTATATTGTTGAAAGATACTATTTTCTTGAGTAAGTGCCCTCTTCTGTGCAAGCGTTCTTGTTGTACAGGACTTCCGTTTTACTTAACTGTCTTATTTGTTTTGGAAGGGAACAGAAAAGTGTTGTGTAATTCGCTTCTCACGTCTTCCTTTCTTTTATGAGGGGCAGTAATGGTCGGCTTTCAAATATGAATAAAAGGAAATGCAGTGGAATTACGAGTAACAAAATATGAAACATTCATTTTAAATGATGGATGATATGGACTACGTTAGAGTGAATAACAATAATAACAATAATAAAAAATGACATTCTGGGCACTTTCAATGCAAATTGTTGTGCAGAACTGGTAAAATGACATCTCAGGTTGTCAAAAATAAAATTGCAAAAGTAAAAACAAAAATTAGAGCCATTTCAACAAAACCAATGACAGGGTTTATATACAGTATTGATGAAACAACTATATTTTATATTGTCATGTTAGTGACGAAGCCCTGTGACGAAGTAAATAAATCTGTGTGTATGTTCCATCTGGGGTCCCGGTTTTCCCGTTTTTTCAAATTTGAATCCCTCTTTAACCCAGGCCCCTACAGGACCCAGGATGTTGCGGTTCCTGGAACGGGTGGGTTTTGCGGTCACCGGGGGGGGGTAATTTGCTCGGGGCACATGCAAGTGAGGAGCACGCCAGTGATTGTCTATTAAAATTGGCGCCCGTAGCGTTGCAATGAATTGCAAATTACTGTCTGCACACAACACCAGTGATTGGATCAGTGATCAGTTAATAGTGTAACTCACTTAAAGGGCAACTGAAGAGCTTTCCGGATTTTGGTGTAATTTTATGAATATGAACTTTGGATGAGTTCGTCAAAACAACCATGACATTATCAACACGTAATTGCAAGGATAATTTCCGTTTTTTTAGTTTTTTTGCACTCCGTTAAATTTCCCTTCCCAAACCCGGAAGTGTGACGTAAATTCCCCGATGCAACAGAAGACTAGTATCCACAGCTAGCATAGCAGCAATGACTATATCAGTGATATTTTTACCAAAGGTTACCATTCAGGATCGCTCTTTCGTTTTACCGATGGCAAAGGCTCCCAGGAAAGATGATCTACAATATATCCCTACATGTTTGAACCTGAGGCGTCAGATGACGACGATTTACTTAACACAGCAGATGGCATCATGACGCCAATTGACAGCTCGACACTTCACGAACGGGAGAGTGAGTCCAGCATCGTGATTTTTCTATTTGAGAGAATGCGATTACATGGTTGTATATATTTTCCATGCACTCCACATAGCTAAAACTGGATATTAGGTAATGGGACAGCTCCTACCCATTTAAATATGGTAAAGCTAGCCCAAATGTGGCTAAATAAATGATGTTATTGATTTTTCAAAATAAATGACAAAACGATTTTATTTTCCAGGTGTTGCTGTAAACCGTCAAGTAATTACCCTTCCAAGAGTATGCCTGTGTCGTTAGGAGATCCCAGACGTGAGAGCCAAACTGGAGGAGCCTGAAGCACTGACAGGGGCATGAATTACATTTAAAAATTAAAACCATAAATTGTAAACAACACTGACATATTTTGTTGACTGTTTAATGTATTCTCTTGATATATAATATATTGTAATTATATTGCATTCTGAAACAATATTCAATAGGCCACAATAATAAATGAAACCAGATTTATGTTGAATCAGCATCAGCTTTCGCTGTCAAATTGTGACACAACATATAAGCTAAGTTATACCAAGCAAACAATGGCACACATCAAAGAACACAAATTTAGTAAGCAACACAAAGTTAGGATAGCAACGGACTAGCACAAAATTGAAAAATGATAATGGCAGGGGAAATATGTATTTACTCTTTTCTGTAGCATTAAGTATTGTTCTCTATACAAAGATAAATCATTATTATTAAAATATGAAGGTAACTAGATTTTTCTTTTATAAATGTGTACTGTATATATGACTAGTTTATGATTTCATGTCATCAAAATTTGCTACATTTATTTCTCCTAAGTCATCGTCATCTGATGTCATAGACGGAAGAAATTCAGCATCTGGCAGGCCTCATAGGATCTCTTCAGTCGTCATCGCTGGACACCGCATCACTTGGGTCATCATATGACTCGACCCACTTGACTTGCAACGCTTTTTTCATCGTGTTGAGGGTTTCCGCCGCTTATTTTTTTTATGTTTGGCTTCCTGAAAAGAAAAAAAAAATCACAGCAGCATGAAAATATTGGATGAATCCTAATCTTTATTTGATAATTTTTAATAATAATTTCTTGGTGATCAAATAATAATGCCCCAGTCAAAGCAGCATCTATTTGATGCTATTGTTCCCTCTTAGGCAGACCTTGATGTTGATGCTGTAGTACAATAGTCATTGTTTTATTGAAATGTATTTGATACATTAGAGCCTGGCAGGTGGATTGTTTTATATATAGGCTTCATATTTACCCTCTGACAAACCAAAAAACAACGAGCCAAGGACCTATTTGGTGCTGGGGACATTTGAATTTACATAATACCTATTGATATAGTAATAAAACCACATAAGTAGATGACCTGTCAGCAAACCTATCTGCTTATGACAGGGCAACAGCAAACAACAAAAAAATCTCACGCTTCAACAAACAGGCAGTAGGAGTCCCCCTCGTTTATCAACAGAAGTGCATCAAATTTTAGAATCAGAAAAGCCAGTAAGGGTCTCTACTTACATCTTTGTAAAACCAAGGTTGCATTGTTGTAGGTTTTCAAAGCTGTCGTCACTGAAATGATGAAAACAATGAGCCGATTGGGGACCTGTATGCATGCTCACAAAAACGGTCCAAACCTTTGCAGGAGAAGTGTTTTTTTGGACCACTCATAGAGTCTCGAGTCTTCCTGTGAGCAATTCATCGCTACACATCGAGATGGCATGACGAGTAAAACCCAGAAAATGTTTGCAATATATGGCGAGGATAGCGTGGTGCTATATTTCCGTGTTCAGAGTGGTGGCGAGGCTCCCTGGAAGTTACGTCATCAGGTAGCGGTCGGCAGGGCGGCGCGTCCCTCGTTGCTATGGTGTTGCTATGGCCATAACTCAAAAACTACGCGGTCAATTTTTTTTTTTTTTTTTGAGTTTTTGAGACAGCGAATGATGCATTTAATACAATCCAACTGAGTAAAACACTCAAGAGCGAAATCCGAAAAGCTCTTCAGTTGCCCTTTAACCCTTTATTGCCAAATGTATCACATTTGATACACCTAAAATTTCATGATTTTGAGACTAATTCAGAATTTTGACATTTCTTTTGAGGGAAAAAATTATGGATACAACACATGCATCTGCAGGATTCATGAGAAAAAAAAACAAGATTTAGCAAGGGTTATAGATATTAGAGCGCTTATTACACATATTCATTTTGACTTTTCTTTTTACAAATTTGAAAAAAAGCTTTTATTAGGACATTATTTTTCAAATTTTGGGATTCTCTGATAATTGCTTCATGTTGCAGGTATTTAAGAGCTAGAGTTGACTTTGATCCTTATCGTGCGAAGATTTTTTAACTTGAATATTTGACATAGTTGTATAATCTATATGTATTCTTTCTGTTAAGAGTTTTTCAAGTTGTTAAACAGGTTAGGTATTCATTTAGTTTCTATTTAGAGCAATATACAGCACTTGGAAACCTGCCCCCGCTGGTGAAGATGAGGGCCGGATGAGTCCCGCCTTTAGAGAAGATGTGATGTATTCGTTCATGGATTCTCTTTCAGGTCCGGAAATGGCGTAGATAAACCCCTTTGGGATGACCGCACCCAGCTGGAGCTCAATAGCACAGTCAGAAACTCTGCGTTGGCCTTGTTTCAGTCCAACCAACGCACGAGCCGCCCCCCTTCCAGGGGTGGTATGATCAAAATTCTTCTTCAGGGTCTGACTGAAGAGCTGAGATGAGTAGCAAATATCTGACTTACGTGCCCACTCGGCGGTGGCCCAGGCCGCGGCTCTCCCAGCCATGTTTGAAATCATGAAGGCCACTTTGAATTGTTCGGTTTGGTACATGGCAGGTTGGTGACTGAAATGCAGTTCACATTGCACTAAACAAAGTCTGCAGTCACCAGAAGCCCCGGAGAACTTTGCTGGAGCAGCCAGATGGATTGAAATGGGGGTTTTATGTACACCTGGTGAAGAACGGGTGGCAGCAGTAGGTGATGAACTGGGAGTTCAACCACTCCCTGTGGTCAACAACTGTTGGAGTTGGTCTGAAAAAAGGCTTAATTGCTGGGTGATCGAAGCCTGGAAATCACTCTGTTGGCTGTGTAGCTCCCTGATACCGCGGTTAACAGCACCCAGCTGTTCCTCATGTTGTTGTAAACGACAGCCTCGGCGCTGCAAAACGGACTTGAGGTGTTCAGAATCGGCTGGGTCCACACTGGTCGGTTCGTTCTGACAAGGATTCAATAAGGACCCAAATGCACGACTGCTCTGTTTTAACAAAAATGTTTATCATTTAGTCCAACAATGTTCAAAAAAGAGACAACGAAAAATCACAGCAGTTGCTGGATACCCAAAAACTGAGCAAAGTCAACAAAGTAACAAAAGGGCATTTGTTCCTAACATAAATCTTGGCCAAGAAAAAAGCTTACATGAGGTGATGACATGGAACGTGGCAGGATACAAGATGAACTGACACAGAGCAAGGTTAGATGCAGACTATGGCTGCGTTTCAATCGCGGTTTAAATGAGCCCTCGCTCACTTGTCCTAGCCACCGCCCCCCGGGGGAATCCCCGCCGCCATCTTAAGGGCCGTTCCAATTCCCAAAACAGTGAAGTGAACTTGATGAGATGGACCCTCAGAAGGCTAACAAATAATAACTATTAATTCTGACCATTCCCAGGTACCGACGAATTGCCATCAAGCGCGGGATACGTCTACGGCTTTTTGACATGAGTCGCTGTATATTTTGTGCAATGTGGAATAATGGTGCCACCAGTGGGTGGGGCCAGGCATGGCCACAGCTCCCCCAAATGAATTTGTTGGCAACCCCACTGGTCACCCTACTCATAAGTATAATGTCGGATTGTAGTAGCTGCGGAACTCAAAAATGTTGAATGGACAATTATGGACTATGCACATTAACACAATATAACAGTATACAAAATACAATATAACACAATCAACAAAAGTATATCAGTAAGTGTGTCCTGAAGTCTTTCTGACAGTTTTCCACTGGCCTGTTTATTACTACAACATAGTAAAAACCTGAAATTACGGCTTTTATTTTTTGGTTTGCCACTCCTATGAAGAATTTCTGGAGGCACCACTGTTTTAGAATAGGCAGTATAGCGCTACTCCAACACCTTGTGGTTGTTCCATGATTTCCATGCCTGTGTGTGAACCAGGCATGAAAATGGGTCAGGGGTTAAAAAGGTGAGAAGGGTGTGGAGGAAATATGTTCCAGTACACTGTACACCCCAACAAAATATTGAGCTCTGTCGACCCACACTGTGTTTCAGCAGGGCCGTGCAGAGACCGGTGGAGGGGCGGGTGCTCGTAGATCAAAAGGAGCACATGAACAAGTATTTAATACACCTTAAAACAACATAACTTCAAATTTAACCAGCTTTAGATAATAATTGGCTGCGACTGTGACATACTTTAATTGGGAGGGGGCAACAGTGAATAGAAATCAAAACTGTCATCAACACTTTCTGGCTGTGACTCAGTCAGTCTGCCTCTTTTCTTCCTTCAACCTCTGCATCAAAACTTCCTTCCTCAACTTGTTCATCTGAGAACAAACCACATCAGATGGTCACTGACCCACCAACAGCACAGTTTTCTTAAAACTATTATTTCATTATTATCCATACTTAACAACTCTAGCACCTAATGATTAATAAAGCAATGACATAAAAATCTTATAGAAAAATAACATTGTAATTGTGTTTATAATTGTATTTAATACCCGACTATCCTTCTTCTTACCAGGTCTGCTATTCACCCAGCTGATGAGGTATCCACTGCCTTTAGCAGCCTCATCTAACTCTTTTTTTTATCCCTCAATCTCCCTTCCCTACGACGCATGTCTATGTAATGAAATATAAATATTAAAAAAAACAGACTCCCCGGTGGCTTTTAGTTTTAAAGCTTTCTTTATTTCTTTCTCTCTCAATAACGATTTGTGTTTTTATTATTCAATCAAAAAACAAAGTTACTTCTATCAAAAACAAAGTTGCTTCAATCAAAATACAGTATATACTTTTAATCACCAAAAAGTCACTTCAATAAAAAAAATTGTTTTTGATTGCAAAAATAAATTTGAGACAAAAAAAGCATTTGAAAACTATTTTTCTTGATTGAAACAAATTTTTCCATTGAAGTAATGTTGTTTTGCATTTGGGCCACATTTTGGCTAGGACATTTGTGTCTTTATTACTCAATCAAAGAAGTTGCTTCAAACAAAAATATATATATAAAAAGAAAAACTTTGCTCATGTGTCAATCACCGTTTACCAAAGCCTGAGAGTTTTTGTTTAGACTCACTATGAGGCCTTTAATAAAGCCAAGCATTTTCTTACTACTTTATTCTTGTTTAAAAATAATTCGGTGGGGCAGTAACATGTTTAAAACTTATCATAATTCTTACATTTTGAAGTGCTTGAAAACCATTCATAAATGATACTTTGGTGAAAAAAGTGAAAAAACATGTCTTGTATATATGTATTTTTTTTCCAATGTAAAATCTGAATAAATGCATTGAACACGCACAAAAAAATGGGGGGGGGGGGCTTCTCCGCGGTTTTAACTTATTGCGGCGGGTTCTGGTCCCCATTAACCGCGAAAAACGAGGGATCCCTGTATTTCTGAAAAGCTTTAAGAAGCAAGACTCATTCCCACCACTCGTCGGGCCGGTGTTGTGCCGACACCGGCTGTCAGCTCAAATCCAAGCCGAAAATAACGCGTCTCCGGCGGACGACGGGAGCGATGTGAGGCGCCCCCTCCATCCGAGAGCATGCCGCTTAATTTGACTCAACAGTGTGTTTCTTCGTTTGTATTACCGCTAAATACACAAGCTTGACGCCATTTTAACGGGAGCTTTTTTTTTTTCATGGGAGATTTGGCTAGCTCTGGCAGTGTTCAACGCAAGCTGCAACGAATGGCAGTAACTTTTTTATATCGCAAAATGTGAAAACGATTGAAACCATTACTCACCAACTTCAATTTGCTGGCAAATACAGGCAAGTGTGTATGCTGCGCTCTGGTCTGCCCCGGTGTGGATAAGGTCTGCTTTTTGTTTTGGCAGCTTTGCAATGCAACCAAAGGCTCTCCGAGCATTCCATGTACAGTAAGGAGTGCGCGCGTTTGGAATAATGGAACGCAGCTTGGGCCGATGATTGGTTCTCGTCAGCGAAGCATCTAGAAGGATTTGCTGACTGTGCTCTTAAGTGCTCAGTTTACGTACTAAGTTAATCACATGATGATAATAATAATAATAATTAAATAAAACCTCCCGACCCCCCCCAAAAAAAAGAATTTCTCCTCGGATCTACGCAATTCACGTAGGTCGCCCTTTTTATACTTCAAAACGGCGAATTTCGCCGAAAGGTGAGAGATTTTCATGCCTGGTGTGAACGAGAGCAGGCGTGTTCCATTTACGTCTTTCGCTCCCCCTCCGCCCACTTTTCCTCCACCCTCCAAGTGGCCTCCGTGTGACGTCATAGCAAGTGCTTTGGACAAGTGAGCCAGTGCAACTCAAACCGTGATTGGAACGCAGCTTATATATAAAATGGATCACAGGTGGATACGATCATCCTGATTGGGAAGAGCAGGAAGTAAAGTTGGAACAAGGCGGAATGCCACTCCCAAATTAAAAGCAGGAAATTCTGCACAAACAAACACAAAACACTGACACGACATTTGGGGCCGAAACGTTTGTGTCAGTTCAAGTCAAGCAACATTTATTTAATTACATTTATTTATGACGTTTCACACTTTTTATACATTTTTTTAACTCACTTCTCCGATACTCCACACACAACGACAGAAAAAAATGGCCCAAATATATAAATTGTTTTAAAGGGGGGAAAAGTGTCTTAGAACTGCAATTTGAACATAAAGCAGGAATTGTGTCTATCGTTTAGAACAGAGGTGGGCAAACTATTCCACAAAGGGCCGCAGTGGGTGCGGGTTTTTGTTCAAACCCATGATGAGGACAGCCTTTCACCAATCTGGTTTCTTAAAAGTGCAATCAGTGGATTGCAGTCAGGTGCTTCTTGTTTCTGCTGAAAACTCTTTGGTTCAACTGTCTGTGCTGAATTAGTTGGAACAAAGACCAGGACCCACTGCGGCCATCGAGGACCGGTTTGCCCACCCCTGGTTTAGAAGGACTGAATCGGGGGCATGGAGCATTAACTGTGGTCATTGTGTCTGACGTTAATGTATGTGTAGTGGTTGCATTTCCATATGAACGGCTGTTGTCTGTCAGACAACGACTTGCCAATTCTAAAGCACTCGGGTCATTTTGGGCACCTCTGGGTTTTCCGGGGGAGAGGCCATACCGGCCATTGCTTGGGACTAGTAGGAGTACCAGAATCCTCTGGGACTTTTATTAAGACAGTGGGTTGTGGCTTTATAACAGAGTCGATTGTGTTAAAGCCGGAGCTATTAGTTATAATGAGGATAAATAACTAGACTTGGCCTAATCATCATATCGTAAATATAAGCATTTATGTCAATATAACTGTTGTTTTATGTTAAAGAAAATAATTGGTAACCTGCACAAAGGAAAAAAGAAAAAAAAGCTTTGAATTCCTGTTTTTATATCGATACTATGCATCTCATATTGAACTGTTTGTGACTTTACAAATGTCTATCTCATGACGTGAGAGAGGAGTGTACAAAGTGTACCAGAAGTATCACTGAGCAACAGCAAACATTGAGGCAGAATTTGGGTGTGGTAAGAATTATGCTTAAAGCATAGCTACCTTAGTTAATTGCTGTTTATTTTTTTTCTATAGGTCGCATGCCTGGCGATCAGCAACATTCCAAAACCAGTGCTTAAAAGGATCGGCCATCATCATTCTAGGTACCTCCAGTCTCACCACGGATGCAAAGGTACGTAGCTGTAAAGCCTTATTTTTCAGATTCAGTTAACATGTACATGTACTCTGAAGATGAAATAAATGAAGTATTTTGTGTGTGTGTGTGTGTGTGTGTGATTCCACAGATGGCATTTGCTCGTCGCTTGTTGTTCCTCCTCTGTGTGATCAGTGGACTCCTGAGCCGAGCTGTAAGTCAAAATCTTACCAGATGAATAGGGGTGTAAATCAGCAAATTCATTACGATTCAATATACAGTGCCTTGCAAAAGTGTTCGGCCCCCTTGAATCTTGCAACCTTTCGCCACATTTCAGGCTTCAATCATAAAGATATGAAATTTAATTTTTTTGTCAAGAATCAACAACAAGTGGGACACAATTGTGAAGTGGAACAACATTTATTGGATAATTTAAGCTTTTTAACAAATAAAAAACTGAAAAGTGGGGCGTGCAATATTATTCGGCCCCTTTACTTTCAGTGCAGCAAACTCACTCCAGAAGTTCAGTGAGGATCTCTGAATGATCCAGTGTTGTCCTAAATGACCGATGATGATAAATAGAATCCACCTGTGTGTAATCAAGTCTCTGTATAAATGCACCTGCTCTGTGATAGTCTCAGGGTTCTGTTTAAAGTGCAGAGAGCATTATGAAAACCAAGGAACACACCAGGCAGGTCCGAGATACTGTTGTGGAGAAGTTTAAAGCCGGATTTGGATACAAAAAGATTTCCCAAGCTGTAAACATCTCAAGAAGCACTGTGCAAGTCATCATATTGAAATGGAAGGAGCATTAGACCACTGCAAATCTACCAAGACCCGGCCTTCCTTCCAAACCTTTTCAAACAAAGAGAAAACTGATCAGAGATGCAGCCAAGAGGCCCATGATCACTCTGAATGAACTGCAGAGATCTACAGCTGAGGTGGGAGAGACTGTCCATAGGACAACAATCAGTCGTACACTGCACAAATCTGGCTTTTATGGAAGAGTGGCAAGAAGAAAGCCATTTCTCAAAGATATCCATAAAAAGTCTCGTTTTAAAGTTTGCCACAAGCCACCTGGGAGACACACCAAACATGTGGAAGAAGGTGCTCTGGTCAGATGAAACCAAAATTGAACTTTTTGGCCACAATGCAAAACGATATGTTTGGCGTAAAAGCAGCACAGCTCATCACCCTGAACACACCATCCCCACTGTCAAACATGGTGGTGGCAGCATCATGGTTTGGGCCTGCTTTTCTTCAGCAGGGACAGGGAAGATGGTTGAAATTGACGGGAAGATGGATGCAGCCAAATACTGGAACATTCTGGAAGAAAACCTGTTGGTATCTGCAAGAATGGGCAAGAATGTCAGTCTCTCGATGTGCAAAACTGATAGAAACATACCCCAAGCGACTTGCAGCTGTAATTGGAGCAAAAGGTGGCGCTACAAAGTATTAACGCAAGGGGGCCGAATAATATTGCACGCCCCACTTTTCAGTTTATTTGTTAAAAAAGTTTACATTATCCAATAAATGTTGTTCCACTTCACGATTGTGTACCACTTGTTGATTCTTGACAAAAAAATTAAAATTTTATATCTTTATGTTTGAAGCCTGAAATGTGGCGAAAGGTTGCAAGATTCAAGGGGGCCGAATACTTTTGCAAGGCACTGTATATTGTTTAGGCAGCGATATATTTACTAATATTTGGAAAAATTTGCTATTTGATTTGATTTGATTCAAGGGCTTTCGATCGATTTAATACGATATGTACACATTTTAGACAGTTAAATTTGACCAAAACCAATATAAAGTACGAAGCAAATTCATGTTTTTCACAATTTAGTTTCTAAAACAGACATTTAAATGAAATTCTTTTCAATAAAAAAAAAAAAAAAAGCAAACCTAAAACATTTAAATTTTGATCAATTTCGATACGATTATGCTTAATGAATTAATATATCGATCCAGATCGGCTTACCTCAATAAAAGCTTATCCATGTTTTACAAGAAGCAGACTATTTAAAAAGAAAGAAAGAAATGATGTTTTGTTATGAACGGCAAGCCGTTGATGTGGATCCCAAACACAGACCAGAAGATCAGGTAGAGTGAATGCTTGTATTTAATAAGTACAACAAAGGGAGCACGCTGGAAAACGCGAGTATAACAAATTACAACAACTAAGAGAGCACGCTGGAAAACGCGAGTATAACAAATTACAACTAAGAGAGTACGCAAGAAAGGCGCGAATATAACAGAGTACAAAATCCTAACTACAAAGTCCAAAAGAGCACAAACATAAAAATGATCAAACCAGACCACAACCGTAGAATGTCGGGAAGCACGAAGAACAACGATGAGAACACAGCGGTAAGCAAGGCAGGTAGCAAGCAATAGTCCGACACTAGCAGATGGTGATAGGCTTCCTTAAATATTGAGCTTTCCTAATCAAGCACAGGTGTGTTGCGTTACCCCGCCAGTCTGGCTCAATCAGGTGCTGAATAAAGAAAAATGAGCTGAGAACACACAAACATGACACGTTTCCTTTCTTCTTCACAGTTCTCTAATCCCCCTACTCTTAAAAAAGGTTAGTAAAGCATTTAGACATTTTTAAAAGTAAGACATTGATACCAGAATCAGTTGTGTTGCAGACAACAATTGTCCTAAAGGCTGGACTCGGCTGAACTGTAACTGTTACATTTACCAAGATGAGAAGAGGACTTTTGCTGATGCAGAGGTTTGGAAGACCTTCCGATGCACTTGGAAACCTTGTCAAATTTTCATTTTTTTTTTTTTGTACCCACCAGAGCGTCTGCAACATTATTGGTGGGAATCTGGTGTCCATCCACAATGCCGTGGAAAATTTTTTCGTTCGCGAGTTGATTCGAGAGGGTACTGTGGAACCTGATACTTCCTGGATTGGACTCCATGATGCACTTGCGGTAAAAACATTGACGCTGTTCATGTGCACATACAAAACATCCCAGCGTAGGACATTTCTACATACCAATTAGAAATTCAATTTATCTGTGAGATACAATCTTGTAATTTATTCATTCTTCAACCTTTTGCTATTAGTGACACCTCTTACAATTATTTGGGTTTCCAACTACCACGAAAATCAACATACAGAGACAGAAGTTCATAATATAATACATAATTAAGCTTATGAATAAGCTTTTTTTTTAAGATTAAATATACTAACTTTTTGCTCAAAATAAGTCTCTTAAGCTTATTTTCAGCTAGCTCTTTTTCTTTTTTCAAGAAATCTGAGTAAAATTTACTTTAAGCACTGGCAGATCATTTCACTTATAGATTTATAGTGTAGATTTGCACTGAAAACAAGTGAATTAACTAGTTTTAAGGAGGTAGTTTTTGCAGTGCATATGTGTTGGTTCAGGTGATACACTGTTTGATTCAAACCTTTGTTTTTAAAAATTACTAACGAAATATTTTGAAAACTTCCAGAATAAATGTCTGTATTTTATGAGAAAATTTGAATTGCAATATTTTAACTGAAATTATATTAACTTACGCAATAGATACAAACCTGTTAATAATTTCTTAACTATCCAGGAATGCAGAAAATACATACTTGTCTTAAGACTACTCAACATTGACTGTCTAAATAAACAAATCAAATATAACTAAAAAAATATATATGTTAGTGTAAAACAAAAATAAACAAAATGGAGCCTTCCATCAGGTAAAACACTACAGCTTTTGTCCACAAACACAGCCAAACTTAACAAAAAATGAAAGCTTCTTTGGGCTGCTCTACGACCACATAAATAAAATAAAAATGAAAATATGGGAAAAGGAGGTAATTCTCGGTTCACTACATTTTTCACGATTTAATTAACGTAGAAAACATACAGGTGGATATTTCTCTCAAAGCAGCTTCCTACTTGAGTTTGGGAAATTCACACAGATTAATGTTATGTAACTCTGATGCAGGTCGGACTTTCAGTAGCAAAATTAGTGGTGTGTTCCCCACCTCCACAACATTTACATCTTTTTACATTACTTACAGTGGCTGCTGCTAGCGGAAAAAAACTTCTAATATTCCCCGTCTTTGAAGGGGGCGGAGGAGGTGGCATGTTGCATTTGTGTCGGGGTTTTGATTTCGTGTGGGGTGGTGGGTGGGTCAAGTCATCAGCCAATCAAACGTGCGTGTTTGAGGGGGAAAAAATGGACTGGCGCATTCACCAAGTGAAAAGGGGTCAATTTAAGTCTGAATATCACGCAACTAATTATCTTATTAATGGTCGGGTCAATTCTATCCTTACAACATTTGGGAAGACAAATTACCTATATAACTGAAGTCATTACATAATGCACATATGTTGGCGGGGACAATTTGAGCATCCTGAAAAGTTGGTCGTCTTATGTCCCTACCGTTTCTATGCAAACCTACGCCCTTGCTTGGAAGTCATAGTCATGCAAAAGTCTTTTTTATTTTGCCTTCCCATATCTGTGTTTGAGGGAGTTCGGCAAAACCTTTATATTAAAGGGGGGCTTAATTACAAACAATTGAATTAAGTAGGGCTCCCTTACTGTGGTATTCCGATAATAAATACACAGAATGACTTGAAGGAATTTGACCGTTGACTGCAGCTACACAAGACACACGACAGAAGTCTTAAGACACATCACCTGAACAAGAATCAAAATATTCACTAGTATCCAATTTTTCTTCTTTTTTGGGAAAAAAAAAAAAAGCAAACAGATGACTTCATTTGGACTGATGGAACCATTGAAGATTTCCTTGCCTTTAATGGGGGTGAGCCAGATAGTGATGGTGACTGCGTTGAGATTGTTGATAGTGGTAAGTCAAAATTTGTGATTTAAATTTGCCGTGGATAAATTACTGTTACATATAACTATATATATCTTGCAGACGGGTGTTGGGCGGATACTGCCTGCACGGACATGCTCACATACGTTTGCATCAGAGAGGTGGAATTCTGGTGATCACTGGTACAATATACCAACGTCTTCTGTGGCAATGGATTCTTCAAATCATTAATGAGACAATATTAAACTTCAATTGTCTTTTGTTTTCTGCCTTTGATTTTTCTTCTTCTATTTCATTGTTATTGGCAAATCGCAGAGAATCTCACCAATAAATGAAATCTGTAGCAAAATATGGCTTTTCCATAGTAACAAATGCTTATATGTGGTGGGGGTTTTTCACACTGACACCAGTTAGAAGGGAAGTTGTTCCAGAATTGATTCACACATCACTTACAAGGCCAAGCCCTGCCTCTAGAAGACAGAACGTGAGGATACAGATAAAAATCATGTCGGCACCTCACATGCATGTTTTGTATTAGAATTATAAAAAAAATGATATTTAATGTGATTACATTTTGTATATTTGTGTCGAGACATTCAAAAACAATTAAGTTATTTTTCATTCAGCACATCGAACTTACTCAATATATTATAGAAAGAACATTCGTGCCTGTGTCTGACCATGCACGCATGCCTGTTTGCATGGATGTGTTTGAGTAAACCTTCAATATATTGCACACAAGGACATTTACTCTTCCTATTTGTTTTTATTCTAATTGCAAAACAGTTTCTATCAGTCTTCCATTGTTATGTCAATTACCCATAGTTGGTTAGTTAGTTAGTTTCTTTAAAAATCCAACAATGTGATTTTCTGTTGTTTTTTTTTACACATTCTGTCTCTCATGGTTGAGGTTTACCCATGTTGACAATTACAGGCCTCTAATATTTTCAAGTGGGAGAACTTGCACAATTAGTGGTTGACTAAACACTTATTTGCCCCACTGTAAATGAATGCCTAACCTGTTTAATGACTTGAAGAATTCTAAACAGAAAGAATACATAAAGTATACATTATACAACTATGTCAAATATTCAAGTTAAAAAAAAAAAAAAATCTTCGCACGATAACGATCAAAGTCAACCCTAGCCCTTAAATACCTGCAACATGAAGCAATTATCAGAGAATACCAAAAATGTGGGAGAACTTGCACAATTAGTGGTTGACTAAATACCTATTTGCCCCACTGTATGGTCAGAAAAGTGTTGTGTAATTCACTTCTCACATCTTCCTTTCTTTTATAAGGGCAGTAATGGTCGGCATTCAAATATGGATAAAAGAAAAAGCAGTGGAAATAAAAGTAACAAAATATGAAACATTCATTTTAAATGATAAATGATATGGACAACATTAGAGTGAATAACAATAATAACAGTAATTAAAAAATGACATTCTGGGCACTTTCAATGCAAATTGTTGTGCAAAACTGGTAAAATGACATCTCAGGTTCTTAAAAATAAAATTGCAAAAATAAAAACAAAAATTAGAGCCATTTTCACGAAACCAATGACAGGGTTTATAGACCCTACCCACGTGACGTCACAACTCCGCCCTCCTGACTGGTGCCGCCCAATTGTCCGTCAACACATCGTGTTTACCTGTTACGGCTACATACATTCATCCTATTTACGGCGTGTTTTTCTGCTCGTTAACATTAATAATCAAAATGGTGAAGGCGTGTGTGGCGGTCGGTTGCAATAACAGAGAAGATAGACGGAGAGACTTGAAGTTCTACCGGATTCCGAGAGACCCGGAGAGGAGAGAGCGAGATGGGCTGCTGCAATTCGACGAGAAAACTGGGCTCCAAACGATTACCACAGATGATGTAGTAGTCATTTTATATCTGGTAAGATGCATTTAATATATATTTAGAGGGTTTTGGGCTGACAACCACAATTAAGATCATTGTTAGGCTAATCGCCGACAACATACACGTACGTATGTATGTAGTGAGAGTGCTATCGCTAAACCATATAAACATTAAAAGCCCTAGCTCCATTGACAAATGACATGAAATACATTAGACTTGACAGTGGATGTTAGCAAGAACAAAAGATTTTGAATTGAAAATTTCGTAACTCACCTTTCCAAGCACAAGATAGATTCCTGCCGAATTTTCGTGGACGAGGACCTGTTTCACCCAACCAGCAACGAAGTATTTATAAGCCTCCAAGCTCTTAAAGTTTTTCAAATTTTCGTGAGAATAGGCTGATTTTATGTGGACAAGATAGTTGTAAATATCAGGGTAGCTAGCAGATGTCAGGCAAATACGGCGAAGACAGCGGGTCGAAAAACATCGATTTAGGCATCAAATATGGATCTGGCGAATGGATAAACTGAAGCTTTTCCACATAACGCCTTTTATGCAACACATCCAGTGAGTTTACGGCATCCGAAAGCACCGGGTCTTCCATGAAATGCATTATAAATTGCTCGATCAATTGAGACCATTGATAATACAGACACAAAATGACGGACAAGGGGGCGGAACAATACAGCGATCACGTGATTTTGTGACGTCGGTGGGTAGGGTCTATATACAATATTGATGAAACAACTATATTTTACATTCTCATGTTAGTGACGAAGCCCTAAGGAAATAAATCTGTGTATGTTCCATCTGGGGGACCGGTTTGCCTGGTTTTTCAATTTTGAATCCGTCTTTAACCCAGGCCCCTACAGGACCCAGGCAGTGGCGGTTTCCTTGCACGGGCGGGTTGTGCAGTCACCCGGTAAGGGGGCCCAATTTGCTCGGGGCACATGCAAGTGAGGAGCACGCCATTGATTGTCTATTATAATTGGCGCCCCTAGCATTGCAATGATCGCTGTTACTGTCTGCACACAACACCAGTGATTGGATCAGTGATCAGTTAACAGTGTCACTCACTTAACCCATTATTGCAAAATGTATCACATTTGATACAACGAAAATTTCATGATTTTGAGACTAATTCAGAATTTTGACATTTCTTTTTGAAAATAAATGATGGATGCAAGTCAACACATGCATCTGCAGGTTCCAAGAGAAAAAAAAATTAGCAAGGATTTAGCAAGGATTACAGATATTAGAGCGCCTGTTACACATATTCATTTTGACTTTTCTTTTTACAAATTTGAAAAAAAAGGTTTCATTAGGACCTTATTTTTCAAATTTCGGAATTCTCTGACAATTGGGAAGATTATTTTTTTAACTTGAATATTTGACATAGTTGTATAATGTATATGTATTCTTTCTGTTAAGAATTCTTCAAGTCGTTAAACAGGTTAGGCATTCATTTAGTTTCTATTTAGAGCAATATACAGCGCTGTATATTGTTTTTTTTGGGGGGGGGGTTCTTTTTTTTTTTTTTTTCAATTTGGGTTTTTTGTGGTTTTATTTTTTTATTTTTTATTTTTTTATTTATTATTTTTTTAATACCTGTCCTGTTCAGCTGTTTGACACAGAGAATGGAAGTCTAAGTGCCCGGATAGTCTGAACAGTTTTAATGTTTCACATTGAGAGCCTGACATACTCCCATTGTGATCATTCAAAATACCTTTTTATTATGACAAAGCAGCGAACAGGAAGGGATTATGGGGGGACAGAAGAAAAGAAACACAAGAGAAGAAAGAAAAGAAACACATACACAAACAACAACAAGAAATACATTGAACATCTAGACTAATTACTAATATGCTGGTGCCATCGTCAGCGAGATGTATTTCCGGTTTACACCATGTGCGGGCCTCTTGGCCAGTGAAAGAGGGGGACGGGGGTGTGGGTATCTATAAGCTAAGTGATTGAAAGGGGTAGAGTGTACACAAATCAGTGAGTGATCTAGAACCCAGTAATCGTGTGAATCTCTTATGAATGTAAGCCCGTTGGCGACCAACCCTACGCTGCCCCATCGCCAATCTCGGCACCGGGACCCCCAACCCGAGCATGCCCTACCACATCCAGCAGCACGCGAGCCCCACCGGGCGCGCGACGGGCGCGCGACAGCCACGCAGACGGGCGGAGAAGCCGCGCGGGTGCCAACCCAGGGCCACGGCCTTTTTTCTTTTTTTTAATGGTGTGGGGCGACAAAGCATCTTGTCATCCAGGGCACCATTTAGGCTAGGAACGCCACTGGGTCCAGGCCGCAGTGTTTCAGACTGAAATTCCTGGACAAATGACATGGATTAAGTGCACAGCAATACATGATGTGAAGATATCTTTTCATAAAAAGCTGTAGGGAAACACAAAAATACAATAGCCTATCCATCCTATCAATATGGACTTGTTCAACCAGAAAAAGTGAGGTGCTACGCTACTCCTGCATATGCCTCTCTGCATGCCCCCTCCCGTACCGTCAACTTTCCTAAAATAATGAGTGTGTCCCAACTATATTCTAATAATTACTTTAGGCTATTGTGGACTTAACTTATTCACTGTCAATGACAGCGAACGTCAACATTTTAGCTATTACGACTGACATGAAATGATCATGTTTTAGTGCAATTGACTCGGAAGGCTGGTAGCAGTCACTGCCACCCCATGCTAGTCCAAATGGATTGGACATCTACAGTATTATAGGTTAATTTATTAAAAGCATTGAAGCTGTTATCATTAGGAAGCATGTTGATGTGTTGTCCTCAGTGCTCTATGTGGTAAAAATCTACAGTTACTGTGTGGTTCATCTAAAAACTGTTTTTAAAGCATCTCTGGTTTATTTTTCACCGTCTTTGGCAGCCAATAAATTTATATAATAGCGAACCATAAAGATTCAGCTTTCATTCATTACATCCCTACATCATATTGACTGCTGTGATTTTACTTTTATCCACTAGATAGCGGTGTGGCCCATGCAATGTCTTTATCAAACAACTTCATTTTGTATTGGGTATTATATTTAATATGAATGCATTGATTTAAAAAGTCATCCAGTTTTTGGCTACTATAGTTTGTTGCCTTTGTTACCACTGATGCCTGACATTGAGGACATATGAAAAATTGTTTGTGTGGCGAGCAGGGGCGAAAGTGGTTACAATTTCTTGCCGGAACTCGAAGGAGCCAGAAATTTTTATTTATTTATTTGGGGGGGGGGGAATCAAAATTACTGAAATGCAAAGAAAACTGTTTTGGTTAGTTATTTCTATAACACATACAAAAACTGATTTTCATTCAAAATTGTATTTTTTTCAAGGATTTGCAAAATAAAAGTTAACAAAAACAGCAAACCCCAACCTCCATCTCCTAATTTTTATTTTTCCTCATTTCCTCACATACTAAATGCCAAATCCTTAATACTTAAGAACATAAGATGTATATTAAAATTGAAGTTAATGTAAACATTTACTTTTTGTTGTGTTTTTTAATAATAAAGATACAGTATAAGTAACATACATTCAGAAAAATAAGTACAAATGACTTATAGTATGCAGTGAAATGGAATATAGTTTGAAGATCACGCAAACATTGACTTTTTTAAATCATAAGGAAATGAATAAGTAGCCTAACATATATGAAAAAATCTAAGTCCAAAGTGCACATTGACAGCTAAGATGTTCTGAACCTCCCCATCTGAGCAAATAAAACAAAATATGATAAATAAGCCTCCTTAACTCTTGCCTTGCTCTTAAAGATTTGATCCATTTTCTGTTGCATTGCCCATTTTTTTGTCGCATCAATTCAACAAATTTTTTTTTTTTTTTTTTTTTTTTTTGCTGTTTCAGAAAACATGCATATTTGAACCAATCAGAGCTAACTATCTCTGGTGATCACATGTCAGTTTGTCAGCCAATTGAATGGATAAATGAGTCCAGGCGTTTTGCTTTGCTTCGTGCATTCACACATTGACGTGACTCGTCATCGTCAGACTCAGATAACTGCAGCAGCTGGGGAAACCTCCATATAATAAATAATAAATATCGGTGGAATCTGTTATGACGGCAAGCCGTTACTGTGGATCCAAAAACACAGACCAGGAGATCAATAGAACAAATGTTTGTGTTTAATTAGTACAACTTAGGACGCACGCTAGAAAACGCGGATATAACAAGTACAACTTAGGACGCACGCTAGAAAACGCGGATATAACAAGTACAACTTAGGACGCACGCTAGAAAACGCGGATATAACAAGTACAACTTAGGACGCACGCTAGAAAACGCGGATATAACAAGTACAACTTAGGGAGCACGCTAGAAAACGCGGATATAACAAGTATAACTAAAAGAGCACCCAAGATGGCGTGAATATAACAGAGTACAAAATCCTAACTACAAAAACCAGAAGAGCACAAAAGTAAATAAGATCAAACCAGAACACGACCGAAGAACGTCGGAAGGCACCGAGGATGACGATGAGCACACAGCGGTAAGCAAGGCAGGAACAAGCATACGCAATAGTCCGACACTCGCAGACGGTGACAGGAATCCTTAAATAGTGAGCGCTCCTAATGCGCCACAGGTGTGCGGCCACGGCCCCGCCCATCCAGCTGAATCAGATGCTGGAAAGAAAAAACAACTGAGAAGGCATACAGATATGACAGAACCCCCCCCTCAACGGACGCCCCCTGGCGGACCACCTGGTTTCGAGGGATGAAGGGAGTGGAAATCCCGCAAAAGCGATGGATCGAGGATCCAGGAGCGGGGGACCCATTGGCGCTCCTCAGGGCCATAACCTTCCCAGTCGACCAGGTACTGCACCCCCCTTCCCCGCCTCCTAGAATCGAGAATAGTACGCACCGTATATACCGGCCCACCGTCAACCACGCGAGGGGCAGGAGGAGGCACTGGTGGAGGGTTCAGGGGGCTAGTGGAGACCGGCTTGAGCAGAGACACGTGGAAGACTGGGTGGATCTTCATTGAACCGGGAAGCTGTAGCCTGACCGCGACGGGGTTCACCACAGAGTCCACAGCAAAAGGGCCCACGAACCTAGGGCCCAACTTCTTGGAAGTCCCAGCAAGGTTCAAATCCAGCGTTGATAAACAGACCATCTGGCCCGGACGATAGACCGGAGCGGGTCTTCTGTGGCGGTCAGCAATCAGGCGGTTGCGGGCTGCAGTGCGGACTAGTGCAGCCCTAGCGTCCCTCCAGACTCTATGGGCCCTCCGCAGGTGCACTTGGACGGACGGCACGACGACCTCGGCTTCCTGAGAAGGGAACAGTGGTGGTTGGAACCCGTATGCCGACATAAAAGGCGACCTCCCAGTGGCTGAGCTAATGAGGGTGTTGTGGGCATATTCCACCCAAGGCAGGTGTGAGGCCCAGGAGGCCGGATGCAGTTGGCAAACGCAACGGAGGGCAGCCTCCAGCTCCTGGTTGACCCGTTCTGTCTGTCCGTTGGACTGTGGGTGGTAGCCGGAAGACATACTTGACGTGGCCCCCAGAGCTTTGCAGAATGCTCTCCAAACCCGAGACACAAACTGGGGTCCCCTGTCAGAAACTAGGTCAGACGGAATGCCATGGGTTCGAAAAACGTGTGTTACCAGCAGGTCAGCGGTCTCCAGAGCTGAAGGCAACTTGGGGAGAGCGACGAAGTGCGCCATCTTGGAGAATCGGTCAATCACTGTCAAGATGACGGAATATCCCCTTGAGCGTGGAAGGCCAGTAATAAAATCGAGTGCAACATGGGACCAAGGACGAGATGGAACAGGCAACGGACGCAGAAGTCCTGCTGGAGCTTGATGGGCCGATTTGCCCCGAGCGCAGATGGAACACGCAGAAATGTAGTCCATGACGTCCTTTCGCATACCCGGCCACCAAAACCTCTGGGAAATTAGGAAGAACGTGCGGGACACACCCGGGTGGCAGGCAAACTTCGAGGTGTGCCCCCACTTTAGCACACCTGCACGCTGAGCGTCCGGAACAAAAAGTTTGCCAGCAGGGCAGCCTCCGGGCACCCTAACACCCCGTAGAGAGTCTTCCACTAGCCGCTCAACCTCCCATCGGAGTGCGCCGATGATCAGGTTCTCTGGAACAACAGGCTCCTCTGAAGACATTTCCTCCACCGGTTCATGAATTCTTGACAAGGCATCGGGCTTCCCGTTGCGTGATCCCGGACGGTAAGTAATCACATAGTTGAAACGTGTCAGGAACAGCGCCCAACGGGCCTGGCGTGTGTTGAGGCGCTTGGCAGCCCGGAGGTACTCCAAATTCTTATGGTCGGTGAGTATTTGGAACGGCACCTCCGTCCCCTCCAACCAGTGCCTCCATTCCTGTAAAGCCTGAACTATAGCGAGCAGCTCCCTGTTGCCGACGTCATAATTTGCCTCCGCGGGGGTGAGGCGGCGGGAGTAGAATGCGCAGGGGTGTAGTCTCTGGTCGACTGCAGACCTCTGGGATAGGATGGCCCCCACTCCGGAACTCGACGCATCAACCTCGACCACAAAAGGAAGATCTGAGTCAGGGTGAACAAGGACAGGTGAGCTAGTGAATGCCCTTTTAAGACCTACAAAAGCGGCTTCCGCCACAGAGGACCACACAAACGGGCGTTTATTAGAGGTCAACCTGGTAAGGGGCTCGGCCCTCATACTATAGTTCCGGATAAAACGCCTATAAAAATTGGCAAACCCGAGGAACCTTTGTAACTGCTTACGTGAAGTGGGGGTTGGCCAATCTGCAACTGCCTGAATTTTGGCTGGGTCAGGCCGTAATTGCCCTTTTTCGACGATGAAACCAAGAAATTGCATTGACCCGCGGTGGAACTCGCACTTCTCGGCCTTGACAAACAGCCTATTTTCCAGAAGCCTTTGGAGGACCATGCGGACATGTTGGCGGTGTTCCTGCAAGTTTCTAGAAAATATTAAGATGTCATCTAAATAAACAAAACAGAAGACATTTAGCATGTCACGAAGCACATCATTTATGAGGCTCTGGAAAACAGCGGGTGCATTAGTCAGACCAAAAGGCATGACTAGGTATTCAAAATGTCCGAGCGGGGTTTTGAAAGCGGTTTTCCACTCATCTCCATCCCGAATCCTAACCAAGTGGTAAGCGCTGCGCAAGTCTAACTTGGTATATATGGTGGCTGACTTTAACGGTGCGAAGGCCGAATCTAATAATGGCAGCGGATATTTGTTTTTAACAGTAATCTCATTAAGGCCCCGGTAGTCAATGCACGGCCGAAGACCCCCATCTTTTTTGCCAACGAAAAAAAACCCCGCTCCCAACGGTGAGGACGAAGGGCGAATTAGGCCAGTTGCCAAGGAAGAGGTTATATAATCTCTCATAGCCTCCTGCTCAGGTTTAGAAATTTGATATAACCTCGAGCTAGGTAGTGGGGCATTGGGCTGCAAGTCAATGGCGCAGTCGTAAGGGCGGTGCGGAGGCAGGGTCTTAGCCTGGTCTATACTAAAAACCTGTTCGAGATCATGGTACTCGGCAGGAACATTTACTAAATTTACAGGCTCGGCAACTGTTTGGGCTTGATCCGGAAGCAGGCACGCCGAGCGTAAGCAGTGCGCGTAACAGAAGGAACTCCAAGTCACTACTTGTGTTTTAGTCCAGTCAATATTAGGGTTATGCATCTTTAGCCAGGGGAGCCCTAGCACAACCGAAGCCGATTTACATGGCATAACCAAGAAGCTACGAACCTCAAAATGGTTCCCGGACAGCTTTGTTTTAAGCGGGGGCGTTATAAACCTTACGTCCGCCAGGGGTCGCCCATCGAGATCTAGAACCTTTTTAGGAGTAGAGAGTCTTATTAATGGGCATTTAAGAGCATCAACAACACTCTGGTCTATAAAACATTCATCTGCCCCTGAATCTATTAAAGCAGTGAACCTAAAATTAACCCCCCCGTGCGAAACCTCTCCCGGCAATTGCAGTCTCATTTCACCTCGAGTTTGTTTTAGTTCAATCGACTCGTTGCGAGGCAAATCATTAGACTGATTGCCATAATGTACGAACCTGGTCCCCCCTCTGACGAGAGGAACCCCAGGGGCCGAAGATCCAGGACGACGTGAAGAGATCGCGTCACAGGCGGCAACGTGGTGCCCCGGCAAGCCACAGTAAAGACATAAGCCCGCCCTCATCCGTCTCCGCCGCTCCTCCGTAGAAAGGCGACCGCTGCCGAGTTGCATTGGCTCCTCCCCCGCCAGGACCGGACTCCGCGTCGGCGTAGAGGTTGATGGTGATTCGACGAAGCCGTCTGCACGTAACGTTGCCGGACCGTACCGCGATGACGACCCACGACGGCCCCGCTGCTCCAAGGCTCGTTCCCTCTCGCGCTCCTTCAGTCGATTGTCCAACTTCACGGACAAGGAGATAAGGTCTTCCAGGCCCGAAGAATCCTCCCGGGCCGCCAACTCGTCCTTCACCGCAGACGACAGCCCCCTCCGAAAAATTCCACACAGCGCCGCCTCATCGTAACCGCACTCCGCGGCCAAAATGCGGAATTGGATGGAGTAGTCCGCCACGCTAAGCTCGCCTTGAAAAAAAATCCAGCAGGCGGCTGCCTGCCTCCTTGCCTCTAACCGGGTGATCAAACACTCTCACAAACTCTGTTTTAAAAGTCTCGAATGACTGACGGATTGCGGGATTAGCGTTGCTTACCGCCATTGCCCAAGTGGCCGCTTTACCGGCGAGGAGACTCATGGTATACGCTACACGGGACCTGTCACTCGCGAACGTATATGGCTGCTGGTCAAATACAAGGGAGCACTGGTGCAGAAATTGTCGACATGCGCCGGGTTCTCCCTCGTAACGATGGGGGTGTGGCAACACTGGCTCCCGGAAAGCAGCCGGTGGAACAACCGGAGACGGGGCGGAGTGACCGGGCGCCGCGGCAGCGTTACCTACGCCACCGGACTGTGCAGGTGGGGCCATATTTTCAATTCTAGTGGTTAGCGCGGTGATCACGTTCAATAGTTCATTTAACGATTGTTCATGCTTGCTGATCATATGACCATGACCGGCAAGCGCGTGGCGAATACCCTCCGAGTCTGTGGGATCCATGGTCGGACTATTCTGTTATGACGGCAAGCCGTTAATGTGGATCCAAAAACACAGACCAGGAGATCAATAGAACAAATGTTTGTGTTTAATTAGTACAACTTAGGACGCACGCTAGAAAACGCGGATATAACAAGTACAACTTAGGACGCACGCTAGAAAACGCGGATATAACAAGTACAACTTAGGACGCACGCTAGAAAACGCGGATAAAACAAGTACAACTTAGGACGCACGCTAGAAAACGCGGATATAACAAGTACAACTTAGGACGCACGCTAGAAAACGCGGATATAACAAGTACAACTTAGGGAGCACGCTAGAAAACGCGGATATAACAAGTATAACTAAAAGAGCACCCAAGATGGCGTGAATATAACAGAGTACAAAATCCTAACTACAAAAACCAGAAGAGCACAAAAGTAAATAAGATCAAACCAGAACACGACCGAAGAACGTCGGAAGGCACCGAGGATGACGATGAGCACACAGCGGTAAGCAAGGCAGGAACAAGCATATGCAATAGTCCGACACTCGCAGACGGTGACAGGAATCCTTAAATAGTGAGCGCTCCTAATGCGCCACAGGTGTGCGGCCACGGCCCCGCCCATCCAGCTGAATCAGATGCTGGAAAGAAAAAACAACTGAGAAGGCATACAGATATGACAGAAACGGATTACGCTACACAAGCCCTTTATTGTGCTTGTTGTTAACACTTGTGTATGTAAATCTGATGTTGGTAGATTGTTTTCTTCTTGGAGATGAAATGCATGTGTGGCAGCTTTGTAATTTTTTTTTTTTACATTGCGTTTTAACAGTTGCCGTCATATTTTTGGAATCAAAGCACCGTGTACCAGATCAGCATTTCGGCCCTGAATCTTATACCGGAACTGCGTTACGGCCCTGAATCTTATACCGGAACTGCGTTCCTGACCGTTCTGGCCCACTTTCACCCCTGGTGGTGAGGCACAGCTGGTATGGTACAGCAGGTAGAGTTACCACCTACAGTGCTGGCCAAAAGCATTGGCATTCTGTCAGATAATTCTCAATTTCTCCCAGAAAATGATTGCAGTTACAAATGCTTTGGTTGTAAGATGTTCATTTATTTTGCTTGCAATGAAAAAACACAATTTCTCCTAGAAAATGATTGCAATTACAATTGCTTTTGGTAGTAATATCTTCATTTATTTTGCTTGCAATGAAAAAACACAACAGAGAATTGGGGGGGGGGGGTCAAATCATTGTCATGTTACACAAAACTCCAAAACTAACTGCGAACAACCGCTTCCGGTTGCCAAAACTGCCATTTTCACATCTCTCCACGGGTGTTCTATGGGATTCAGGTCTAGACTTTTTGCTGGCCACTTTAGAAGTCTCCAGTACTTTCTCTCAAACCATTTTCAAGTGTTTTCTGAAGTGTGTTTTGGGTCATTGTCCTTATGGAATACCCTTGACCTCTGAGCTTTCTCACACTGGGCCCTACATTATGCTGCAAAATTTGTTGGTAGTCTTCAGACTTCACAATGCCATGCACACGGACAAGCAGTCCAATGCTAGAGGTAGCAAAGCAACCCCAAAACATCAGGGAACCTACACCATGTTTGACTGTGGGGACCATGTTCTTTTTTTTTTTTTTTAATGCCTTGTTTTTTTCCTGTAAACTCTGTTTTCTTTACCCAAAAACTTTTGTCTCATCTGACCAGAAAACATTCTTCCAAAATGTTTTCAGCTTTCCCGGGTAGGTTTTGGCAAACTCCAGCCTGGCTTTTTATGTCTCTGGCTCAGAAGTAGGGTCTTCCTGGTTATCCTACCATAGAGTCCCTTTTCATTCAGACGCCGACGGATAGTACGGGTTGACACTGTTGTACCCTCAGACTGCAGGACAGCTAGAACTTGTTTGGATGTTGGTCGAGGTTTTTTATCCACCGTCCGCACAATCTTTCATTGAAAATCTCTTGTCGATTTTTCTTTTCCGTCCACATCTAGGGAGGTTAGCTACGGCTTTACACTTATTGATGACACTGCAAACGGTAGACACAGGAACATTCAGGTCTTTGGAGATGGACTTATAACCTTGAGATTGCCAATGCTTCCTCACAATTTTGCTTCTCAAGCCCTCAGACAGTTCTACAGTGTTCTTTCTTTTCTTCATGCTCAATGTGGTACTCACAAGGACACAAGACAGAGGTGAGTCAACTTTAAAAGGGTGCCAATACTTTTGTCCACCCCATTTTTGGAGTTTTGTGTAAAATTATAATTAAACATTTTTTATTTCCATTCTCTTTTGTGTTTTTTCATTGCAAGCAAAATAAACGAAGATATTACTACCAAAGCATTTCTGTATACTTCTTTTTCACAGAATTGTTCTTTTTTTTTTTACCAGCTGCTCCAGGAAAAATAAAATCTTTCCTTGGACACACACAAACATATATATATATATATATATATATATATATATATATATATATATATATATATATATATATATATATATATATATATACTGTATGGGCATATATGTACAGTATATACTGTATACATTTTTCTTTTCCTTTCGGCTTTTACCTTCAGGGGTCGCCACAACAAATTATATATATATAAAGGTAGTCCCTGGGTTACGAACGAGTTCCATTCCTACGCTGGCGACGTAACCCAAATTTCTGCGTAAATCGGAATTAACCTTTAAATTCCCCAGATACCTTCCCAACCTCAAAATAACTGTCCAGAAACAAAAAGTAAGACACTGTACTCACCAACAGTGCTGGTGGATGGTGAAAAAGGTACACTGTGTATGCCGGCTTGTTCACAAGTGGAGACACAAGAGTTCTTGTTTCACTGATATTTACTGTAGTTTTACTTTTAAACCACAGATACACCGTA